>NW_024080674.1:5146664-5207218 GCF_003009895.1 Hyaena hyaena | reverse complement strand
TCTATACTCTATAGTTCAACCTAACTTGCCATGATTGCAATCAAAGAAAAAAGGAGAGTCTGTAAAGGTTTATTCAGATTCTCATAAAATATTCCTACATCATTTGTCAGAAGAGTGTGTCCAAGTCAACTTCACAAGATGATGTGATGAAAAAAGTCATCATTAAGACTGTGAATTTTCAGGGCGCCTGGGTAGCTTAGTTGGTTAAGCGTCCGTCTTTCACTTGGGTCATGATCTCGCGGTTCGTGGGTTCGAGCCCCACGTCGGGCTCTGTGCTGACTGCCAGCTCAGAGCCTGGAGCCTGTTTCAGATTCTGTATCTCCCTCTCTCTCTGACCCTCCCCTACTCACGCTGTCTCTCTCTCTCTCTCTCTCCTAGAAATAAATAAAAATATTTTTTAAAAAAAAAGTGAAGGATCAGGATCTGAACGCACGAGATCAATCACTTTTCACATACTCTTAGAAAGTCACTGAAGACGTTCGGAGTCCTCACAGCCCCCTGTGGCAAAGGCCATGCGGTGTCCCGTCAGGCATTCTTCCACGCCAACAGAAGTCATGCAGGGCATGACGAGGTCCGGGTGTGAGCAGAAGAAATGTGTGCAAGGTGCCTTTAGGAGAAGGGCGGCCCCGTCCCCACCCTTCCTGCATCCCACTACCTGAAGCACCTTGCTGATGAGGGTGCACTCTAGGGCTCTGGCTCCTCACACAGGGGCCCCTATAGCAGCCCCAGACTGTCCAAATCTGTGCCGTTAACATGAAAGAGAAGTAAACATCTATCTTCTTTAAACCACTGCTACTTGGGATGCCTGCACAGCAGACGAATGTGTACTTTGCCCATGCATGACAGACAGTGGCTGGCCATGGCTGGTAAAGCTCCGAGGAAATCACAAATGACAACCTTCATGCACAAGCAAAGCTCTGCCGCTGCAGAGCCAAGACCATTAGGGATGTGTGTGGTGTGGCCTGACCCGCATCTGGTCAGCTCACTGCTCTTTCGGGCTCCACCCCACCCTCAGGGCTGCGGAATGGGAAGAGATGACTCGACCCCAGGCTCCAGAAGCAACCCAAACCCTCCATCTGCAGCACTTGGTTCGGGGATAAGGTGTCGAGCAAAGATGAGCCAACTGGCATCAGACCTAGCATTCTGGCTGTGACGACTGAGCAAGAGGAGCTCTGATCCTGAAGCTGCTCAGTTATCAGAGGTATAAGCCCGGAGCTGCAGGAGGCCATGCTGGCAAGCACGCGGAGAGACTCCCCGGGAAGGGAGCCACAGCGGCAAGAACACATTCCTGTGACATAGTTACACACCTAGATTCTTCTGCACCTGAAGCCCTCTCAGGTCTTAAACTTCCCAGAAAAGTGAACCCATATATATATAATTTTTTTTAAGCCAATTAACTGAGCTTTCTTTCACTTCTAATTAAATAATCCTAATAATACAATTATTACTACCATTGCTACACTCTTATTAGCATCATTACTTTAGACCAGAAATTGGCAAACTTGGCCCAAGGGCCAGAACCAGCCCTCTGCCTGGTTTGTAATGAGGCTTTGCTGGAACACTGCCAGGCTCACTGCTTTATAGATTATTGATGGCTGCTTTCAAGCTGCAAGGGCAGAACTGAGTCATTGTGACACAGAGTGCATGACGTAAAAAGGCAAAAATGTGGCCCTTTCCAGAAAACGTTTGGTGATCCCAGCGTGACCCCAGCTGCCGTGCGCAGGCGGCCCGGGCGACACGGGTCCGCGGGACACTCCCTCGTGCCCAGGGATCCGCGAGCCCGCGCACGCTGGGGGCCAAGCCAACTTACCAAGAGGAAGGCGCGTACGGTGGGGATCTTGTTGAGTTCCACCAGCAGCCGCAGGGCCTTCTCGTGGTTGCTGCAGTACTCCTCATACACGCAGAACTTGTCCTTCTGCAAGGCAACGACAGAGCTGTAGGAGACAGCCATGGCGGAGACACAGACGCTCGGAGCTGTGCTGGTGGCTGGGCCCGCCTGGAGCGGAGGACTAGCCCAGAGCCTGAGCGACACACAGCAGGAGGGGCTTCAGGGGAGGTGGCTACAACTCCCTGCGGGCCTCGCGGCCTCCACTCCTGCCCCGATCCTTCACCCCGCAGCCTGAGTGGCCTTTGAGGAAGCAGCACAGCCCAGGGTCAAGTGCACGGACTCAAGCCAGCAGCCTTAGATTGAATCCCGGCTCTGCATTTCCGGGTGTGAACCTGGGCACAAGGTACCTGACCTCTCTGGGCCTCAGTTTCCTCATCAGTGGAGTTGTTAACACTCTTTAACTCATGGGGTTGTTATAGGAATTAAAGGAGTTAAAGCATAAGATGTAAGCATATAGTAGGTGCTCAACAAATGTCCATTCTGAGTATTAAAGCATAAGTCAGACTGTCACACCCCTGCTTAAAACCCTTCAGTGGCAATTCTATTACACTAAGAAGGAAATCCAACACTTGATTGTGAATTTCAAGGGCCAGATAACGTGACGCAGCCTTTCTCTGACCTCATCTCACTGGCCTTCTACCTACTCCTTGAATTTGCCAGCCCCTTTCTATCTCAGGGCCTTTGCACTTGCCACTTCCTCTACCCAGAACACTCTACCCTGAGGACTGGCTACTCCCCAACTCAAATTTTACCTCCTCAAATGACACCTGGATTACCCTAGCATAAGTAGCCATCCAGGTACAATCTGGAATTATCCAGATTATTTGTTTATCTGTCTTTTCTGCATGGCAGTTGGCTCCCCGAAGGCAGCAGCCACGTCTGTCTTGTTCACTGAGGTGTTCCCAGACCCTGGCAGACTGCCTGGCATGCAGTGGGCCCCTCAGTGAACACACGCTAATGACTGAACTTAAACATCTACTGTGTGCAATGCCCTGTTTATATGAACCTGAAGAATCTAGGAAAAGTTCGGGAATGAGGGGGAGAAACAGACCCCAGCTCTCTGTCACGTGCAGCGGCCGTCTGAGGCAAGGGGATACCTCTGTTGACCTCCAAATGCCCCCTACGTCGGACTCTTTCCAATCTAGAGGTCATGTGTGGGTCGCCAGGTCTGTAACCATCAGTCAGGACTTCCGGGACCGGCAGGAAGTTCTGCACCGAATGTTCTTGGTTCCAAAAGGTTCACACAACTCCGCTTCCCAACCTGCCAAACCCTAAACAAGGATGTCCTGGGTAAAGCCGCTGGACAGGAAGGGCTGGAGGGCCTTGACCTCGGGCTGGGGGTTAGGCAGGAGACCCCAAGAAGCCAAGGAAGGAAGAGGCGGGTCTGCAAAGCCAGCATCTTGTTTCTAAACAAACCCCCAGTCATCCTGCAGATGGGCGGCTGCAGGAAGAAGAAAACCAAAGAGGAGACAGAATGGGTTTCAGAATCAGTAAGCCGCCCGCGCCGCCCGGGCTCACCTCTGGGGGCTCCGCGGGCCCCATCTGGGCTGACGCCCTGAACAGCAAAGGGCCCACAGCCAGAGCTGCTGGCCGACACGGAACGTGTGCTGAGCACATAGTACATGCCACACGCTGGTCTCTCAGGAAGAGGGTAAACTTACTCATTCCTCGCAGCAACCTGACAGGTGATTACTGCCCCCGCCACTCACGCGTGGGAAAACCGAGAAGAGTCCCGAGCCCGGGTGACGCTGGCCAAGGGGCAGAAGCAGGACTCAGCCTCTCTTAGCTGCTCCCCTGCTCCCCTGCAGCCAGGTCCCGACAAAAGATGGGGGTGGGAGCGGGAGGCAAAAGGGAAGCAAATCTCAAGCCACAAATCCACACCCGGAGCTCAGAGGGGACGGCAGATGAGGATGAAACAGCTACTCTAGAGCCAGACCGCCTGGGTCGGAGAAGGAGCGGGTGTGACCTTGGACGAGCTGCTTCAGCCCCTGATGCCTTGGCTTCCTCATCTACAAAACAGGCACGATAACAGCCCCCCCCCAACTGCCTGTGCTCCTGGGGGGTCAATAACTTAATAGTTAATATAACTGGGACACGATGAACTCTACATAATATTTCAGAGTTCTCTGAAAGAACTGGCTACCAATGCAATCGACAAACATGAGTATTAGAGAAAAATACCAAAACAAGACAATGTTACGGCTCTCCAGGACAAACAGCCCTGACGCCTGCCTCCATGGAGTGGCCACAAATGATCTGAAACGTTACAGGATACAAGCCACCTGCTCCAAACACCAGCAACGTCAGCACGCACACAGAGACAGAGTCCCCGACAGTCTCCCCCGCTCAGCATCTGCAGAAGCGCAATGACAGGGAAGGGGAAGAGCGGACCCCAGCACCCCCCACCCTGCCCACGCAGACTCTTGCCACTTCTACTCGTCTCCCATGAGCCACGGGACCACCAAACCCAGTGGAGACTGGCCAGGAGTCTGGACCGCAGGGGTTCACCCAAGCAAGGATAGATAGATGCGAGGGAGGCCGCCAGGTGCGGGCAGAGCCAGCCTCAGCTGCAGACCACCGGGGGGTGGGCTGCAGACACAGAAAGCGCCTTTCTGGTTGAAGGTGACAGGAAGTGGCCTGCCTGGGCCCTGCTCCTGCAGAGAGGGCCTACAGCGCTCTATTACAGCGGGGGGCTGGGCCCCGAATGCAGGCCCGTGAAGGACAGCGGGAGGTCCCAACCACATGTAAGGAGCTCTGTGGGGGGAAGAAACACAGCTCTGCAGCCAAAAGAACCTGAACTTCCCCGGGGCCTCCAGACCCTGCTATTAGTACAGTTCACAGAGGTCCTGTGACCATATCGGCGTCAGCCTCCTAAGTGCAAGTACAAGTTCACAGTCTGGCTTCCGGGTGGCCGGCTCTGTGGCCTCGAGCGAGGCCTGTCAGGTTTCAGAGCCTATAAACTGTAGACAACAGCGGCCTCCGCACCGTAAGGTGGCTGTGAGGAATGTCAGGTGAGTACGTTGTAAGTGCTTCGAATGGCCCACAGCAAGGGCTTGCTGGATACTAGCTAGCATTACTGTTGCTGTCAGTGACGCTGCTATTACTCCCGTCATTAGGATCGTTGGTGAACCAGCCTGTGAACAGGGCGGGGCAGTGGGTGAAATGAAGAGGCGGGCAGAGTGGGGAGGAAGGGAGCTGCGTGAGTTTCAGAAAAGGCCGGGAGCGAAAGACACGAGGCAGACTGGGAAATGCGGTAGCCCTTGACCTCAGGTACGGCTCCCGTGCCAGCTGCACAGTGTCCACCTCGCCCATCCACCCCCTGCACTGTGAGCTGCATGCATCCGCTGGGGTCACTGCTGTAGGGCCAGTGGGGACTGGCTGGCAGAGGGCAGGTATCGTGGCTATTTGATGAATGAAGGCAGGAAAGCAGCAGAAAGTAAGGGAAAGCCCTCAAACGAGCTCCTGCTCCTACTCGATGACTCTGGTCCACTGTGACCGCAGCCTCGGCTCCCTCCTCGGCTCCCACACAGTGCAGGGGGCCTGTCTTGTGTTACCTACCCACCGTCCATCCCCTCTTGTCCTTCCTGGTCCCCCCACCCCCAGAACCACTTCCTCCACTGAGCCCACTGACCCCACTCCACTCCCAGGCACCTCAGGCTCAATCAGTCAAAGGGTTCCCTGTGCTGGCGACAGCGGCCACGTGCCCCGAAAGAGGCCAAGGACAGCCTTCAAAGACTCACGCTGGAATTACTGTGGAGGGATGCTCTCTTTGAACTGTCACTGCCGAGCTGGCCGAGTGTCAGCCTGACGCTGCTGAGGGCCACCTCCACCACCCCGTGAGGCATTCAGCCCCCACCCCTCGAAAATGAAGCCAACACAGAGGAAATCAGAGCCTACAGATAAAGACCAAGTCCTGAAAACACCATATGGGGCCCTGGATCCAGCTATGCCTAAATCCCACTCACTGAAATACTTCATTTGTATGAGCCATAAAGTATTTTTTGTTTGCTAGAGCCTATTTGAATTGGTGTTTCTGTCACTTGCAGTGAAGACAGTCCTAAGAAATGCACACTCTGAAAGGTGAAAGAAAATGAAAAACTGGACCCAAGCCTGGTGAGGTGACAAGGTCTTCCTGTCCATTTCCAACTGTACCATGACTAGACTGGGCCAGAAAGCAGAGGCAAACCCGTCTGTGTTCACATGTAACCCCAATCACTGAGAACACTGGCGGGAACTGGTGAGAATTCTGAAGCCCCACCCCCACCCCAGGGAGCCCGAGGTGGAATGCGGTGATTGATTAGCGATGTCTGCCCAGCTGCAGGATGGGGAGTAAATGATAAGATCGCTGTGGGCTTGTCATTCCTCATCCCCTGAGCCCCTTTTCTGCAATGTCATCCTCTCCTTCAGCTTGTGAAAAAGGCAGGGGACCAAGATTGAGGCTTGGGGAAGTTACTTTTAGCAAATGGTGACACCACCCCCCAAACCCATGCCCAGCTCTGTCACTCCCCTGTCCCTTCCTGGAGCACCATCCCAGCTGCGCCTCAGGCCTGAGACCCTGCAAGTATGGAAATACTGATGTGACAGCTAAGAGCCCCCAAGTGTTCAATTTCCTCACAGGGGCCCCCACGGGGCTTTGATTGCTGTGCCAAGAAGAAATGGACAAGCAGTGATGTGAACACACAGATGTGGGGGGCAGGGAGCGTGTGGCTGCAGGCTTGGGCTGTGATGGAGGAGAAACGGACAGATGCCAGCTGGGGACAGCTAGGGGAGAGGGTCGAGCCCCCATGGAGGGCTCACCGACCATCAAAGGTGATGGCTGCCGTCCTTGGAACCCAGGGAGTCACACGGACTACACGGACGCCGTCTGCTCCAAGCCACTCACTTCGCACCCAGATCGACTGAGATCAGCGAGGGGCTGGCCGCACAGACACCTCCTCCCTCCTTTGCGGAGGGAGGCATGCGACCCAGGTCTCACTCCTGCGAGGGTTTCCCCAACTTGCCGTCCGCATATCCACACGGCTGCAGGGAGCTGGGCTGAAAACCACTCAGACCACACAGCCCGGCTAAACCCACAACCCTGAGGGAAGACCTCTGTGGGATGTGCCCCCACAGACCCCTACACCCCCTCCATCACTCACTCGGCGCCGGCCACACCGGCCTGCCTGCCTTCCCCCGTGGACGTGCCCGCACCCGGCCCAGGGCCCCTGCCCCCCTTCCCAACATCATCCCATGTCACCATGCTCCATGGGCCTGCCCCGAGGCGATCAGGGCTGCCACACAAAACATAGGACACCCTGTGAGTCTGAATTTCAGATGAACCAGGAAACATTTCTTGTATAAGTACATCCCAAACAGTGCATGAGACACACTTGTACTAAAAAGGTATCTTTCATTTGCCAAATTTGCTCAGATGTCGTGGGTATTTTTGTTTGCTCCGTCTAGCAATGCTGTTTCAAACAACCTCGAGCACAGTCACTTCCTCGTCAGATCTGTATTTCATATCCTTCAGGACCCGCGTCACCATCTGTAATGGCATCTCCATTTCCCCAGCCCATGAGCCTCATGGTGGCAACAGTAAATCTGTCTTATTTAGGGCGGCATCCTCAGGGCCAAGTACAGTGCCTGCACACAGTAGGTGTTTAGGACGTATTTCGGGAAACTTCTCATGTAAGATGATGGAAAACATAAGCCCCGGGGCCAGATTACAAAGGGTCAAACCCCAACCCCAACACTCCCTGGCTGTGTGAACTTGCATTATAATCTACTCCCTCAGGGCCTCCGTTCCTGTTTGTACAATTATCGTACATGCTGTCGAAGCTTGTGAAGTTGTTAATGAATTAAAATATGTGAAGCACAGAACAGTGCCCGGTGCGGAGAGAATGTCTGTGCTGGTGTGTGATCCACTCCAGAGTTAGTGGCCGGGTTTTAGGGTGCCCACTCCCTCCTTCCCCCAACCACTCTTGCACTATTCCAAGCAACTCGGGAGCCCTGCAGGAGGAGACAGACTATGTGAAAAGCCATCTCCGACCAGCAGCTGAGTGGGAACGTAGGACACCCTGGTGGGTCATGGTGGCTATGCTGGGACTCGCACCCAGGTCTGTCTGGCCCAGGCCGACCCTCTTGGCAGTGACTACCCTGTCAGCCACCCTGCAGCCAGACCAGGAGGTCACGGGAACCCCAGGTCACGGTCATCCAGCAAGGAGCCCCAAGGAAAAGGGCGCCGCCCTCCACATGGTGTTGAGGGGAAGGAGAGACAACTAAAAATAACACTGATCTACAGGTTCCGACCTGCTTCCCTCTGCTCCCGGGGGCAGGTGCTGGGCCCGCTGGCCACCTGCCTCTCCACATCCCAGACAGGCCTGCAGAGGAAGCCGGGGGGAGAAGCCCACCTCCCCAAAGCCCCAGGCTCCAACCGGGGCTGGGGCACCGCATACTCACGAATTTCAAGAAAACATTCCCAAGTTCATGCTGAGACTGAGGCTCGGGGTGTAAACAATACTCCAAGGCAGCTAAGAAATCCTTGTGAACGTCCAGGATGTCTTCAATGTTCGAGAACAGGATCTGTGAGGAGCAGAGAGGCCCGAGCACAGAGTTAATCAAGGCCCGAGAGAGAGCAGCATCAAGCATAAAAAAATACATGAGCCCCAGTGTAGACGAGGATACGACGCAGCAGGCATGCTGATGCACGGGCGCAGGTTCAACCGGGAATAAAAATAAAGCTAAAACAAAGTACTGCCAACATTTATTGATGCCTAATCCTGCGCTGAGACCGTTACACGCATTTACGGCATCGAATTTTCAGTGTGACTCCATGAGGCAGAAACAACCATCATCCCGCTTTTATAGATGAACAGGGACCCAGAGTAAATGAATATTCTCCAGGTCACACAGCCCACTAAGCAGCGGAAGTGAGGGTCACACTCGGCGTGCCGGCAACTATATATTAAGACATTCAGCACGATTCTCATCATGGAGAACTGCTAGCACGCCCAATCAGAAGATGGATTTTTTAAACGACAAGGGTCCTTCCACACCCATTATGTGATGCGGCAGAAGAAAATACGGTAGGGAAGGATGCTCAAAATATGCTGTGCAGGGGCGCCTGGGTGGCTTAGTCGGTTGAGTGTCCAACATCGGTGCAGGTTATGATCTCACAGTTCGTGGGTTCGAGGCTCGTGTCGGGCTCTGTGCTGACAGCTCAGAGCCTGGAGCCTGCTTCGTATTCTGTGTCTCCCTCTTTCTCTGACCCTCCTCTGCTCACACTATCTCTCTCTCTCTCTCAGAAATAAAACATTAAAAAAAATTTTTTTTAAATAACAAAAAAGAACTAAAACACAGTAAAATGAATCGAGCGAGCAATCCCTCCTCCCCATCCCACCAGGGCCAGCAGCGGGGTAGCCAGTGTTAGTGCTGGTTCACAGTTCCCTCCAGGGGTTCTCATTCAGTCGTGCAACAAACACTGACTGAGCACCTACTGTGTGCCAGGCACTTAGAAGCCCTTGGGGACATGGCAGGGAACACACATGTGCCGGACTCCACGGAGGTGACATTCTAATGGGAGGGGCCAGGCAACAGAGAACTAAAACAGTGTTTCCTTGTCTTTTAATGTTTTTTTATTTTGTTTTGTTTTCCCAGAGAGAGAGAGACAGCATGAGCAGAGGAAGGGCAGAGAGAGCGGGGGAGGGGACAGAGGATCTGAAAGGGGCTCTGAGCTGTCGGCACAGATCCCGACATGGGGCTCAAACTCACAAACTGTGAGATCATGACCTGAGCCAAAGTCAGATGCTTAACCGCCCCGGGGATACCTGGTGGCTCAGCCGGTTAAGCGCCCGACATTTTATTTTTTTCCCAATGTTTATTTTTGAGAGAGAGAGAGTGTGTGTGAGTCTGGGAGGGGCAGAGAGAGAGGGAGACACAGAACCTGAAAGAGGCTCCAGGCTCTGAGCTGTCAGCACAGAGCCCAACGCGGGGCTCCAACCCACAAACCATGAGATCATGACCTGAGCTGAAGTGGCCCTCCAACCAACCGAGCCCCCAGGTGCCCCAACCATCCAACCCTTGATCTCAGTTTAGGTTTTGATCTCAGGGTCTTGAGTTCAAGCCCCACGTAGGGATCCATGCTAGGCATGAAGTCTACTTAAAAAAACAAAAAAATAAGAGTTTTCTTAAGGGTAAGAAGCACTAAAGACAAACCTAAAATGGACAAAAGTGAAACAGGAAGGGAGTCCGAGGGCGCAGCCACACTGAGGTGACAGGCGAATCCAGACCTCAACCCCATGGACCTTTGGAATGTACCAGAAAGTCTACAGAGGGAGACGGCCTGAGGGTGGGCAGGGAAGGCTGGGGGGCTGGAGACCATTCCTTAGTCCCTGCACTCTGAGAGGTCTGGGAGTCTCTTCTTCCTCTCCCTCGCCCTGGGGGACACACTCCTCATGTGAGACGGAAGAATCACCTGCACTGTTCTTCTCCCTCCCACCTGGTCCAGGGCACATGGTTCAATCAGCTTATGCTGAAGACAGATATGATGGATACTAATGCCACATGCTCACTTCCAGGGATGGCTGTAAAATTTCGAAACGAGCATGTCTCCTCAGTGTGTCCCCAAACGAAATGAGAGCCTGTGTGGTCAGAAAAGCCCAAAATGGGAAATATCCATCCACCAGGGAATGGATGGTAAGTTATGGGACATTCATACTAGGATTTACTGCCCAGCAATGACAAAGGTTGGCTCCTAGCGACACATAACAACACGGGCAAATCACACACGTGACAGTGAGAAAAGATACCAGACACAAAAAAGCTCACTTTTACAGAAAGTTCAAGAATAGGCAAAACTAATCAATAATTGGGACAGCTGGGTGGCTCAGTCAGTTGAGCATCTGACTCCGGGTCAGGTCAAGGTCTCACAGTTCTTAAGTTCGAGCCCCGCGGCAGGCTCAGTGCTGTCAGCGTGAAGCCTACTTGGAATTCTCTCTCCTTCCCCCCACCTCTCCGTTGCTCACGCTCTCCTCTCTCTCAAAAATAAATAAGATATTGGGGCGCCTGGGTGGCTTAGTCGGTTAAGCGTCCGACTTTCGCTTAGGTCATGATCTCACGGTTCGTGGGTTCGAGCCCCGCGTCGGGCTCTGTGCTGACTGTCAGCTCAGAGCCTGGAGCCTGTTTCAGTCTGTGTCTCCCTCTCTCTCTGACCCTCCCCTGCTCACGCTGTCTCTCTCTCTCCTAGAAATAAATAAAAAATATTAAAAAAATAAATAAATATTAAAAAAACTGATCAATGGTTATCTTTGGGGAGCAGGCATTTACTGGGAGGGGGACACAGAGGAGCCTGCTGGGGCGGAAATGCTCTGTCTTCATTTGGATCACAGTCACACAGATGTGTTCACACATGAAACTGCATCATGTCCGACCCGTAGGGTGCACCCTTTACTATATGTGACTTACATACCTCACCAGGAAAGTAATTTTTAGAGACTGTAATCAGTTACAATTTAAAATTATAAAAATGTTTGAATCACAATAAATAGATTGTGCCAAATACACGTAATAAACCAACAGCAGGTCCTCGGTACACATCTGCTGAACAAATGAGTGAATAAATGAATGAATGCCTGTGAGCAGAAAATGCTGAAATCCAGGCCATCAGGGACCAGCCATGCAGTGACCGGGCATCTCTTTGCACCTAAAGCCTCAGGTTTCTTATCCAAACACTGAACCCAGAATCATCAACTGCAAGGTTACTGTGCAGACAAGCCGGCACGTGTGGGGACAACTTCCTGTCTGACCACGTCCTTCTTGGGCCACAGGTCAGGCACCTCTGCCACCCGGCCCACGCTGTCTCCCCGCTCCCCCTGAACCGGGACCCCGGGGCCCCCAGAACTAAAGGCAGCTTCCCGGAGAGTGAGGTCACCCTGGAAAGCCAGGCCTGGGGAGCGCGAGGGCCCCTCCACGCACACAGAGGGCCTATTGACTTCCTCCAAAAACCCCCAGAGCCGTGGCCAAGATGAAGGCCGGACCCAATTACTCAACCGCTCTGCCCGAACACTTGAGGCCCAGGGCAGGGGCGTGGGCCAGGCCGCCAGGAGGGCAGCCTGAGGGGCCAGGCTCCCAGGGCGCTGGGAAGGGATTTTCCGCTGGCGGCACGCCAGGCAGCCTGGCACAGAGGAGCCTGGACGGCAGGAAGGCCGTGCTGAGCAGGGCACGCGGCGGCAGGACAATCTGCAAAGGGGCCAGCCCGGCAATCCTCACCTTGACGTTCTCTTCCGTGAGGCCCTTGTCCACGGAGTCGGCCACGTTCTGGCGGATGCGATGCAGGAAGGCCTGGAGGAAGAGAGGTGGGGACAGTGAGCATGGGCCCCTGATCTCCCAGGGAGGCCTCAACGGAGGGCACAAGTTCAAATGCCACCTAGGACACGGGAGGGACGCCGGGCCGGGAGCAGGAGTGGGGGAGAGGGACAAGCCACCCAACTTCCGCATCAAACACACGGGGCCTCCCCCACCCCCGTTCGGTCAGCCAACGTCCATCGAGGGGCTCCCGCGCCAGGCCCTGTGCAGAAAACACCGCAGAGCCTGCCCTGGGGGCTTCCTTACCCACAGGCCTCTCTCTAACTAAAATTCATCTCCCTTTTTCAAAAATTTAACTTCCAGGGGTGCCTGGGCGGCTCAGTCAGTTACGCCTATGACTCTTGATTTCGGCTCAGGTCATGATCTTGCCGGTTCATGAATTCGAGCCCCACGTCATGCTCTGTGCTCACAGGGCGGAGCCTGCTTGGGAGTCTCTCTCTCTCTCCCTCTCTCTCTGCCCCTTGGCTCTCTCCCTCTCTTTCTCACTCTCAAAAATGAATAAACTTTAAAAAAATTAACTTCTAAATAATAACACATTCACATGGTTCGAAAGTGAAAAATATAAAAAGTCAAAAATAAGACAAGTCTCTCTCCTACATACCGAGCCCTAAGGCATCTGGTCTTTCCCCATCCCCCGCACCCCACGGATCCAGGACTATGAGTGTCTTCCATACCCATCCAGAGAATCTTCATGCAAAAATAAGAAACACAAATATACAGGGGCGCCTGGGTGGCTTAGTCGGTTAGGCGTCCGACTTTCGCTTAGGTCATGATCTCGCGGTTTGTGGGTTCGAGCCCCGCGTCGGGCTCTGTGCTGACTGCCAGCTCAGAGCCTGGAGCTTGTTTCTGTTTTTGTTTCTCCCTCTCTCTCTGACCCTCCCCTGCTCACGCTGTCTCTCTCTCTCTCTCCTAGAGATAAATAAAACATTAAAAAAATTTTTTTTGAAAAAAAAAGAAACACAAATATACATATACACACACACATGTCTTTTTCTTAACGCTTATTTATTTTTGAGAGACAGAGAGAGACAGGGCATGAGTGAGAGAGGGGTAGAGAGTGAGAGGGAGACACAGTATCCGAAGCAGGCTCCAGGCTCTGAGCTGTCAGCACAGAGCCCGACGCAGGGCTCAAACCCACAGACCATGAGATCATGGCCTGAGCTGAAGCTGGATGCTTAACCGACTGAGCCGCCCAGGCGCCCCACACACACATGAATTCTGATTTTTTCCCCGTTCTGTACGCCAAACAGCCGTACACCTGGGCCTGCCGCACCTGCTCTTCCCACTTAACACGGTTCAGAGAGCCTCCGCATCCCTACTCAGACCCCGCCGTTCTCTCCACAGCTGCCCAGGACCCTGCTGCATGGACGGAGCCCAGCCATTCTGCCACTGTTCTCAGGGACTCCGAATAGAGAAGTCACATTTCTCCTGTGGGATGTGACAGCCGACGGTGACGGCAGGGGGGCGCTGGGGACTGCAGGGCGCTGCCCAGCACCTCCCGTCGGAGGGGATGCTGGGGTCAGGTGGGAAGGGGCAGCCCGGTGGCACCAGGTGCTCTGCGATCTGTTTGCAACAGAAACCAGGAATTAAGAGTTTTAAAGCAAAGTCTCCCGGTTTTTAAACATTGGCAAAATACTGGTGGTTTTTTTTTTTTAAGTTTTCTTAATGCTTTATTTCTGACAGAGAGACAGTGTGAGCAGAGGAGGGTCAGAGAGAGAGGGAGACACAGAATCTGAAATAGGCTCCAGGCTCTGACCTAGCTGTCAGCACAGAGCCCGACATGGGGCTCGAACCCATGAACCATGAGATCATGACCTGAGCTGAAGTCACAAGCTTAACCAACTGAGCCACCCAGGTGCCCCAAAATACTGGTGGTTTTTGTGAGGAACTGGATTTTAGGGGTCGAATGTGAAAGTGGGGGCACCAGAATGGAGGGGCGCAGCCATGCTGAAATGACGGCAGCCTGGCCCTGGTGTGGGTGGGACAGCAGCGGGGGGGGGGGGCACACCCGAGGGAGACCGAGGCCGGGCCCTGCTCGGCAAGCTCTGCCTGGCTGCCCCCACGCTAGGACCTGCACCCAGGCTGTGTGCCCTGACAGAATGAGTCCCAGTCCTGTGACAGCCACGGGCCACGATGAGCGGTGGTGGCCTGCTGGCTGCCCTCCTGCCACGGCTGATCACAGTGGGGGCTCTGCCAGCCGAGCCCGGGTGAGTGCGATGTCCCCGCCGCAGAGGCCGGCTGCAGGGTGGCTGAGAGTGAGGGTCGTGTGGCACGCTTGTCTGGGGAGATCTCTGAGCGGGGGGGACGGAGGGGACACCCGGGGCGAGGACGGCAGGGAGGGGGGGCGCAGAGGGGAGGCTGGCCTTCCACAGACGGCCGTCAGGTCCTTTCCAAGGGATGTCGGAGGCTGTCCCGGGGCGCTGGCCACCTGCAGACTCAGGTGTCCTAGGAGGCGCTGCACTGGTGGCTTGCACAGTGGGTCACGGAGGGGAAAGTCGAGGACACAGAGCCAGGCAGCCTCACGTCCATCAGCAAACAGCGCACAAGAGCCTCCATCAGTCCCAGCCGGTCGCAGCCGGGACGTCCCCCCTGAAGACACCTCTGCCGGGAGGCCTGGGGGCATCCGAAACCCAGTTCCCGACCCTGACTCCAAGCCCACACCCCCAAGCTCCTCCCGGCCTGATTAACGGCGCCTCTGCCTGCCAAGGGCTCCAGTCAAATCCCCGCAGCTGGCCCAGTCGCCCCCAGCCCCTCTCTTTCCCTGGGGCCCCCCAACCCGCCTTCTATCCGTCAGCAAATGCCTTTGGCTTCACCTTCAACAGGTTGTTAAAAAATCCAACCTCTCCTCCCCACATCCACGGCCACCCCGTCCCAGCCAAGGCGCCATCTCCTGCCTGGCCTAACACAGTCACCTGCTCCCTGCTCCCCTTCATTGCCCCCAAAGTCCTTTCTCCACACACAGCCGGAGGGATCCTACAAAATATGTAAGCAGATGTCAATCCACAGCTTAAAACTCTCCATGGCTTCCTGCTACACTTAAGAAAAAAACAACAAAACAAAAAACCAAATCCTTCTGCAGCCCATAAGGCCACCACAGGCTCGTCCTAACCTCTCTGACCACACCTTCTAGCACTCCATCACCTCACACCTAGATAATCTTCAGCCTTGCTAGCATTCTACTTGGTCCACCTGCCAGGAGACATTCCTGCCTCAGGACCTTTGCACATGCGGTTCCTACTAGCAGAATCTTCTCTCCAGCTCTGCCACGGGCCGGCTCCTTCTCCTCCATCAGGCCTTAGCCCAAATGTCACCTCTTCCAAGAAGCCCTCCTTGTCTTCATACCCGTCCCACCTTCCCATCTTGCATTAAAAATCCACTTGACAGGTGAAAAGGTGAGGTGAGGCAATCTACACCAGCTCGTAAGGCAAAGGCCGAGATTAGAAGGGACCATGGCTGGGATGAAACCTTTTCCCCCCAATCCAACAGTGGAGGCCAGGCTTGGAAACTGAGAGTTTGGGTTTAAACTACAGATCCTCCTCCTTCCTGCTGTGTAACCTCAGGATGCACTGCCCTCTCTGAGTCTGTTTACTCTAGGGGAGCATAGCAATAGTCCTGCCTTTCAGAATGTAACAGGATTAAGTGGATGAAGCTCCCTGAGGGCCGGGAGCTTGTCTCTCTCCACCCAGCTGTAGCTCTGGGCCTAGACTAGTGCCTGGCACGCGGCAGAGCATCCAAAAATCAAAGGAAGGGAAGGAACGTGCCTGACACAGAGAAGCGGTTCGGTTGCCTGCTAGGCTTTCCTTGCAAAGGACAAGAGGGAGGGGACAGGAGCTCCTAGGGATGTTTCGGCAGGGCCACGCCGCTGCTGGGAAGCCCGGCCTCCAGCCTCCTGGGACTGGAGGGGGACAAAGGCACGCTGGCCCAGCACCACAGGGACAGCAGGAAGCCGGGAGGGCTGGCCTAGATCAGCTTCCTGTCCTGGTTTCTTCGCACAAGCAAAGCCACCACCATTGTGCTGGGACAATGAGAGGCTCGGGCCACCCACAGAGCTGCTGCAAACAGGCTGGCGTGAGGGGCACAATAGGCAGCCGGTGACCCGGAAAGAACGGGTGGGCAGGGGCTCTGGGCCCAGCCCTTGCTGCCCAAGGCACGATCGGCTCTTCCAGGCCGTGCCAGTGCCCTCTGTGCAGGCTGCGTGGTTACAGGGACCCTCGGGGGGCCACTCCTGTCCGAGCCTCGACGGCTCTGGAACATTCAGCCGAAAGCAGCTGGGTCTTGGGAACGTCCCTTAGGGAGAAGGCCATTCTCGGGATTCTGGGGGCCGCCGGGGCCTCCGCTCTGGCCCCCCCATCTTTGCTACCTGCTGCCGGGCCCGGCCCCCACATCTGCCCAAGTACCCCCCTGCTTGTCGATGACGATGATGGTGGTGGCTGCAAAGGATGTAGAAAAGGACTAGAGAAAAATCTAACAATATCCACAAACCCAGATTTTCCATATCTGGGTTAAAATCCCAAACCTGTTTAAACTATGCTCTGAAAGAAATGCATCAAATCTGGGAAAGACGCAGATGGGCAAGGGGCCCAAGGGGCCCTGGGAGGTGCTGGAAATGTTCTGCTTCGTGCTCTGAAGGCGGCTACGCAGGCCAATGCACACGCCAAAGCCACATCGGCGCGTACACACGATCAGTTCGCTGCGTCCGTGTGCCGTGTGGGCATCAAACCTCCGTGCAGAACCTGGAAGGGGTGAATCATTACAGAGAGACGTGGGCCACCTGTGCACCTGCCCCCCGCCAGGACCCCTCCCCCCTGTCCTGGATCCGATGCTCCTCATTCCCTCGCACGCCCCTTGTCCACTTCCACGCACACGCAAACAGAGGAGCAATAAAGAATACTGCTCTGCGTGTTTCCAACATTTCTATAAATGACACGCTTTCAGCAACTTGCTTTTCTCGCTCGATGTCACATCTTCCACCTTTACCCACGCGGACATGTGCACCTGGCCCCACCTGCCATCCAGACCCCACGCGCACCCCTCGGTCCTTGCCCCTGGGGCACGCCGGCCCCACCGCAAGCTGTCAGTACTGTCAGAAAGTCTTGTAACCCAAGGGCCCTCTCTCAAGTGCAGGGCGTAAAGCATCCAACTTCGGCTCAGGTCATGATCTCACAGTTCATGAGTTCGAGTCCCGCACTGGGCTCTGTGCTGAAGGCTCAGAGCCTGGAGCCTGCTTTGGATTCTGTGTCTCCCTCTCTCCCTGCCGCTCCCCTGCTTGCACTCTGTCTCTGCTTCTCTCTTTCTCTCTCAAAATAAATAAACTTTAATAATAATGACAACGTTTTTTCTAATGACAGAACCCGCTCTCACGAGGCAGAAGTTTGAGGTGTTTGAATGTCGTTCCCGTAAATGATGCTACAACGACTCACTCCACGGGGCCCAGGGGCCCAGATCCTCCAGGTGCGCTCCCAGATCTCTGGAGCTCCGAGCATGCGGGTCCCTGCAGATACTCGCCCAGGTGTTGGCCAGAGGTTCGAGATGCGCTCACGCCAAGTGGCTCTCGACGGGGCTGTGCCCACATCCACCCCAACCAGCAGCAGGTGAGCCCCGTGTCCACACCCAGAACGGGGTCCTCGTGCAGCAGACAAGTGCTGAGACCACGCGGTCCCATCGTAAGTCCACTTCAGGCCCCACCGTCAGCCTCCAAGGTGGGTATTCTGGTCCCACTCTCCAGGCGAGGAAAACAAAGGCCCAGAGGACGAGTAACCTTACAGAAGTCATTTGGCCCAGGACTGTCGGCCCCCCACCTGCTGCTCAGAGGGGACCAGGGAGACCGCTCACCAGGCCCAGGTGTCTCTGGTGCCCAGGGCTCCGGGCTGAGCAGGAAGACACAGCGCCATCGGGGAGTGCTGTCTGCCACAGCTGCGGGGGCAGTGGGGGCCACAGGGCTGTGTGCGCTGCCTCCGGGGAGCTCCGACTGAGCCAAGGAAGCCAGGCAGCAGGGGAGAGGCCGGTCTGAGGCTGAGGGAATGCAGGTCAGAGCCGGGTCTCTGGACGCCAGGCCGGCCTCGCCCCTGCCCCGTCTGGCCGTAGAGCAGTGGCTCCCAGCTCGGAAGTGACTCTGCCCCCCAGATGAGACGGCACTGTCTGCAGACATCTGGGGTTGTCACGGTGAGGGGTGGGGTGCTCTGGGCAGGGGTCAAGGATGCTGCTAGACGACCCACAGGGGCCTGGTCGGGCGGCACAGAGAAGGGCCCGGCCCCAAACGTCAGTGGTGCCAAGGACGAGAGACCCTGCCTCAGAGAGGCTCCCACGCAAACCCAGAGAAGGGACAGCACGAGGGCTCCTCCCGCACCGCACTCAGCTGCTGCGAGCTGGTCTCCTTCGCCCCCCGAATGCCCGCCTCGTGCCTGTCCCCGCCCAGGCCTCTGAGGTGGCTGCTCTCTGCCTTGCGAGCTTTTGACTAGCAAGGGAGACCCCTCCTCAATGAGATCTCCTCTTAGACCCGTAGAAAGGAGGGTGTTAGGGGCGCCTGGGGGGCTCAGTCGGTTAAACGTCCAATTTTGGCTCAGGTCATGATCTCACGGTTTGTGGGTTCGAGCCCCGTGTCAGGCTCTGTGCTGATGGCTCAGAGCCTGGAGCCTGTTTCAGATTCTGTGTCTCCCTCTCTCTCTGCCCCTCCCCAGCTCATACTGTCTCTCTCTCTCTCTCTCTCTCTCTCTCTCTCTCTCAAAAATAAACATTAAAAAATTTTTTTAAAGAAAGAAAGGAGGGTCTTGCCCCACCCCCAAAGCCACCCCAACCCCTTCCCAGAACCCATCGCCGTCGGCTGTGGTCTCATTGATGGACTTCTGCATGGATCTCACTGTCTGGTATCCTCTCCCCCGCAGAGCGTGGGTGACTCGGGGCAGAAGGCGGCTTCATTCACCACTGACTCCTTAGCGCGTAGCAGGTGCTCAACAAAGGGGTGGAGGAAACGTGGGAGACAGGGAGAAACACTGCGGAAGCGGGTCCAGAAGAGGCTCTAGAAGCAACCAGTACAGAACTGGAAGTATTTCAATAATAACAGTAGTAGTAGTAGTAGTAGTAGTAGTAGTAGTAGTAATATATTTGCTATTTTTTATCATCCTTTACATCTTAGGGCCCTATTAGCGCCAAGTGCTGTGCTAATTCTTTTAATCCTCGAGCAATCGTAGGAGGTGGGTGCTATTATTACTGTGCCCATTTTGCAGAGAAGGGAACTGAGGCGAGCACAGAAAAGAGCTTACCCAAAGCCACACATGGCACATAGTAGGGCCGGGCCTCAAACGCGGGCAGTCTGGTCTGGTGATGAGTCCCCACCCTACCCCTCAGCACACATCACCAGCGAGTAACTACAGACGACAAACCATGTAAGCAGAAAACAGGTAGCAGCTGCCCCTCAGTGTCTCTGGGGAGCTACCGTCTGCCTGGGACCTGCAGCCGCAGCCTGGGGGGGATAAGTCTCTCCCTGGAGATAAAAGGAGAGAAAGAGGGCTCCGAGCGGCTCTCTGAGACTGAGGCCAGCAACCTGATCACAGAGGGGAGGGGGCCCAGCTGCCCCCAAGGACATCCCTGCCTTGGCCGGGGTGACCTCACCAGACATATGGTGAAATGTGAGAGGGCCAGGGGACCCGCCAGAAGTGGAGGGGTGGGGGGGAGGCAGCCGCGGGGCTATCACAAGGGCAGAAGAAGCAGGGACCCATCCCCCCACATGATCTGGGTGGCCTGGGTCCAGCAAAGCAGAGTGTCACAGAAGAGCAGGGGGCTTGAATCCAAGCAACAGTAGTAAAACAGTAACACCAACCTTGCGGTGGGGGGTGCATGGCCTGCTCCACGCAGCCTCCCACAGGCCAGAGCTCGGGGAGACCCCTCAAACGCCCAAATCCTATGCTCCATCCACACAAGTTCTGGCCATTTATGCCTTGGCGAAAAGTAAATCTCACACGTGACATTGAGATTTAACTTCAGTATCTGATTTGGAATTCTATCACTTGGGGTTTTAGTTAAATAAATTGTCCATCTTCACAAAGGCCAACCGTGCTAGAAATGGTTTTCAGAAGTCCGTTTAATGGTAGGGATAAAGGCTATTGATGTATCCCTAACTGGGGGCGGGGGACAAGTTACAGAATACATAGAATATAATCTCATTTTTGGCTAAATAAATCCTCTACATAAGCACAAAGGAAGCATGGAAGGAAATGCCCTTAACTGTGTGAGAATATTGCCAGGATTACTGTCCACCAATGTCTGGTCTCTCCGTTTCCTTTAGAAATATGATTCAAGATTTTAGTTAAATAGAGACTGTATTTCCCGGCTTCCCTTACAGTGAGGGACTAAGTTTGGGTTAGTGGGCTAGAAGCAGGTGTATTATGTACAACGTCTTGGAAGTACCCTTGGGGATGAGAAGCACAGGCAGGGATTCTTTTCTGCTATTCCTCTTTCCTACTGACTGGATAGCCAGTGTGATGGCTGGAGGTCAAGCAGCCACCTTGTACCATGAAGCAAAAACCATACTGAGGAAGATGGGCCAGTGACAGAGAAGCTCATGTCCCTAATGACAGAGAAGCCCAGGATGTGTCCTGGGCAGCCTATAATTCGGTAGGAAAGAAACTTCCATCTCATTCAAGGCATTCTTATTTGGGTTTTATCACCAGCCATGGAACTTAATTCTGAGAGAAGAATTATCAGGGATTTTAAGTTTCTTCTTTCTTCATTTCTGTTTCCCAATTTCCAAAACGAGCATGCTACTTTAATCAAAAGTCATTCTGTAATATAAACACATGCTTTTTTTCTTTTCTTCCTTTTTTTTTCTTTTTGGTCAGGAGAGGCTGCTACACCAACCAGGCCCTCCTGCCTACCCAAGTATCACTTCTTCAGCTTCGAGGAGGCTGGCCTGCATTGTCCTCCTGGAGGGCATGTGCCTGTGGGCTGAGAGCAGGGGCCAAGCAGATACGACCCGAGAAGCCTTTGCTTCTTCAGTGGGGCCTCTGAGCTGCCCACCCCCCTTCTCTGTGGTGACTCTGGAAGCCGCAAGGCCCCCTGGGGAGGTACCCATTGTGGCTGGCCCCTTATGAGCTGGCCTGGGGAGGCTAGGGTGGAACACGAGACCCTCCCCCATCCACAGCCCCACCACCACCCAGGCTTCTCAGTAAGCACCCCCTTTCATGGGGCCCGTGCCAGGCGCAGAGAGCCACTGGCCAGAACTACCTTCCCCAAACACCCAGAACTACCTTCCCAAAATACCCAAATTTCAGACCTGAGACATCATCTTCAAGGAAGGTTACGTATTCGGTCACAGACATGCTGGACAGGATTGAGAGAAGATAACACTCTCTTCACAACTTTACACTTATTCCTTTATGTCACAACTCGCACAGCACATTATGAGTTACACGTATGTGTATAAAATTCACGTCATTAGATAAAACAGCACAAATGATGTTCCATCGTGTTGTATCTTTAACAGATGAATACCTTCTTGCAAGCACTAAAAATAAGTCACAGTCAAGGCCTCCATACCGTTCCATGAACATACCAAGCACCATCCCACCTCAGGGCCTTTGCACTTGCTGTTCCCTTTGTCTGGAAGACAGTCTCCAGACATCTGCAGGCCTCCTACCTCACTCATTTCCTTCCCATCTAGAAACATCACTTCTGAGAGGCCTTCTCCCATCACCCCACTTAAAGCGGCCCACCCTTCCCCTCCATTCTCTATTTTATCCATCTTCATCTGCCCCTGCAGCACCCACCTGCATCTACACACACCTACTTCCTTCTTGTCGCCCGTTTCCCCCCTACCATTCCACTCTAGGGAAAGCAGCGGCTTGTTCACGCAGAGTCCATCCCTGAGCCTCGAGCACCGCCTGGTGCAGAGGGGTAACTGTGGGTGGGCAGGTTCCTAAGGACCAGCGTGTCCGTGCTTGGGAACAGCCCCACGAGTTGTGCTGGGGGTGGACCCATTTTAGGGAAGAGGAAACCAGGGCATAAGTCAGCCCACAGGCGCTCTGGAGTCGTGGGTAGAGGTCCTCACCTGGCAGGTGGCTCACGTGAGGACCACACACACCACAGTGTGTCACCAGCCCTGCCGGGAGCCTCTGTGTCTCCCCCACCCGCGTGCTGAGAGCCCCCAGGATCCAGGTCGGCCTCAGGCTCAAGGGGCGCATAGTAAGTGCTCAGTAAATGACCCTGGACGGGGCAGACGCTGTTAATTCTGTGTTAGCCAAGCGTACGCCCCTTCCGCTGGCTTCTCTGGCATTCGAGGTGCTGATTCTCAGACCGGAGACCTTAAATCAATCTGAGTATTAGTTCCAAATACAAAGAGAAAACTGTGCAGTCACATGAGTAAGTCTTGATCTAAAGGTCCACAAAGCATAACCAACATCACAGCATCAAGTACGAACCAGCTGCTACACTTACGGACGGCACAGTGAGCGCAGCTGTGGGCACATCTCAGCAGGCTGGCCCTGGTGGGGGTCCTAGGCTGAGTCCGAGCAGCACTGAGACCAGGGTTCGAGGGTCCGAGTGCAAGTAGTCAGGCTGGGAGGTGCCCCAGCAAACGCAGGCAGGGGCCGGGAGGGGTGGGCCCAGGGAGGGAGGGGCAGCCGGCTCAGGGCAGGAGACGGGGGCTCAACCCCTCTGAGGCCCCTCGAGAGCCGGTGTAAAACATGTGTGTCTGAGTGATCCGGGGCATTTATACACCAATCCTTCCCGGACGCGGTGGGGACGGGGTGTCACTTCCCTGGCACTTCCGGCCGGCCCTGTAAGGCCCAAAGCTGATCTGGGGGCCACACGGAGCCGCCAGGCCAGGGCTGCAGGGGCTGGCAGCGGGGCGTCCGGCTGGGGTGCCCTGGAGGGGCTGGCTGGAGCCTCCAGAAGAAAGGTCTAGGGCCTTGCGGAGGGGCGGGAGGAAACACCTGGAATGTCTGTTCCAAGGCAGGAGAGAAGCCTTTGAAGAACGAAGGCCCGCGGGCTTGGTTAACAGAGGCCCTTCCAGGGCGGACTGACCACGATGGCCTTCCTGGTTGTTAAAACACTGAAATATGTCAGTGATGCGCAAAATCTCGAAGGGGGGATGGGGGGGCAGTGCAGGGAAGGGGCTGAAGTCCGAGGAACAGACAGGACCGAGTCAGACCTGGAGGGGGGCCTGCATCATGGCCGGGCACCTACTCACACTCCTCTGTGAGGCCAGAGACAATGCAGCACCCCAAATTCTCTTGCACCCCACCCCCACCTCTCTTGAAAGCCTTCTCTGCTCTTTGAAACTCTCCCTTCTCAGATGCTAGAAGGGTCTGCATCTCTCAGGGAAGCAGGATATACAAGTGGATGAGGCACAGAGAGGTTGCAACCAGCTGCCTGATGCACGATTCAGATCCTGCTTTTGCCAGCTGCTGTTGTACGACCTACGCCAGTGACTCCACCTCTCTGTGCCTCCTCTGTACCATGAAGAGGAATAAAACTATCAACGTCACGGGCTACGGGGGGGCTAAGTGCTTAGGTAAGTTGTGGTACCTCAGCTCTGCCATTTGCAAGCTTGAGCAAATCACTTGGCTCTGTCTCCCTCAGTTTCCTCCTCTATGAAATGGGGATAAGATGAGCACAGAGGATACAATCCTATAATTAGGAGTGGAGAAGCTAACATACAGAGCAAGCACTTTGAATGATGCCTGGTACACAGTAAACAGTCAGGGTATCTTCTGGGAACCCAAGCCCTGGTACTACAGATAGACATGAACCCACTGTGTTTCCTAAGGAAACTTCTGGAATTGGATCAACCCCGTTTATAGAGCTCCAGGGACTTTTACATGTGCCCCACGTTATTTTCACTTAGGACAGTGATCTGTTTTTGTCCATCCTAAAAGCAGTTCTGCTCTGACTGCTTCCAAGTCGGGGTGACCAAGAGGAAAGGCTCTGTGGCCCGCAGCGCGCCGCCCCACCCCCGCCCAGCACGCCTGCTGTCCCGCTGCCTCGGCCGCCAACCGCATAACCTCAGTGAGTCACTGCGCTTCTCTGTTTCCTCGTCTGCAGACGGGGGCAGCTCAGGTTTACGCAGGCTGATGCAGGTAAAAGCTCTATAACTATGAAGACTTCCTGGAAGAAGCGGTTGGGGGAGGGGAGGCTGGGCTGGGCGACATAAGAAGACAGGAAATTGGTTATGATTATATTTTCAGGGGAGAAAGCCATTGTCGAGGGTAATCCACACCAGCCACGCCACCCGGGCCCATGTGCACCAGGCACATGGCTGGGCACTGCAGGCTCACAAGGTATGACCCTCGTCACAGGGGCACTCATTCATTCCTGTGTTCACCCATTTATTCAGCACTTACTGTACACCCACTGTATACCAGGCAGGAAGTGTTCTAGGAGCCGATGACGTGGCTGTGACCTAACAAAGCAGACCGTTCTCTGCCCTCACAGAAGAGCAGCAAGACCGGCTACACCCTGCTTTTCGAATGGAACGGCGGTTAGGGATGAGTGCTAGGAACAAAAATAAAGCCGCACAAGGAAACACACACAGTTGGGGTTGGGGAGCGACCTCACAGACACGTTCAGGGAAAGCCTTTCTGTTGAGTTGGCATTTGAGGAGATACGCTGGGCCTGAGGTGAGGTTGCAGCTCTGCAGATATCTGGAGGAAAGGCATTCTAGGCAGAGGGACCTGATGGTGCAAAGGCCCTGGGGCACATTCAGTCCTCCCAAGGCCATCCTTACTAAAGTGTGTGTCCCTACTCCTGCCCTGTTTTCTCCACGGCACCGATCAGTGTGGACATCACGTGTGTCCACTTATCAGTCTATCACTCGTCAAGCACACCAGGCTGCCCGCTCCAGGAAGGCGGCGATGCTTGTCCATCTAGGCACCATTGTATCCCCAGAGCCTAGGATTGGGCCTATCACAGGGTAGAGCCTACGTGTGGTTCGTCATCAATTGTCTGGAAAAGACGCCCCCTGACCCGCAGCCTGGTTTCTAGGCCCTGAAATAGGCGCCCAGTTCTCACCCAGCCTTACTCCGTTCCCCACCATGGAGTTAGTGAGGCTGCAGCAAGCCTCTGTGCACAGGGCTGATGCAACGACAGGGGAAGGGGGGTCACCACCGTTCCCCACACAGACCCCACCGCAGGCGCGGGGGCCCGGCCTGCAGCCTCCCCTGAACTCACTGACGACCTGCCATTCTCTCAACGCAGATGCACGCGATGCCTCCTGCACGCCAGCAAAGCTAAAACTCACTCTCAAACTGGTGGCGCACAGACGTGTTTCCTGCGACCAGCATGCGCGTTGGTTGAGAAAGTTCCAGCCTTGATATGAACGTCGGATTTCCCATCAGAATCCCAGCTCCTCGCTTCTTCTGGAAAAGCTCCAGGCCCCCCAGGGCAGGCGCTACCCAACCTGCTGCTTATTCCCCACCCACCCCCACTCCTGCCCGGCCCAGGGGCGTCTGTGAGATCCCCGTGCTATAGACACAGGCCTGGCAGCTGAGGGCCCACTGTCCCCGCGCCCTGGCCCGTGGCAGGCGTCGCTGACGGAACACAGATCTCTTTCCCGCTGAGTCTTTTCCGTTTCTCTTCCCTTGTTCTTGTCCCTGATACCAGTAACACCGCCTGAGATCCTTCCTGGTCTGACCCCACCTTCTCCCCCTCCTTTGGGTCCCTCAGCTTTTATGCCTGAAGAATGGGCTCCTCAGAGTAGGATGACAGCAGAACTTCGCAAGCTTAGTACCACTGATCCTCGAGCAGAGAATTGTTTGTTGCGGAGGCAACCTGGGTAGCGTCGTAGGACGTTTACCGGGGTCCCTGGCCTCATCTTACTGGATATAGTAACAGACCCCGCCGTCAAACATCGCCCGATACCCCCAGGGGCTAGGATGTCTCCCCGGTGAGAGCCACTGCATTACGTCACAGTCAAGAAAATGGGTACAGCCCTGGCTCCGTCATATACTAGCCGCCGGGCCCTGGGCAGCCTCTCTGCTTCTATTTCTCTGTCTGTGAAATGGGGGTACAAAACTAGTAACTGACTACTGACGGGTATGGAGTTTCTTTCTGGGGGGGCCGAAAAGATCCTTAAATTAGACGGTGGTGATGGCTGCACAACTCACTAAATGTACTAAAAACCACTGTATTGTACACTTTGCACTCAAAGTTGTGCAGTACGTGAATTGTGTTTCGATAAGCTGTTGCACGCACGCATGCCAGGCCCCCACCTGGATGAGCTGAGAAGGGGTGCGCCGGAGAACAAATGCACCGTGCGCCTGCGCCCCTATTTTCAGCACCGGCCACACTGACCAGGGGCCGGCACGGGCGGCAGCTGCACGGAAAAGCCCAAAGTGACCAAAACGTGGTGGCTGGGAACAGGCTGCGCTTTGGGTGGCATTTCCCGCCGGAATGTCCCAGACAAAGCAAACCAGGCCAGTGGGGGCCCCAGGATGCAGGGCGGGGCTGCGGGACGTCCTGGGGTCCCTGTGCCCGTCTGGGGCAGGACAATGGGTGGAATGTGGCCTTCTCTCCACGGGGGCTGACACTTGACATCTGAAGACAATGACTTTCAAGAGGTTTTGTTTTTTCCTCGGTGCCTTTTTTTTTCCTTCTCCCCAAACAATTGCTCTCAGGGCTGGTGAGGGAGCCGCATCCCCCCGCCCCCCAGCTTGTGAAGCATTGTGTTTGGAGAGTCAGGAAACAATGCACAAAAGTGAGAGATTGTAAAAATAGCGGTACTCAGGGACCGGCCAGGGGATGAGGCTCAGCGTGGAGGCTTCGTCTGGTTTATTTTTCCCAGCGCCCTCCCAGCCACCAGGGGAGGAGCCCAGGTGCAGGGAGTGGCTGCGACAGCAGTGCCAATCTCAAGGGCACTGACATTTGATACTCATACTCCCTTTGGGGGGGTCGTAAATTTAGGGAGCATCAGCTACATCCCTACTGCTTCCCACAGGCTGCCTCGTCCCAGCCCACTTCACCACAATTTACAGAAAAGGAGACTGAGGTTCTCAGTGGATGGACTGCCAAGCCCACCACATACAGCCAGGTGGGGAGAGCTGGGATCTGAGCTCTGGGCTCTCAGAGCCCAGACGCTGGCCCGCTGCCTCCACTCTGACCTTGTCTTGTGCCCTCAGGTTCCCAGACTACCCGCCCACGTCCACTCCTGACGGGGCCACTCGCTGAGCTTTCCCCAACTGCGCCCTGCTCTACAAGGGCAGACACCTTCCTCCGCAGGGTCTAGCACAGCTTCCAGCCATCTGAGCCCAGGAGGGGGGAGGGGACACCTTGATGCCATAGGGGAGAGAGGCCCCACCTGCCCCTGACCACTGCAGTCAGCTGCATAAGGGCCCCCCAGAGACCTCGGAGTCTCCATCTCCAAACCTGTGAACATATGACTTTGATGGGATTAAGCTAATGAGCTTGAGGTGGGGAAGTTGTCGCAGATTAAACAGATGGGCCCTTGTGGAAAGAGGGAGGCAGGAGAGGCAGCGTCAGGGAGCAAGACTCTGCACCTGCTAAGTGCTGGCCTTGAGGATGGAAGGGCCAGGAACCAAGGAATGCAGGCAGCCTCCGGAAGGCAGGTAAGTGGATCCTTCCCGAGCGCCTCCGCGGGGGGCACGGCCCTGACAAAACCTGACGTCAGCCCCTGTCGGTCCCATTTCAGACTCCGGACCTCCAGAAATCTGTGATCAAAAATCTATGTCGTTTGAGTCACCATGTCTGCGGCAATTTTCTAACAGCAGCAAAAGGAAACACACATAACCACTTAGCTGGGAGGAAAACTAAGCCTCCACGCCCCGCCGCTAACAGCGGACCCAGTCGTAACACCGCACTGCTAATGATCAGGAATACACGATAGATATCACGCTACAATACAGCCACCTGTTTCATACATTATTCACCAGGCTGGTAATTAGTAAGCTGTGAAAGGTCTTCTTTCTCCACCATTCGCGGTCTCTATTAGCAAATATGCATTAAGGACAGATGGTGTGATAACAATAATTATTACTATAATTATAGTAATAGAAACTACCCTAAACTAACTGTATTCAGCTCTTGAGGGTAGAAAGCAAGAAGCCATTTGGTAAAAGATCAGATGAGGGAGCCTCCAGACACCGTGACCGGAACTGTAGGAGGCTTGTGTTCCCAGCGCAGTATGGACCCAAGAATGAGAGTCTGCATGTATTAAGTGCTTACTATGTATCAACATCAAGGGTCTATGCAGGCAGTACCAGACTGCTGTAATCCTGTTTCATAGACGAGGAAATGCAGTAAAGGAGGAGTACAGTCATTTGCTTGAGGTCAGGCCGGGAGCAAAAGCACAGCCTTTCTAGGCTTTACCATCAAGTCGTTCCTGGGCAGGGGACTATTTTGCCTCTTGAGTTCAGAAACTGGGAGAGTTTCATGGCGTAGGGGAGTAGTGTGGCCTGAGGGGTGACGAGGAATTGGGAAACCACTTAAACATCCCTGGATGAAATCATGGAAAGAGCCCAAATGTCCATCAACTGACAAACGGATTAAGAAGATGTGCACAATGGAATACTACTTGGCAATGAAAAAGAATGAAATCTTACCATTTGTAACATCGTGGATGGAACTGGAGGGTATTATGCTCAGCGAAACAAGTCAAAGAAAGACATCACATAAATTTTTCACTCATGTGAAATTTGAGAAGCTTAACAGATGATCATGGGGGAAGGGAAGGAAAAATAAGATATAAACAGAGAGGGAGACAAACCATAAGAGACTCTTAGATACAGGAAACTGAGGGTTGATGTGAGGTGGGGGAAGGGGAAAATGGGTGATGGGCATTAAGGAAGGCACTTGTTGGGATGAGTACTGGGTGTTGTATGTAAGTGATGAATCACTGGGTTCTACTCCTGAAGCCAAGACTACGCTGTATGTTAACTCACTTGAGAATTAAAAATAATAATAAAATAAAATACATACATTCACATATGTGTGTGTGTGTGTGTGTGTGTGTGTATACGAAAACAAAGAATTAGCATCCCTGGCTGGAGTGACAATAGACAAGTCACAAAGGGATCTTGACAAAATGCAAATGTAGTCACCTCCTACAATGCCCCCACGCCCATCAACGGCACACCATGGCTCTGAGAATGACAACCAAAAAGTAGGACCCAGCCTCCCCATCACCACTGAAGTACGCTGCAGCCAGCCCAACCTTTAGGCTCTTCAGGTTGTTCTGAAAATACACCAAGCTTGCTCCTGCCCCCGGGCCTTTGCACATGCTGTTCCCTCTAACCTCCAACACTCCACTCCTTCCCTTCACCTGGTTAACAAGTCACCTCCCCTGACCTCCACCACCCCCACCCCCGACAAGGCCACAGCCCACACAGGCTCCAGGAGCTCCCTATCACCTTCTTAGCAACACCACAGCTGTCACTGAGCCTTGATTTTGAGATGATTCAATTAATGGCTGTCTTCCTCACCGAACGGAGAGCTCTTACTCAGACATAGTTTTATTCCTGTTGCATTCAGTGTTAGACCCAGGACTCAGTACCACAGTGCTAAGTACACTTCTGCTGGATGAATGAATGAATGAATGAATGGCCCCTTTCTCTGGAGCTCAGTTGGCTCATCTGTAAAATAGGAGGAACAGTAGCGCCGGCTTTAAGGATCACTGAGTACTACGAGAAATGAGGCACACTAGCTAGGTGATTTGGGGAGACTGACGCCTCCTCTTTGGGCCTCAGTTACCCCTCTGCACAATGGGTACAACATGGTGTCGACTGCTCAGGACCTGCTGGCTTAGTTTCCAAATGCAGCACTGCCTCTGTGTGACTCTGGGGAAGCCACTCCCACGCTCTGTCCTCTAGTCCCTCTCCTGTGAAGCAGGGGTGGCAGGGGCCAGCTCCAGAGCTGTGGGGCCAGGCCCGCTCACCCCAGCCACCCCGCCCCCCGCCGCCATCCAGCCAGACCAGTGGCAGCCAGCCCCACCACGGAGTGACACGTCATCAGAGATAAGGCAGGGGAGTCTTTCCATGGCTCCTTCCCTGGGAGACTCAACCTTGACTCAGGGGCCCCCGGGAGGGCAGGTGGGGGAGGCTCTGGTCCCACCCCCACCTACCAGCTGGGGAAGGCACAAGAGTGTAAACCTCAGTTTCCTCTTCTGTAAACGGAGACTCGAACGCCTACCTCGGAAGATAAAACAGATAACGAGCCTCAGCTTCAGTGTCGTACCAGAATGAGGTCTTCTTATGAAATGCCATTTACTGTTACCACCACCGAAATTATATTTATCCATGAGTGCGTTGTGATAAAAAGAAAACCTTACCCCCAAGAGATGGACCACACTGTATGTCCCTGACATTTCCCCGAAACCGAGTGTCTCACTCCACTCCAGCCATACCAGCTGGTCTGCCCTTTCCTAGGACACACCAGTCTTATTCCTACCTCAGGGCCTTTGAACATGCTGCTCCCTGGCCTTTTTTTTTTTTTTCCTCCAGAACTTTAAAGCACAGGACAGGTCAAATGTTGCTTCCTCGGAGAGCTTATCTCTGATCATCCTGGCTGCAGGAGCCTCCCTCAAACCTCTAGAGCCAGTGATTCACCACCACAACAACCCTGCTTTAGTTCCCCGTAAAGCAGTTATCACAATGCACATGCTATTTTGTGCACCACAGCAGCCAGTTTCTGAGGGTGGGGATTTCTGTGCGTCTGCTTCACTGCTATATCCACAGCCTTAGAATTGGGTGAGGCGGACGGAAGATGCTCACAAATGACTTGTTAAAAGATGAAAGGAGGGAAGTTACATAAGCCTCCGAGCCTCCTGCGTCTACCTCTGTAACACAGGATAAACAAGAGCCTCTGTCATAGGGTTCTTTCGAGGATTAAAGAAAACATTACATGTAACACAAAGCGCTTAGCACAGGGAAAGAACACGATAAAAGCTCGCCTTTTAAAAATCATAAATGCCCATCAACGGGAGAACGGTTGAACAAATCGTGGTGTGTTCGCACAATGCCCTAGAACTCAGCCATCAGAACACCTGTGGACACGCACAACGTGGATGTGTCCCCGACACACTGCCCGAGCCACGAGCAGGTGCGTCCCGTGGGATCCCGCTCTACAAAATCCATAAACCGACAGAACGCATCTTCGATCATGAAGTTACAAAAGCCGTTCCTTTTCTAACCCAAAACCAATAGTCGCTACTTCTTCTTGCCAGGGACTGACTGGACTGACTTGCCAGGGACTGGCAGGGGTCCCCAGGGGAACTCTGGGGTCCGCAAATGTTCTAGATCTTCGCCTGGTGGTGGTGCACCGGTGCAGGCAGGGAAGGGGACGCTTGTGCACCTTACCAGGGGCGCTTGGGCGGCTCAGTCGGTTCAGCGTCCGACTTTGGCTCAGGTCATGATCTTGCATATTGTGGGTTCGAGCCCCGGTGTCAGGCTCTGTGCTGATGGCTCACAGCCTGGACCCTGCTTCCGATTCTGTGTCTCCCCCTCTCTGCCCCTCCCCTGCTCTCGCTGTGTTTCTCTCTCACACACAAAAATAAACGTGAAAAAAAGACTTGTGCCCCTTACTGTATGTAATTACACTGCAATAAAAATTACTCCAAAAATGATTTTCAGCAAAGCGATGGCCAGGGGGTCGCTCCCACCCTGCTGGGCTCACCCACTCGCCCACACCCGGCTTCCCCAAGGCCCCTACAGCAACGCGCCCTCCGGCTCTGGGCAGACCCCGGCGGCTCTTACCACCCACGTGGCCCTGGTTTCTGTGGGGCCAACTGCCAAAGAGACGCGCCACCCTCCACACACCCCCCCCATGGCCCCCCGGCCCGGATTCTGAGAAGATGCCAGAACAGGAAGTGTGCTCTGAGGTTCTGAAGCAAAAAGGTCAAGGGTGGTAGTGCAGGGGAGGGGAAGGCCGGGGAGCCTCCCCGCTGAATGGGACACGTCTCGAACACCATAGGAGATCCTATCTGGGTGTCCAGTGGGTGTCCCCCACCCACCAGGGGCGCAAGGACACCCACAAGCTCCGGCTCTACGGTTGATGGGAAATGCCTGCATGTCACAGGCCAGCACGTCCCACGGCTGCTGCCCTGCTTACGCCCCTCCGAGAGCCGCCACCACCCTCAGGACAAAACCACAGTCCTTACTGCAGCTTTCAAGCCCTAACATGTCCAGCTCCTCTCCCTCTCCTTGCCTCCCACACCAGCCCCTTTCACCTTCCAGGGACACCCCCAGCAGGCTCCTGCCACAGGACCTTTGCACTGGCTGTTACCTCTACCTGGAGAGCTGTTCCCTCATATCCACACAACTCATTTCCTCCCCTCCTTCAGGTGTTTACTCAAATGTCAGCTCCTCAGTGAGGCCCAGCCTGACCATCTGCCACATCCTTCCCAGCACGCCGTCTCCTTGCTTCTTTCTTCCCATAGCACTTAGCATCCACTAACACTACAAGTGTTTCTAATCTAATATCCTCATTGTGTACGTTTGTTGTAAACCCACTGGGGGCGAGGGCTTCTGTCTTGTGCACTTACTGCATCCCCAATACCTGGTACATAGTCAGGGCTCGATAAATTACTTGGGGCTCCAAGAAGGTAAACCAGAGGCTTAGCAGAGGATTCGCTTTCTTCTAATGTTCCACATTGTTCCCAACCTCTGTTACGATTATGTCTTAACTTTGTAACTGAAAAGGCACAGGGACACCTGGGTGGCTCAGTCAGCTGAGTGACCGACTCTTGACTTGAGCTCAGGTCATGATCTCGTCAGGCTCGTGGGATGGAGCCCCGCGTGAGGCTCCGCGCTGAGTGTGAGACCTGCTTGGGATTCCCTCCTTCTCTCCCTCTGCCCCTCTCCCCTGTTTGTGTGCTCGCTCACTCTCTAACAACTAAAAACATAGAAAAATTAAAATTAAAATAAAATAAAAATTAATAGTAAGAATTTAAAAAGTAATAAAAAATGAAAAGGCACAACTAGAAACCCAGTCTAAAATATTTTTTTGGAGGAATTGTTTGTTTTTTAGAGAGAGAGAGAACACGTGAGCAGGGAAGAGGGGCAGAGGGGGGAACAGAGAGAGAGAGAGAGAGAGAGAGAGAGAGAGAATCTCAGGCAGGCTCCACACTTGGCACACAGCTTGACATGGCTCGATCCCACAACCCTGGAAGCACAGCCTGAGCCAAAATCAAGAGTCGGACGCTCAACCAACTGAGCCACCCAGGCGCCTCAGAAACCCGGTTTTAAAAGCCAGGTGAAAGCCACCCCTAAGTGACTGGGTCTGATGTCCAAAGGCTGGGTATAAAAATTATCTGAGGAACTTTTCAACAATACACATTTGGGGGCTCCTGGGTGGCTCGGTGGGTTAAGCGTCCAACTCTTGATTTTGGCTCAGGTTATGGTCTCACGGTTCATGAGTTCAAGCCCCACGTCAGGCTCTGCACTGACAGCTCAGAACCTGCTTGGGATTCTCTCTCTCCACCTCTGTCTTTGCCCCTCCCTGGTTCATGCTCAGTCTCTCTCTCTCAAAATAAATAAATAAACTGAAAAAAAAAAAAAAAAAAGACACATTTGCCCAGGAGGTGCACCAGGAAGTTCTAGCCTGATTCAAGAAGCCTGGGGAAAGCCAAGGGAATGTGTGCCTTTGTCAAAGCTCCCAGACAGTCCTGGAGAGCTGAAGGGCCTGGGAAATTTGGGAACAGGGCAGGTGGTCAAGGAGGGCTGCTCAGAAGAGGGGGACAGAGAGGATCCTGACAAATGGCCGAGATCAGGTTAAGCCAGTTCCTGGGCCCTGCTATTCAGAGGCCTCCAATTCAGCAGGATGGCAGGGGCCTGAGCAACTGCATTTTTTTAGACATTTGTTTATTTTGAGAGAGAGGTCGCGCACTATCTATCAGGAGAGGGGCAGGGGAGAGGAGGAACAGATGATCCATTTGCAAATCCATCTGCATTTTTATTTTTTTTAATTTTTTTAATATATTTTTTTAATGTTTTATTTATTTCTAGGAGAGAGAGAGAGAGACAGCGTGAGCAGGGGAGGGTCAGAGAGAGAGAGTCACAGACTCTGAAACAGGTTCCAGGCTCTGAGCTGGCTGTCAGCACAGAGCCCGACGTAGGGCTCGAACCCACGAACCGCGAGATCATGACCTGAGCGAAAGTCGGACGCTTAACTGACTAAGCCACCCGGGCGCCCCCCATCTGCATTTTTAAATGCTCTACGTTGGCTGAGAGGAGGCCTGAGGTTTCCGGAGCACCTGCGGAGTCTGGTCCCTGGTTTGGGTGTGCACCGCCTTCCAGCACGAGAAGACTGGACATCAGACCTTCCGGCAGCACCCACCGCGAATGTTTCCACCTGTGGCCATCAGTGTTGGGCCCTGCGCCATTCTGGAGGTGCGTCCAGTCATCACGGGGTCCCTGGCTTGGCGCCTCTGCAGGGCTGACAGGGTGGGTGTGGCCGTGGTGGGCGTGGTGGGTGTGGGCGTGTCTCATTTACCTCACTATTTCTCCATTTCAGGACCTCTGGCTTGTTCCAGGGTCCAGTTCTCAGATGCTGTGCTCGGAACACCTTGGTGCACAGAAACTCCCCCGCCCTGAAGATTTTTCTAGACTCCACTTCCAAGTGCAGGGTCCCACGGTTCCGGGGGCATCGTGTCTGGGAGGCTTCTGCTAAGTCTGCTAAGCGATTCACCCAAGGACCTGTACCCGTTCACTGCCCCCGAATGACACCAAAGGCATCAAGGTTGAGCCTTATCAGGGTCGCAGTCCCGCCAGCACACAGGGAGGAGGAAGTGAGGCCCGGGGAGTGCGACGTTCAAGGCTGATGCTCCCTGAGAACTGACTTGACCCGGACACAGTCCTGAGTGCTCTGGGGACCACAGACCCATGTGACGGGGAGCAGGGCCCCGTGCGCTGCGGCCCACATGCCCACGTGTGCGGAGCACTCGGTAAGCATGTTTCCTTACTACTGTTACCTGCGTCTGACTTTCCTGTAGATTTGTCCGACCACAGCAAAATCAGGGCACCGGAAAGCGGGGCCGAGTATCTCAGACGGCACGGGAATGGCCTGGCAGAGGGCCCACACCCCTGACGGGGCACGAGGGGTCATCGTCCAGGCCCTGTGGGAGAGCCGTTCCTGGAGATAAGGCCCTGCCCCGTGACGCTGGGTGACAGACACACAGCCAGTGTCACTCTGGACCCTGCCTGCTGGACGGATGTCCTACAGCCCCTGGCCCAGGGGCCGTGGCAGGGAATCAATGACGGAAGGAAGGCCTGAGCCAGAAGGACGCACCGCGGGGCCCTAAGAGCCGCAAGACAGACCCAGAATCCTCTGCTCAGCTCCAAACGGAAGCGGCAGTTCCTATTTTCTCTTTGCAGAACTTCCCACCACATCAGGCTGAAAAGGAAGTTGGCAACGCAGCAGGAGGAACGGCGACCGAGACACAAATCATTTCACGTCTGCCGGGGAAAGAGGAACAGGGGTTCGGGCTGGGCCGGGACCGTGCGGCCAGGGGTGCCGCGTGGCAGCGCCCCGAGGCAGATGGAGAAGTTGTCTGGAGAACTCAAACAAGTCAACTCAGCAACTGTGTGTCCGTGGACAAGTCCCTACTGCCACTCGCCTCAGTTTTACTCATCTGGAAAATGGGCAAAACAGCACCTGCCTTAAGGGCTACTGTCGTTGCAAATTTAAATAAGGGAAGATCTACAGACCGCTTCCTGGGACGGGGCCCAGCACGTGGCATGCACTGAAAATGTCCGTAACGATGATGAGATTCAAGCTTTTCATCCCGGCATCTGGTTGGTTACTGCCTCCTGCGGCTGGGCGAGGCCCTGGCCCCCAGTCTCCGAGTGTCCCACACGAACCCCCTTCCTGGTCACCACTAACCATGAAGTACCTTTCTTGGGACAGAATCTCTCGTGCATTCATTCAGAGTTTACAGAGGGGGTGACCCATGGGCGGTGATCCATTCAGCGGGGGAGTGGCAGAGAGTGGACGCCGGGAGTCCAGCGGGGAGGCTCCTGCCACAGCCTGGGGGGGTGGGGACGATGGTGGACTGGCCCGAGGTGGGGGTGGGGCAGGGGGCGACAGTCAGATCCTGGATGCGCTGTGAAGGCAGAGCCCACGGACCTTCCTGATGGACGGGAGGTTGTGGGGTCAGAGAGGGGAGTGCGGGCCGACTCCCTGGTATCTGGCCTGAGACATGGGCAGGAGGGAGGTCACATTACTGAGACAGGAAAGACTGTGGTTTGGGGGTTGGGGGTATAGAGTGAGCATTCATTTTGGGACATTTCCAGTCTCTGCCTTCACGCAAGCCAGCCTGGCAAGGAAGGCAGACTGGCAGCAAATCACTGACCAGAGTGGACTCCAGTGCGATTGTACTAAGCACTAGGAAGCAGGACTGGGCCAGGGGACCCAGGCGAGGGCGTTCAGGGAAGGCTGCCTGGAGGAGGCACTTCGGAGCTGAGGCCAAGAGGCCGAGGAGCTTGAGAAGGGCTAGGGAGCTGAGGAAAACTGGCACATCTGTGCCTTCCCTGCTGTCCTCAGTGCTTCATTCGCTCTCCATACCGACAGGGACGGAGCCCAGGAGTGAAGGCAGTGAGGCTTGTGTGGCTGAACTGTGGGGTCAGACAGAGGGAGGTTCAAGTCCCAGAGCCACCTCTTTCTCGTGTGGCCTTCAGCTGGTCACTTAAACCCTCTACACCTCAGTCTCCTCGTCTATGAACGGGGGTGATCGTGCCAACCTTCTGGGGTGGAGTGAAGCTCTGGAAGCCGAGAGGGAGGCCCCCTCCCCCTCCCGATGTGGCGTGCCTGCCCTGAGCCCCGGTGAAAGCCGCTTTGTCCGGGAGGCTGGAAAAGGACGGGCAGGGAGCGGCCGGGTGAAAACCACAGGCCTGGAGCCCCGGCCCGGGCGAGCCTCCTGCCCCCCGCCGCCCCGGCTGTCCCTGCTGGGATTTTCCATCGGCTCAAAACGGGAACTGTGAAAACGCACAGCCTCCCACGTGCCACAGGGCGAGCGTGTTTTTCCACAGTGAGGCCGAATCTGGTCTTAAGCGGCTGCGCGGGGCAGCAGAGGCTTCGAGACAGAGGAGAGGGGCCCGGCAGGCCGGCAACAAGAAAGCCGATTCTCCGCAGCTTCGGGGAGAAAGGGCGCCGGCCGGGCCGCTGTTCTGCAAACCAGTGACCACACCATTGCCCACACCGTCCCCAGTTCACACCTCCCGGGACTCACGGCCCCTGCGCCCTCGATGCACTATGAGTTCACTCGCTCACTCCCCAGAGCACACGGTGGGCACCTTTCCAGGCCCCGGGGGTGACAGTGAACAGAAGACACAAAGCCCCGACCCCACAGAGCTGATGGGTGAGACACAGGCGGTGAACAAAAAACAGTGGATGCGAGCATCACAACAGGTGGGTCGGGAGGTAGGAAAGGGAAGGCCCCAGAACAAATGGAGTGAGCCACGGAACAGCAGGGGAGAACACAGCCCACGCCAGGAGAGGCCCAGGCAGGGGGTGCCCACGGTGTCCAGAACAGGGGGGGGGGGGAGACCACAGAGGCTGAAGCAGAGCCAACAGGTGAGTGGGAGGGGACCAGGCCAGGTGACCCGGAGGCAGCAAGGTACAGGGAGTCAGATCACACAGGCTGAAGAGACGGGGCTCTGTTCTAAGCACGGCCGGCAAGGCTCTGACAGGCAAGGGAAAACTCCGAGTCCTCGGGGCCGGCGGGGGAGTGCAGCCCCGTTTCCCGGAACCAGGGCGGTGCAGAGGACTCTAAGGCCCGACACCGACTCCCACGTCCCCCATCGGACCCCCTGCCTCGGCTCCCTGGGCCTCAGTTCTCCCCATCTGTAAGATGGAGACACAAGCCCTGCCCAGCCTCCCACGGGGTCCCGCCAGGAGCAGGCTGAGACTCTGAAAGTGGAGGCCAGAGCACCGCAGTCCCCAGCCTCGGGCTTCTTTGAGCCTCTGCCCCTGAGAGCAGCTGGGCCCCCGGGGACCTGGCCCCCCTCAGACAGCCTGAAACAGGCTCTCTGAAAGCTAAGGTGTCTGAGGAGGTGGTGCCTGGCAACCAGACGCCTGCCTAGCAACGGCGGGGTGGGATGGCAGCCGGGCTCCATGGCAACCGGCGGCTGGGGCCGGGGAGGCCAGGCCCCGCTCCAGAGGGGGAGTCGAGGCAGGGGTGTTCCCAGGCTCCTCTCTAAAGCAGCGTGACTCACAGCGCCTCAGAAAGGCCAGCGGGCACTGCCTGCAAGGGCCCAGGCTGCCCTGCCCTGGGTCCCTGAGTGGCTCGCCTGGCTTCCCCAGGCGCTTTGTGTCCTCTCTCGAAGGGCGGCCATGCCTGCCATGTATGGACGCGTGAGAACTTGGCATTAATACACAAACATAAGAACAGCAAGCATTTACAAAGAACGCTGTGTGCCAGGCTCTGTACTGTGTCTTCTGTGTGCCAAGATCTCACTGAATCCTCCGGAGGCAGATGTTATTGTGTACTCATCCCATTTTACAGATGGGGACAACTGAGGCACTGCAAGGTAAAGCATCATATGCAGAGGGGCAGAATCGGAGAGGCTGACCTCCGTGCCAGGCCTCCTAACCATGCCGTCACCCTGTCTCTGTTGTATGAAGGGCCTGGGGTTGGTGCAGTCAGCAAATATTCCTACAGTAGTGGTAACAGTGGTGATAACTAAGGCCACCGTTTACTGAGTGCATTGTACGGACCAGGCACTGGACCGCGCTGGCTTGCTTAGTCCTCACAGCCTTGTGAGGTGACCACTTTGATGGCCCTTTTTACAGAGGAGCAACTGAGGCCCAGGGAGGTGAAGCAACTTGCCTGGAAGGGAGCCGTGAAACTGCAGTTTGATGCCAAAACCTGCCACAGCATGTGGGCCACTTAGTAGGCATCTGGTCATCACAATCGGGGTCTGCCTTTGGAAAAGCCGCCAAGTCCCCAATTCAACTCTCCAGCCTCGAGCCTGTGGCCCAGGGACACCCCCCGCCATCTGCCACCAGCCACACCCCCCAACCCCCCCCCCCCCCGCCAGCCACACCCCACCATTCCCCTGAGGGTGTGCCGGCTTTCACTGGAATCCCACCCCAGGCAGCCATGGAGAAAGCCCGTGTCCCTTGGGGCTGGCCACTAAGCTGGACACTCACCCTACCCCCACCCCCTGGAATTATCTCAAGAGCCTGTGAGGAAATAAATGGCTTCTTAATGCCACACATCTCACATATGTGAGAACAAACCTTGATAAGCACAGAGCCCGACGTGGGGCTCGAACCTACAAACCACGAGATCATGACCTGAACTGAAGTCGGACGCTTAAGAGACTGAGCCACCCGGTGTCCCCCCCAACCTCCCCAGCCAAGGACAGCCCAAGAAGCCTTCCCCAGGGGCTAACAATCCCAGGGCGGTGCCCCCGGGAGCCACGCAGTTAGGGCAGATGAGTGCAGCTGGCCAGGGTGGCACAAGAGGGAGATGGGAGGGGCCGTGGCAGCCTGGAGCGCAGACGCTCATCGAAAGGTGCAGCCGCTACCCGACTCCCATCAACCGTTCACATCCACAGGCAGAAACGCAGCCAGATGCGTCTGTCGTCCAAGAGAAATCGGGACCCAGATCTTTGTGATCGTCTTCTCTACTTTTAAAACCCCGTGCAAGCCCATTCTTTGTACATGGAAAGGCAAAGAAGAGCCAACACGGTTTTGAAAAGAACAATGTTGGAGGCGTCATGCTACGTAATTTTGAGACAGTCTCTAAAGTTACAGTAAGTTACTAGTTACACTAAAGACGGGGTGGTCCTGGCCCAACGTCAGACACCAGACCAGAGGACTGAGAGAAAGAGCCCAGAAGCAGACGCATACAAGTACGGCCACTTGATTTCTGACAAAGACGCAAAGGCAACTGAGCTGAGAAAGGACGGTTCTCGACAGATGGTGCTGGCACCAGTGACGTCAGATGTGAATTAATGACCCTCAACCTAAACTATACACTTTACACAAAAGTGAGCTCGAAATAGATCTGAATGTACAACTAGGAAACTCTCGGGGACGGGGTGCGGGGAGAACAGGAGAAAATCTTTGCGACCTGATGTTCAACAAAAAGTCCTCAGGGCATTAAAAGTAACCTCCATGAGAGAAAATACGTGATAAATGAACATTCTAAACTGCCGCTCTGCAGAAGACACTGTTAAGGGAATGAACAGAGAAGCCACAGGCCGGGAGAGATATTTGTGAAAGACATTACCTGGTGAGAGATCTGCATCCAGAATATAACTCAAAATTCAATAGGAAGATGGGCCGCCTGGGCCGCTCGGTCGGTTAAGCGTCCGACTTCGGCTCAGGTCCTGATCTCACAGCTCGTGGGTTCAAGCCCTGCACCTGGCTCTGTGCTGACAGCTCAGAGCCTGGAGCCTGCTTCAGGAGCCTGGATTCTGTGTCTTCCTCTCTCTCTACCTCTCCCCTGCTTGTGCTCTGTCTCTCTCTCAAAAATAAAAACATTTTTAAAAATTAAAAAAGCAGTAATAAATTCAATAGGAAAACAATTAAAAACGGGTACAAGGCCTGAATATACGCTTCACCCAAGAGGACGTATGGATAGAAAAGACACACGTGGAAAGATATTCCACATCATTAGACATTCGGGATTGTAAACCACAATGAGATATCACTGCGCTTCGATGGGAACAGCTTTGAAGAAAACGGACGCTATCAAGTGCCCACAGGGGTGCGAAACCACAGGGTCTCTCGTATGTTGCCAGTGGGAACCTGAACTGGCACAGCCACGTTGGAAAACAGTCTGGCAGCTTCTCATGAAGTTAACTATCTACTTGCGGTCATTTACTCTAGAGAAATGAACACGTACATGCACACAAAAACCTGTACTTGACTGTTTAGAGCCACTCTATTCATAATTATCAAAACGCGGAAACAACTGATCTGTCCTTCAACAGGCAGATAGATGGAAACACCCGGAATACCCAAGTGATGGAACAGTGCTCAGTGATTGACAGGAACAAACCACAGATCATGCGTCGACACAGATGAATCTCAAAGGCTTCAGGCTGAATGGGCTGCAGGCCGTATGATTCCGCTGATGTGGTGCCTGTATGTTCTGGGAAGGGCAACACTACCGGGGTAGAATCCACATGAGTGGTCGGCAGTGGTTACGCCCATGGTGCGACCACTCAGTGGCACGCTAGAGAGTTTTCTGCTCGTCTAGATCTGGACCGCAGGGTAGGGAACGTGACTCCACACATGTGTTAAAACTCATCAAACTCTACACCCAGAAAAAGTCGGATTTTTCCATACATGAATTTGAAAAATTAAATCTTTAAAAAATCTCATACTGGGTACCAACAATATGAACTCAGGGTTTGTTTGGGTTTTGTTTTCTTTTTAATATTTATTTATTTTTGAGAAGTAAGGAGGGGCAGGGAGAGATGGACAGAGAATCCCAAGCAGGCTCCACAACGTGAGTGCAGAGCCCAAAGCAGGACTCCATCTCACCCATCTGAGATGGTGACCTGAACTGAAATCAAGAGTCGGGGGCTAGATGCTTAACCGACAGAGATACCCAGGTGCAGGTTTTTTTAAAGAGGTATTCAGAAAAAATGCTACAGAATATAGACGTGTGTGCATTCATGAATTACTATGTATCCATGTGTCCCTAGCGCTCTCCCAGAGTCCACTGAGCAGTGACACTCAGTTTCTAAACACCATCCTCCAAAAACAAAAAGACCCAGAGCTCCTTAGAAAACTGGCTGTTCCCAGGGCTAGGACCCGTAAAATACAAGATGAGCCTGAAGTGCTATGTGGTGTGAGCAGGTAGAGAATTCCTCCAAAGATTATATATATATATATATTTTTTTTTAATTTTATTTTATTTTATTTATTTTATTTTATTTTATTTTATTTATTTTTTTTTTAGAAGGATGGAGGCATATCAAAAGGGCATAGGATCCAAGTGGAAAGAGCTCCCCATCCAGGGCCAAAGCCAGAACCATGTGTACAAAATATGTAATGACAGCACTGATTTATGAGTCCTTCCTGATATAAATAACTGAATGAATAAATAAGTAAATAGGGGAGAATTCTTTCTTACAGAAAAGTTCCAATTAATAAAAATAAGAAGAGTGAAGAAATAGAAATCTGCCATCAGAACGCCACAGTAAGAAGTGCCACAGGCAAGATACACCCATGGATGCTAAAATTAGTGAGTGAAAATTTAAGCAAAAGCAAGATATTTCCACAGTCTCAAAGAATCTCCCCCTCCAAATATCTAGTAATTACAAAGGGAAAAAAGTGTAACCTTACCATGCAGAATCCTGGCTTTTGCCATCATAGCCGACTGATCAAGGTGAACTTCATCAGTATTGACACCATGGGTCCCTGATATGATGTGCTGCGAAGGACACCTCATCCCTGACCCGTCCCTCCTGGTAACGCTGAACCTCAAACCCAAATGAGGGACAGTCTATAAAATACTGGACCAGGACTCTTCAAAAGTGTCAAGGTCATGAGAGGCAAGGAAAGACTGAGGAATCATCCAAGACTAGAACAGACCAAGGAGACACGATACCTAAAGGCACCATGGGATCCTGGATGGGCCCCTGGGAAGAAGAGATATGAGCGGAAAAACCCGTGCAATCCAAGGAGTCTGTAGAACAGTTAACAGCATTATGTCAAGAGGAATTTCTTCATTTTTGATCGTTGTACTTCATTTCTACAAAATGCTAACTTAACGGGAAGTTGGATGAAGGATGTACCGGAACTCTGTACTATTTTTGCAACTTTTCTGTAAGTCTAAAATTATCTCAAAGTCAGAAACCCTGTGCTGGCCACACAGGCTAACTCATCTACTGGTCAAAGAACACACATGTGCACAACAAATGCGGTCCATGAGCCGCAGGCCCACACTCCGGGCTGTTACCGACTGAATGTTTGTATCTGACCCCCCGGTTCCCATGCTCAAGTCCTAGTTCCCAACGTGATACTACAGGTGGGGAGTCTGAGAGGTAATCAGGTTTACTCGAGGTCATGAGGGTGGTGTCCGGGACGTAGGATTAGCGTCCTTATAAAAAGAGGAACAGGAACCAGAGCTCTCTCTTTGCCAGGTGAGGACACAGCCTGAAGGCAGCTTTCTACAATCCAGGAGGAAAGTCCTCACCAAGAACTGAATCTGCCCACACCTTGACCTTGGACTTCCCAGACTCCAGACTGTAAGCAAACAAATGTCTCAGTAAAGCTACCCAGCCCATGACATTTTGTTACACCGGCCTGAGCAGACAAGTATACCGCTCTACAGCTGACACCCCCGTTCCTCCCCAGGGAGGCCCAAGAAAAAAAAACTCTCTGAACTTGTGCATGAAAGACTCCCCAGGTCAGGGGCGCCTGGGTGACTCAGTCAGTTGAGTGTCTGACTTCGGCTCAGGTCATGATCTCGCGGTTCGTGAGTTCGAGCCCTGTGTTGGCTGCTGTGCTGACAGCTCAGAGCCTGGAGCCTGCTTCGGATTCTGTGTCTCCCTCTTTCTGCTCTGCCCCCCCCCCAACTCACTGTGATCAAAAATAAACATTTTTATAAAATGCAAAGCTCCCCTTCAGGGCTACCCTCTTGATCAGCTTTTATGGCCACACCCAGAGTCTGCAGCACCAAGAGCCCAGGGCTATAACTAAAAGCTGGGTTCGAACCCAGGCCCTGCTACAAACTAACTGGGACAAACTAACACAGGGGAGGGACTCCCGCTCTTCTGAAAATGGGGCAAGGGTCAACCTTCAGGGCTATCATGAGGCTCTAATGAATGGTGAGCGTGCCTTGCTATGAAGTTGCAAGGAAAGCTACAATAGCTAATGTTAGGTGATACTGTTTTCTCATTAGAGCAACACACAGCGGCCGAAGGGCAGCCACTGCTTCTGAGTGGGAAAGGAAATTCAACTTGGACATGGCTGCACCCCGCACTGTCTCGAGCACTATGAGCCCCAGGACGCTGCGAAGCAAGCAGGCAGGGCAGGAAAATGGTCCTCAGCTTATGAATAAAGGCTCCCCTGCTAGAAACATCTTCATACACGAGGCAGCCTCACACATAGGCACAGAAACACTGCTACAAGAATATTAACTGCAGGACTGTTTATTGTTTTTTAACGTTTTTAATGTTTTTATTTATGTTTGAGAGAGAGACAGAGCATGAGCAGGGGAAGGGCAGAGAGAGAGAGGAGACACAGAATCGGAAGTAGGCTCCAGGCTCTGAGCTGTCAGCACAGAGCCCGAGGTGGGGCCCTAGCTTGTGAACCACGAGATCATGACCCGAGCCAAAGTCGGAGGCTTAACCGACTGAGCCTCTGCAGGACTGTTTAAACAATTCTAAACAAATTAGGATCCATTTAAAGTATGGAAAACTATGCAGTTGTGAAAAAGAATAAGGAAGTACCAGAGGTACTAGAGAGAACAAGCTCCAGGGTATATGAATGAGAGGAAAACAAGCCAGGAGAGGGGGGTTTCAAGACCAGAACCTTCACCCCTCCAGCACGTGTACACCAGGAGACTTTTCAGCAAGGTTCACGGCAACACTGCTCAGAAGAGCGATGTGATCAGCAGCCTGTGAGAGGAGCCCCGGTGAACCCACCCCCCTGTACTCACAACATCTGGGACATGTAGAGGGTCCTCCCACATTCCATCAGGGTCGTGACCAAGAGGCCACAGCTGAGTAAAACAGATGATATGACCCATCCAAGGCAAGGTCAGAAAAGCTACTGTGGCTTTTCCCTGTGGCCCCTGAGAGCACACACTCCAGGGAAGCCATCTGTCATGTCCACCTGTGGACAGACCCAAGGAACTGAGGCCTCCAGCCAACAGCCATGTGTGGGCGCCATCTTGAAGCAGATCCTCTGGCCCCAGTCAGACCTTCAGATGAGACCACAGACCTGGCTGGCAGCTTCTCTGTAACCTCCTGAGAGACCCTGAGCCAGGAGGACTACCCAGCTATGTGCTCCCAAATTCCTGACCTGCAGAAACAACATGAGACACGAATGTTTATTATTGTACGCCTTTCACTTTTAGGCTAACAAATACGTCTAACAACTCTGAGCCTCTCACGAGGTTACAGATGAACTCCCAGCTGGGACTCCAGTTATCTGGGGCCCAGAGGATCCACTGCCACCGTGCTGAGCTGGAGCCTTCTGCTACCTCCTGACCACGTGGGCCTCTCCACACGCTGTCTCTCACATGGCAGCTAACTGTCCCCTAGCGACTGATTCTACAGAAAGAGAACACCCACCACAATCCTTGTATGACTGAGAGTCTCAGTCACTCTCTCCTACTCCTTATTCCATTCATCAGAAGTGAGTCATTAAATCCAGCCCACACTCACGGGGACAGAAAGGTACAGGGTGTGAATAATAGGAGATGGGGATTTGGGGGCCATCTTGAAGGCTGTGTATCACACAGACCAAATCCCCAAAGGATAATGAGTTTGTTTTAACAAATAATAATAATAATAATAATAATAATAGCAATAGCTAATATTTATTGGATGCTCACCATGATCTTACAAGCATGAACACATCTAATCCCTAAAGCAACCATGGGCACTACACCTATTACAACCAGATTCCACCACTTCTTGCATACTTGCTCTCTCTGTAACTTCAGCTGGGGCTTCTAGCCTTTAGGGAAAGCTAAGATCCGGAGATAAGCCAAGCCCATCCTCTTAGCCCTCTTGGGGTTCAACCTCAAGGATGAGAAGGAAAACAAACAAGGGGCAATCTAAGGAAAAACCCTGCAGCAGAGGGAACAGCAGGTGCAAAGGCCCTGAGGCAGAGTGAGTATGGTTTGTTGGGGGGCTGCAGAAGGCCCACAGGCTGGAGAGGAGCAAGGAAGGAGAGGTGGTGAGAAAGGCAGGCAGCGGACACACAGGCTACATGGAGGAGTTCAATTTCCTAAATGACACAAGGAGTTAAGAGACTTGGCGCCCAGGGAATAAGAGGCAGAGAGGCTCAGATTCAACCTGGGAGAAAGAAATCTCCTGAGCTCTGGACACCTGGGACCCAGTCCTAAGGCTCCCAAGGGCACAGAGGAAGGAAGACAAGGCTGGGAACCCATTTTCTGTATCAAGAGAACCCCCCTGCCCCCCAGGCAGGACTTTCGGAATGACTGCATCCTTTGCCAGGGCAATGCCTACTCGCATCCCCCAGCCACAGCCCCATGACGTCTCTCCCCAGCTTCCCACATTCCTGATGCCAGAAACCCACCCACCCACCAGGAGGCCCCGGCCCCCAGGACCCTTCTAATTTGAGGTTAGCTTCCAAAGGGGAAAGCGCATCCTGCTCGGTCTCCCTTGCCAAGGCTGGGGCTGCTCACTGCTCGGCGACAGAACCCCACAGCTGCAACAAGCCAGTGAGCTTCTAAGGCACTCAGTTTCCCCATCTGCAAAATGGGAATGACCCCATCCACACTGGACTTTTCGAAGGGAAATTCTGAAGATTAAAATGTGCCCCGAGGGGCGCGTGGGTGGTTCAGTGGGTTAAACATCCAACTCTTGATTTCGGCTCAAGTCATGATCCCACAGTTCACTAGATCGAGCCCCGTGTTGGGCTCTGCACTGACAGCACGGAGCCTGCTTGGGATTCTCTCTCTCTACCTCTCTCTCTCTCAAAATAAATCAATAAACTTAAAAAAAAAGGAAAAGGGGTACCTGGGAGGCTCAGTTGGTTAAGTGACCAACTTCAGCTCAGGTCATGATCTCATGGTTCGTGGGTTCGAGCCCCGCATCGGACTCTGTGCTGACAGCTCAGAGCCTGCTTCAGATCCTCTGTCCTCTTCTCTCTCTGCCCTTCCCCCACTCACAGGCTCTCTTCCTCTCTCTCTCTCAAAAATAATAAGCATCAAAAATAATAAGTATTAATTTTTAATGTGCCCCAAAAAGTTCAAGATGCACATATGAGGCTATAGCTTAGTGATAAAAATGACGCTAGTGTTCACAACCTAACATGCACTGAGGAGTCATAATATACTGGATGCTATTCTACACGCTTCACAGAGATTCCTGCACGTACTCCTCTCCACAACACTACGATCAGCCCCTTTTCATAGACGAGGAAACTGAAGCCCGGAGAAGTAACGTGACTGATCTAAGGTCACAAAGCCAACAAGTGGCAGGAATTACAGTCAGAGCAGAGGCTGTGTGTTTTACATGTACGGGCAAGAGAGCCGAAAACAGGCTCCCATGTCTTAGCAAAAATGACTTTATTCTCATGCTCTTTTTTAATTTTTTTAAATGTTTGTTTATTTTTGAGAGAGACAGAGCACGAGCAGGGGAGGGGCAGAAAGAGAGGAAGACACAGAATCCGAAGTAGGCTCCAGGCTGTGAGCTGTCAGCACAGAGCCTGACACGGGGCTCGAACCCATGGACCGCGAGATCATGACCTGAGCCGCAGAGTGAAGGCCAGCAGACTGAGCACCACCCCCCTCCCCCCCAGGTGTCCCTGGCCTCATAGTCTTTATCATCACCCTGCAAAGGGCAACCTTACATGAAAGACATCATATCATGCAATCATTTCTTTTTATCAAAAAACTTATGCATCCCCCAACTGGAAAAAAATGATCAACACTCTTTCCCTCTTTGTTGATCCTAAGAACTCATGCTGAGTTGCTCCTCAGTCCTCAGTAGTATATCCCAATTAACGAAAATGAAATTCAACTTATTTTCAGGTCCTGATTTTCTTTTCCAAGGTGAAGTCCCCACCTGGCCAACACCCGCAACACTGCTACGTTAGGACCCATTTTCGATGGATTCTCAGCCGCACACCTTTCTCCAATGCCAGTCATTCTGGGACAGCCAGGCTGTCTTCCATCTACAGGTTGCTGGGCCCGCCTTCCAGAAAGGCATCCCTGCCTTCCCCGGAGGAACCGCTTCACGGCAGACAAGAAGCTGATTTGCCCAAGGAACCACGAACCCTCCAGAAGAGAAAGCCAAGGGGACGGCTGGCCGTGAAGCCTTGAGTGGGGAGCACCCAGTGCCTCCCCTGACCCCATTGACCCCACCGCGGCCACTTCCCAGCCCACCAGCCAGGCAGGAAGAGCCCTTAGCCCCCTGACTGCTGCCTGAGGACCCACCCTGGTGGCTTTCAATGGGTACGTTTTATATTCTGTGATTCGTACCTCAAGGAAGTTTATATTTGTGAGAAGTGCTGATCTGCCGATAGGTGCCCCTCTCCCCCTGCCTGGGGGCCCCTCTAACAGGCCAGCAGGGCCTGACCAACAATGGGAAGCCTAGCCCTGCACCACTTACATATAGGTAAGGGCCCACACCAGGCCAGAGAGCACCACGGGCTCACTCATACAAAACACGGGGGGCGGGCGCCTGGGTGGCTCAGTCGGTTAAGCTTCCGACTTCGGCTCAGGTCATGATCTCACGGTTCATGGGTTCGAGCCCCGCATCGGGCTCTGTGTTGACTGCTCGGAGCCTGGAGCCTGCTTCCGATTCTGTGTCTCCCTCTCTCTCTGACCCTCCCCTGTTCATGCTCTGTCTCTCAAAAATAAATAAACATTTTTTAAAAAGTCATCATAGAGGTCCTTTATATATTAAAAAAAAAGTGGGGGGGCTGATCCAAAACATGACAGACACACATAACAAGTGTCTGAAGGGACGCCAGTCTGCAGGCCTAGCAGGGTCTGTGAGAGAATGTTTCAAGGGCCTGAGCTTTTCTAGCTCATTTGCTCTTTCTGCTGCTCATTACATTACAGAGTCACATTGAGAACAAAACAAACAAACGAAAACCTCTTGCAAAAAAAGAAAAACCTATTTTTACACGGAGTTTTCTAAGCCGATCTGGAGGGTAGGGGATGAAAGAACTAAAGAAACTCCTAAAGAGGCTGACTGCAAAATGTTTTTAATATAAAAAAAAAAAAAAAACTTTTAACACAGAAACACCCAACGATGTTTTTTTTTTTTTAAGTCTAATTTTGAAAAATGATCAAAACGCTTTTTTCCCCCTGAACATCCCCAAATTACAAGTGGCCACCAGATGCTGGGGTCTGGAAACACCACTGTGGTTTTCTTTTATTTTCTTTGTTTTTAAGAAACCTAAAAATTAGGGAAGTCACAAGTGCCCAGGGAAAGAAAAGAACTAGAAAAACTGCCGATGTGGTGACTTAATGTGCGGCCGACCAGAGGCTTCGCGATGAACGCACCCAGAAAGCGAGCACGGAGCCTCCCAGGAGGCGGGTGTGAGAGAGGCGTGCAAGGGGCCTGTGCCCCTCCTGGCCCGTCTCTAAAGCCTGTGGGGAGTGCTGTGTGAGCGCGGACACTCTCCGGTTGAGATGGCATCCACCGTGGACCCCCGTCCTCCACCACCCAACGAATAGGCAGCCCGTGTTCTAGAGCCTTTTGCAGGATGGAGGGCAGATGTCTGGGGAGATGATGTAACCTGGGTGAAGTGAATTCATCCAAGAATGAGTCATGGAAACAGCCCTCAACTGCCCTTCACAAATCCCAACTGCAGAATACAGGACTGAGACCCCAAGATCCGCCACCCCCGCCCTCAGAGAGAAAGCGCCCCTTTCTGACACACGCTCTGCCCCTGGCGGCAATGGCAGGCATCCTTTCTTTGGTCCCCAGCCTCTGTTTCCCTTTTTTGTAGCGAAGCACCCCCGTGCTGCTTGAGGGGTCCGCCTTAGCCACACAAGGCACAGGAACGCAGCCACTGGAAAGGGTAATGGAACGGAGAGGTGGACACAGAACCCCTAGATCAGAGGGTACCTGAAGCTAATGTCTTAGCATCGTGAGTTAGGACGTGACATTAAGTCAGTTTGGTTTGGGTTTTGAGCCACTGGCATAAAGAGCCCACCGTGCAAGGATTAAGCAAAACTCTGACTTCAGCCAGACTCCATCCCTTGCAAATAACCACCAGTGCAGAATGGAACAAGCCCTTCGGGGGCCACGGAGGAGGGCAAACTGCAGGCATCCAGCTTCGCTCCACCTCGCAGTGCAATCTGGGATCTGCTTCCCCAGTGTCTCCACTCACCTCTGTTGCCAGGACAGCAAAGGGAACCTCAAGTCCTGACCCTGGTTCAGGTTAGTTTTATTTATTTATTTTTTTACAAATAGTTTATTATCAAATTATATTAGTTTCCACATAACACTCAGTGCTCATCCCCACAAGTGCCCTCCTCCATGCCCATCCCCCCTCCCCCCCTTCTCCCTCTTGAAGCCTCTCCGCTCAGGTGCTCAAGCCAAACCCCACAGTCACCCTCAGCTGAGAGGGAGGAGGGCACCCCCTCGGGGTCCTACAAGCACCGCGTCCCAGGTCCCCTCAACTCCTGTCTCTTCGCCCTGCTCCCCCCCCCCCCTAATCAACCATCAGCAAATCCTATCAGCCCCACCTTCTAAATACCTCTCTTCCCTGCCTCCTCCCTGGCCAGGGCCACCATTACCCTCACCTGGACGACCACAGCCCTCCTCGCTGGTCTGCCTCCTGCCCCAATCCACACAGCAGCAGAGGGATCTTCTAGAAATAAAACCCACTCATGTCCCCGCCCTGCCCCCAACCCGCCAATGGCTGGCTTCCCACGTACCTAAGAAAAACTCCCAGCTCCTCACCTCACCAGGAAAGATCTGGCCCCGGCTGTCTCCTCACTTGCTCACTGCTCTCATGTCTACCTTGTACCCCAGGACCTTTGCACTTGCTATTCCTTTTGCCCAAATAACTCTAAATGTTGTTCCTTCCTGTGGCTCAGTGACAACACCACCTCCTTGCCCGTGCTAATACGGCCCACTGAAACCCACCACTCCAGCCCTGCTTTCCAGCCTTCACAGCCCTGACCACTGTCTGAGATTCCTGCCTGACTCCCTCAATTTCTGTCTGTCTCCAAACCCAAACACTGTTGAATGTGAGCCCTACGAGGTCAGGAACAAGTCTCCCATTTACCCCGGACATCCAGCCCAGGAACTCAAAACATAACTTGACAAATCAAAAAACAAAATCCTATGTTGGGTTCCTGCTCAAATGCCCCCTCCTCCTGACCCTCTGGTCAGAGGTGACCTCTGGTGACCAGAGCACTGTGAGCAGTAAAGTTAGCCACTTTCCCCACTGCCCGTCAGCTGACAGGCTTTTGTCTGACCCTCCCCATTACGGTAAAAGCTACCAGCAGAAAACCCAGCTCTAAGCCACGCTGGCCACCCCAGGCCTGCTGTGGGGCCGTGAACTTTGCTGCGCTGACTTCACAACAGACTTCCCCAGGCCTTCCCTGCAGCGCTGCGCAGAGGGAACAGAGGAGCAGGCAGCACTCATGATATTTCCTTTGTTCCAAATGTTTATCTAAATTCTAGTTAGTTAACATGTAGTGTAATATTCCTTTCAGGAGTAGAACCCAGTGATTCATCACTTACGTACAACACCCAGTGCTCACCCAACAAGTGCCCTCCTTACTGCCCACCCCCCATGTAGCCCATCCCCCCACCCCCACCCCTCCAGCAACCTCAGTTTGTTCTCTACAGTTATGAGTCTCTTATGGTTTGCTTCCTTCTTTTTTTTTCTTCCCATATGCTCATCTGTTTTGTTTCTTATATCCCACACAAGTAAAATCATAAAGGTATCTTTCTCCCACTGACTTATTTCACTTAGCATAATACACTCCAGCTCCATCCAAGTCATTGCAAATGGCAAGATTTCATTCTTTTTGATAGCTGAGTAATATTCCGGTGTGTGTGTGTGTGTGTGTGTGTGTGTGTGTGTGTGTGTGTACCACATTTTCTTTATCCATTCATCAGCCCGTGGAAATCTGGGCTCTTCCCATAGTTTAGCTATTGCTGATAATGCTGCTATAAACATCGGGGTATGTGTGCCCTTCAAATCTGTCTTTTTGTATCCTTTGGATAAATACCTAGTGGTGCAGTTGCTGGGTCATAGGGTAGCTCCATTGTTAGTCTTTTGAAGAAGCTCCCTGCTGTTCTCCAGAGCGGCTGCACCAGTTTACATTCCCACCAATCGTGCGAGAGCGTTTCCCTTTCTCCGCATCCTCACCACTCATGAACAGGTCTTATTTTGATATTAATAACTAGGGCCATCGTATCAAATCCATGACTCAGGAACATTGTTGCTTAAGACTAAAGTTTTCAAAAAGCGAGGAAAATCAGATTAAGTAAAAATGTTAAATAAATAACGTGTACCGCTGAGAAATGACTACAACAGAAATCAGGAGACGGGTACTGGATGACTAGATTTTAGGAAACACTAACTGGCTGGCTGGCTGGCTGGCTACATGGATGGATGGACAAGAGAGGAGAAAAGAATGAAGTGAGGGGGAGAAAAGGAGGAGAAAACTGGGCCCAGCACATAGTAGGTGCTCAGGAAATACCATGACTTAAGCCACCACAGTGTTGTGGTGAAGAGACTGGGGCCCTGGAATCCCGCAGCTGATTCATATGCTGCTCCAGCCGTTCCTCGCTGCAGGACCCAGGGCATGTGATGTAACCTCCCTGTGCCTCACTTTCTCCATCTGTAAAACGAGATAATAAGAACACCTCCATCAAGGCCATTGGGAGGGTCAAGGGAGTCCCCGTATGTAGAATGCTCCGGACACAGTTTGATGAATCCTAAATGCCCGAGATATGTCAGCTATTGGATGACGAATCATTTAGTGGACCCATCCTAGGACCAGGACAGGAAAAGGATCCGAGATCCATCCACCTCGCTCTTTTGTGAGCAGAGCCTTTCCAGAAGGCCTTTCAGAAACAACAGAGAGGGGCGCCTGGGTGGCTTAGTCGGTTAAGCGTCCGACTTTCGGTTAGGTCATGATCTCACGGTTCGTGGGTTGGTGCCCCGCGTCGGGCTCTGTGCTGACTGCCAGCTCAGAGCCTGGAGCCTATTTCGGAGTCTGTATCTCCCTCTCTCTCTGACCCTCCCCTGCTCACGCTCTCTCTCTCTCTCCTAGAAATAAATAAAAATATTAAAAAAAAAAAAAAAGAAACAACAGAGAAAAGAGGGGAGAAGGCTCTACTCCCCACAGGCTCAACAGAGAAAGGAGGCCGGTGGGCTGCAAGGTAATCTGAGAAGTTGAGCGGTGGGGGACATGAGTGAGGAGGAAGAAAGATAAATTCAGTAGCCTCGCCTGCCTCTCCAGAGAGCTAAATTCTGTTGTGCTAATTCTGCGTGCTTCAGCTTTTCTCAGCCTCCGAGGAGCGTCTGCCGGAATAAGCGCCCGCAATATGCCAAGCAGAGAAAGGGAAGGTGGAGAGAGCAGAGAAGAGCTTGGGCCCCTGGGCGCTCCACCCAGACCGGCGCTCAACACGAGCAGGGTGAGCCGGGGCCCCGAGCCTCTCCCAGCAGCCGGGGCCAGCGGTCGTGTCGCTCCCAAGGCCCTGGCTCAGCCCCCGTGTCCTTGACATTCTCCCCACCACACCCCAACCTCCCCAGCAGCTCTTGGTCATCCCCAGTACCCAGGACCTGGGCCCACCCGCCTCCACCAGCTCTCACCCTCCCTGCTCAACTGGGACATAGCCGGCTGCTCTGGGGACTGGGTTCACAGCCACAAACCCAGTGTGTATTTATCTCTGGGGCTTTGCCAGAAAGAGAGAGAGAGCGAGAGAGCACGCATGCACACATAATATAGACACTCCATTAATGCGAAGCGATCCATATGCAGAAAACAGCACCCCAGCTAGCTGGCTCGGGACCATGTAGATGCGTGCAAGCACATGCACTCACATCGCTCCCTTAGCAAACACGCAGATACACACACAGACATAATCACCTTCGTGCTGTTTCTACCAGATGGCAGTTACCAAGTCTGCACGTCTGAGCATCTGTCTGTGTGTAATAATAGTGGCAGCTGACGTTACTGACTTCTTACCTGCGCCAGACACGGAGTTGTTATTGTTACCCCATATGGCACGCAAGGAAACTGAGGCACAAAGGTCACACCACTTGCCCCAAGGTCACACCGCGGCTGAGGGCAAAGCTGGGATTCGAACCCAGACAGTCAGGCTTCCAAGACAGTGTCCTATGTCACCATCTGATACTGTTGCTGCGATCGCCCAGCTAGCGATGCAGGATGCTAGGCTCCACGTGCACACCCATCACGGTTTGTGTACTTACGCCCAAAACGATGTATTCATCCCATCCCGCAGGTGTGCAGGGAGACTGAGTAACACCCAAGGTCACAGCTGAGAAGTGGAGGGGCTAGAGTTTGAGCCAGGGATGGAAACTAGATCCCAGGCTCTGATGTACCAGGTGAGAAGATGGTTAACTCCTAAAATCAAAGGCAAGGGCTATCCTTTGAGCATCCAATCTGAGCAAACTATGGCTTCAAGACTTTGGGGTTGAAAAGGAAGCATCCCAAAATGACCAGGTGCCCCTGGGGCCGTCAACAAACCCACTGTGCCAGGAAAGGGCAACAGGCAGAGACCCCCAGCGAAGGCGGGCACCCAAGGCCCAGGGGTAACCTGCAGACAAGGTCAATGCCAGGATGTGCCCCTCCCCCCCAACATTGCCCTAGGAAAGAGTGCAAACTGGCAACCCACAGGTTTGGCCCACAGACGTGTTTGATTTGGCCACTGCAGTGTTTGTGAAAAATGTGATGGAGTTGCCAACTTTTAAAAATCGAATGATTTCATACCAAAAACTCTACACGTTTCCGGCTGCTGGGAAACATCCTTAAAAAGTCAGGAGCTTTGGCGATCCTGGGCTCGCATTCCCACGTGAGCACTGCCGCCTGGGACTGAGCACCCCACGCCCCCTTTACACTGGACTTGGGACACAGGGCAATGCCACGTGCTCAACCATGCAGGGGTCAGTGGCCTGGGCCCTGGAGCCATACTACCAGGGCTGGCTCATACCTTGTTTGATCTCGGGCAAATTAGTGCTTCTGTGCCTCAGTTTCCTCACCTGAAAAAGAGCAGCTGCTCTGTGAGATGGGTGCCTGGCAGCTAGTAAGCACTCATTAAGTGTTCAATAGCCTTGCTGCTATTGAACGCCCAACACCAAGTCGAAGGGCTTGAAGAATTGTTTCGTCATAACAAAGAGCAAGCACACACCTAGCACCTGCTACTGCCTGGCCCTGTTCTAAGAGGTGCACTTTTATGGATTTATTTGATCTTCCTAAAAAGCCTGAAAGGTCACTCCTGGGTATACACTCAAGAGAAATGAAAACTACGTCCCTACAAAAACCGGTGCACGGATGTTTACGGCAGCATCATTCGTAAGAGCCAAACGGTGGGAAGCAAGCCGATGTCCGTCAACTAATGAAAGGACAACACAGATGTGAGACACTAACAACAGAATATTATTCGGCCCTAAAAAGGGATGAAACTCCAACATCTGCTGCAACGTAGATGAACCTCTAAAACATGACGCTCGGGGAAAGCAGCCAGACCCAAAAGGCCACAGACTGTATGGTTCCATTTATCTGAAATGTCCAAAGCACAGACACAGAAAGGAGATCAGTGGCTGGCAGGGTCGGGCTGGGGGGCGGGGAGAGAGGAAGTGAGCGCCAGCGGGTCCGGAATCCATTTCGGGGGTGGCGATACCGTTCTGGAACTAGAAAGCAGTGGCGGCTCCCAACCTTGGGAACAGACTAAAAGCCATTGGAGTGGACGCTTTAACACAGTGAATTTTACGGTGCGTGAATTCTATCTCAACTTTTAAATTTTTTAAAAGAAGAAACAAACATCTAGGAGATGGACAGTATCATCTCCATCTTACGGATGAAGAAACCCAGGCTGAGAGAGATTAAAGATAAAGAATTCTCCAGATCCAGGGTGATGGGGACAGGGGAGAGAGAGAAGACACGGATGCGGAGGGTGGTGCGATCCTTCTCTGCCCCTCCCCCCGCCCCCCGGCCGCTTCACGGGGCAGAGTCCCGGGCTTCTGGGTTTGCATCCCTTGCCCAGGCCCTCAAGGGTCGTACAAGTCCAGGGCGTTGTAGTGAAGCGTTACTTATTCCTATCTATGAGGACAGCCGAACCCCACAGGGGGCGCTGGCCTCTCCCCTGTGCACAGGAGGAGAACGTTCTGGCGTTTCCAAGCCCAAGCCCTTCATGTGGCTGGCGCGGAGGTCAGAGCAAGGGGCTCGGCAGCCCACGGCCTCCTAAGGAGGTCCCACCAGGAGGATCCCTTCTTCACCAGGCAGAAAGATCACCTCACCGGCTGGGGGAGCCCCTCCCTCACCAGGAGGAGCTCCTATGGGACAACAGAACCCCATCCCTCCTGGGAAGATCCCTGGTGGACCCCTCTCCCCACTGCCCTGGAGAAGCAGGACCTCCCTGGGCTGCTCAGGGCCACCAGCGAGGCCTCCGCAGAGGAAGTGGCTGGTCAGGCTGCAGGCCGGGCCTGGGGGTGCCCAGCGTCCGGCAAGTTGCCATGGCCACAGAGCCAAAGAGGGGAGCTGATGAGATGCCCAGGATGGTTCCTCAAGAGGGGCCCCAGCCTCCCTCTAGGACCTGTTTAACCAGGACTCCAAGGTGCTGGCCAACCACACCTCCAGGGAAGGCCTGCAGGTTGGGGCCTATCCAGCTGCCTGGGCTGAAGCATGAAAATCATGGCCCAGGCAGGTGAGCGAAGAGATGGTCCCCAGCATCCAGACCCCGCCAGCTAACCCTAAGTCCTCAACCTGCTTCAGCCTCAGTTTATTCATCCATTAAATGGGGAGAAGAGCCCTCAGCTCGCCCTAGAGCTGCCAGGGGCTTGTATGGAGAGAGCCAGGCGTCAGCTCCCATTTGCTGCGAGCTCATGTCTCTTCCCAGCTTGTCCCACCCTCACACGGTGCCTCCCTCCCCACCCCACCCCCAGGCAGGGAAGAGCTGTTCTCCCCTAATATCCATTCCGTTTGAGACTTGTGTTTTTGTAAGATGCAATAAAAATGAATTATTTGAAAAGTGAAAAGACTGAAAGCCTAATTTGTTTCATATTAGACTTCACTGCCATAAAATTACTCTGTGCAATTGTATAAATGCCTGCTCCACACAGACCACACCCTGAGTCAGCCTGTCGGCCCAGGTGAGTCCCCACAACTCCCTGGAAAGCAGGTGCTATAGCCTGGGCGTGAGGGCAGGGCTCAGAGTGCCCACGGGTTCTAGTAGCCTGGGGTCCAGGCCCAGCTCTGCCACCTCCCAGCAGAGGACTTCACACCTCTGTGCCTTGGTTTCCCCACCTGCCCTGAGGGAAAACCACTAATGGTATCTCAAGGGGGTTCTGGGAGGGGATTCAGCGACTTAATCACATGGAACTCTTTCATTTCTGCAACTGATGTATTGAAACCCTCAGGACAAGCTGGTTATTTCCGTAAGATATCATCAAATGTCAGCTGGCATTGCTGTTGTAATTCATCTCCTTACCCTCACCACCAACCACCACCCAAGGCATCAAGTACCTATCAGATGACCAGGGTGTTGGGGCGCCTGGGTGGCTTAGTCGGTTAAGCTTCCAGCTTTCGCTTAGGTCATGATCTCGCGGTTTGTGGGTTCGGGCCCCGCGTCGGGCTCTGTGCTGACTGCCAGCTCAGAGCCTGGAGCCTGTTTCAGTCTGTGACTCCCTCTCTCTCTGACCCTCCCCTGCTCACGCTGTCTCTCTCTCTCTCTCTCTCCTAGAAATAAACAAAAATATTAAAAAAAAAAAAGATGACCAGGGTGCCCTGTCTGCAGCTCTACGAGAACTCTCCATCCATGAGAGCAGGGGCTCAGGCCTGCTCTGCCGCCCACTAAACACCCAGCTCAGTCCAGAACTGTGCCTGGCACTAGGAGGGTGCCCCCAAGATGGGGAGAAGCGCGAGCTCAAATCCTGGCTCTGCCATGCCTTTGCTGTGTGAACTTGAGCAAATGACTTGACCTCTCTGGGCCTCCATTTCCTTATCTGTGTAATGGGAACACAGTAATGACGACCTCACCCAAGTGCACAGAGAGGCCCGGACAAGAGAATTCCCTGCAGCATCTGTCAAGGGAAAGAAGCGCTATCGGCATCTAGCAGGTAGAGGCCAGGCATTCTGCTAAGCGCCCTACACTGCACAGGGCAGCCCCCCACATCCAAGAATGAGGAGGCTCAATTGTCAATGGTGCTGAAGCTGAGAATTCCTGACACAGAAGAGAAAGAACTACCTAGATGCCCACCAACAGGGAAATAGATATAAACCCAGTATACCTGCTCTACACACCAGTAGGCAGAAGTTAGAAGGAATGGGCTGGAACTACGTAAAACAACACAGAAAAGATCACTCAGGGGCTCAGTCTGTTGAGCGTCTGGCTTTGGCTCAGGTCATGATCTCACGGTTTGTGGGTTCAAGCCCAGCGTCGGGCTCTGTGCTGACAGCTCAGAGCCTGGAGCCTGTTTCAGATTCTGTGTCTCCCTCTCTCTCTGACCCTCCCCTGCTCATGCTGTCTCTTCTCTCTCTCAAAATAAACATTAAAAAATAAAATAAAATAGGGGCACCTGGGTGGCTCAGTTGGTTAAGCGTCCGACTTCGGCTCAGGTCATGATCTCACGGTTTGTGGGTTCAAGCCCAGCGTCGGGCTCTGTGCTGACAGCTCAGAGCCTGGAGCCTGTTTCAGATTCTGTGCCTCCCTCTCTCTCTGACCCTCCCCTGCTCATGCTGTCTCTCTCTCTCTCAGAAACAAATAAAAACATTAAAAATAAATAAATAATAAAATAAAATAGAATAAAATAAAATAACATAAAATAAGAAAATAGAATAGAATAAAATAAAATAAAATAATAAAATAAAGAAAAAGATCACCCAGCGGACACATTCAGTGAACAAAGCCCACTGCAGAGCAGGATGCTAGGTAATCACAGCCATTTGAGCTCAGGTTGCAGGTAAGGGAGGGAGCTAGAAGCCAGACGCAGGAGCCAAGGCTCCAGAGCCTACAGCTGTTAACTACCTGCTCCAGAGCCTCAGCCTGATGATGCCTGTTAGTCACACACATGCACACACGTAAAAGCACGCCCTGTCATTTCACGTCTCATCTTTATGTGTGTTGACGACATGAACACAGGGAAAGAATCTGGAAGGGTGCAGAGCAGACTAGTAACAAGAGAAACTGTAGGTGGGGGCGACTGGGAACAGGAAGGGAGGGTTACCTCATCTGTAATGGTGTAGCTTTCCGCAGAGAGATCGCATTCCTATCTGTCACATAATTAAGGATGAAAGAAAAACTGTAAGTGCATATACCCTTTAAACCAGAAATTTCATTCCAAAAAAAAAAACAAAAAAAAAAACCCTATAAACCTACAGGTATGAAGGGTCCCATGTCTGCCGTACACCATCGGTAATGGCGAAAGACGGGAACGGGCTCAGTGTCCCTCAAAAGGGGACTAGCTTTAAAAAACAAAAAAATAGGGGCGCCTGGGTGGCTCAGTCAGTTAAGCATCCGACTTCGGCTCAGGTCAGATCTCACGGTTGGTGGGTTCGAGCCCCGCATCAGGCTCTCAGAGCCTGGAGCCTGTTTCAGATTCTGTGTCTCCCTCTCTCTCTGCCCCTCCCCACTCATGCTCTGTCTCAAATAAACTATCAAAAAAAATTTTTTTTAAAAACAAAAGAAATAATTTAAAAATTTTAAAAATAATAAAAACCAAAAAACCCAGCACAACCATAGGGAATCCCCTGTGCTGCTATGGAACCAGCTCCCTGACATCGGATGGAAAGGGGGCCAAAGCCAAGGGCAGAAACGTCAGTACCAGCGGGTGGATCTAGACTATCAGGTCCTATGTGAAACCAGGGCCAGCGGCTGGCTTTGATTTTTTTTCTTTTCAAGTCTATTGATTTAGAGCAGGTCTAGGTTCATGGCAAAACAGAGCAGAAGATACAGAAATTTCCCCGGTGCCTCTGCCCCCATACAGGCACAGCCTCCCCCATTATCGGTGGTATCCGTGAGCCCTGCACTGACGTATTCCAAGCACCCCGAGTCCACAGTTTATGTGAGGGCTCACCGGCGGTGGTGTGCATTCCGTGTGTCTGGACGAAGGCAGAATGACAGGCTTCCATCATCACGCTATCACACTGAGCAGTTTCACTGCCCAGAAAATGCTCCTCTCCATCTCCGCCCCAGCCCCCACCCCCTGGCAACCACTGATCTTTTCACCGTCTCCAGAGCTGACTTTTCACTCTGCATTAGTTACGCCTTCTTAATTTGGACCACGGGGATGGTTACATATACTCTATATACAACAAAACAAAAACATAAAGTATTCATACAACATATGCAGTGTTTATGTACATACATACGGTCATGTATACGTGTACAGTTATAACGCTTTTAATTAAAAGATACCCAATAAAAGCATATACTGCATCATTCCACTTTACATAAAGTTCAAAAACAAGCAAAACTAATCTTGATGACAGAAATCCAAACAGTAGGGGCGCCTGGGTGGCTCAGTCTGTTAAGCAGCCAACTCTTTTTTTTTTTTTTTTTTT
>NW_024080674.1:5062013-5145161 GCF_003009895.1 Hyaena hyaena | reverse complement strand
CCCAGCCCTCCCCCTCTGCCCCCCCCCCCACAAAGAGGCCGAATGGGAATCAAACTGGCCTTTGTGGCTGGGTCCAGCAGAGCAGGACAAAGGGCCAAATGACGGCCCCCCGCCCCCCCCAGGGCCCCCAAGACACTGCAGCGCATTCATGTTGGAAGCTGGCCATTTCCCCGGGGCTCCAGCCGGAGCTGGGAACAATATCCCCTTTTACCACCCCCTTGTCTCCCACTTCCGCATTTAATTGCAAGTTCATGGGTATTAAGTGGCCCATACAGCTGACCTAGCTCCCGCTCCCCACCCCACCCCCCAAAAGGGAGGCCCACAGCGCTGTCTCTGTTCACTGCCCCCCGTGAGCCCGCTCCTCAATGATCTCCCCAGAGAGAAAAGAGAAAGAGCCCCCCGCGCCCCTCCTTGCCGCCTTCCTCAAACAGCTCTGTTCTCACCCAGAAAGTGCTGCTTTGCAAACCAAGCTGCTCTTGGCCCTGGCACAGGGGCACCGGGCCCTGGCATGGCACCCTCTGTTCCAGCGCGCCAGGCCGCTGGCACGCTCCCTTTGCGCCTCGCTGTGACCCCACTTGATGCCTGAGGAAACTGAGGCCCGAGGAGGGTCACGGCCTCGGTCCAGCCAGGGCCAGCGCTAGGAGCCCTGGATATTCTGACTTTCCCTGAGCTGCCCGCTTGCCCCCCACTCCACGTGGTGGCCCCAACCTCTGACCCTTAACCTCCTCTCTCATGTCTAAACCCCAGGGAAAACCGAGCTCATTCAGTGACCTTCAAGGGTTGGAAAGAGGTTACATAAGCCAACCTCCTGCCCTTCGCATGAACTCACTTTTGCCCTCACTCACTGCATCCCTACCTCCAGAATACCCAAGCCCCTCCCTCCTGTCCTGAAAGTCTCCACCTCCTCCAGGAAGCCTTCCAGGTCAGACCAGTCAAGGCCGAATTTCCCATCCACTGAAGAGCCACGTGACCCACACTCTTGCCTCTACTAATTCAAGTCTGAGCCAGCTCTCTCACCATCCTTCTCTCTGTGCCACCTCGAGACCCAAGCCACCACCATCTGCCCCCCACTGCCACCTGAACAGTCTTGCTGCTCCTACAACCCAGCCTCCACACTCTGACCTGAGCAACCCCTTTTAAATTTTTTTTTTAATGTTTTTTATTTATTTCTAGGAGAGAGAGAGAGAGACAGCGTGAGCAGGGGAGGGTCAGAGAGAGAGAGAGTCACAGACTCTGAAACAGGCTCCAGGCTCTGAGCCAGCAGTCAGCACAGAGCCCGACGCGGGGCTCGAACCCACGAACTGCGAGATCATGACCTAAGCGAAAGTCGGACTCTTACCTGACTAAGCCACCCAGGCACCTCTGAGCAACCCCTTTTAAAACATAAATCAGGGGCGCTTGGGGGCTCAGACAATTAAGCATCCGACTTTGGCTCAGGTCATGATCTCACGGTTCGTGGGTTCGAGCCCCGCGTCAGGCTCTGTGCTGCCAGCTCAGAGCCTGGAGCCTGTTTCAGATTCTGTGTCTCCCTCTCTCTCTGACCCTCCCCTGCTCACAGTCTCTCTCTCTCAGAAATAAATAAAAAGCATAAGTTAAAAAAAAAAAAAACCACACACACACAAACCAGAACACTCTCCTGCCCTGCGTTGGGCCCTCCGTGACTGCCCCTGAACTAGGAGTAGCTCTCGGCCCCTTACCTGTACTTGCACCATGTCCCCATTTCCCTCCTCACCTCCTGGCCTTGCTGCCCTCCACGCCAGCACCTCTTCAAACTCACCAAGTTCTCTCCCATCTCCAGGCTTCCCGGCCCTTTCCTCCCCTGCTCCTGGAGCCCTCACCCCAAACTGTCATACACAGGCTCCGGCCCGTTATCCATGGCTTGGCTCCTGGACCGAGGCCTTCCCTGAGCACCCAATCGCACACAAACCTCCTTTCCTCCTCGGTAAAAATTAGAACTTGATTAATTAATGAGAAATTGTTCCTATTCTTCGTGAATTATATCTAATTCCAGGGCAAGCCCGTCCTCTGTTTCCGTAAGCAGGTGCTACTGACCAGCTTCTGGGCCTCCGGCCGAGGCCTCCCTGCCCCCCTCGGCCTCCCGAGCAGCTCCCGAAGCTGGAGCAGAGAGCGAGGGCCTCCCGCCGGGTGCTGGGCAGGGATGGAGAGCGGGGCAGCGCCTGGGACTGAGCAGGCCTGCTCCTCTGCTGGCCGAGCCTTCCTCCCTTCTGAAGGCCCGACTCAACCAGGGTACCACAGAGGCCGACCCCACCCCCGTCAGAATCGCCCGCTCCCCTTCCATGTTCCCAGCTGGCAAATCACTGATTGATACAACATGATGGTCAAGAGCAGGGCTCTGGGGCCGGGTGACCTGGCTTTGAGTCCTGGCTGCCTCTCAACAGACTCTCTTATAAATTCTACTAACTGCACCTCTCCGTGCACTAACCTCTCCGTGCCTCACTTTCCTCTTTCTTAAGAAGGAGCCCTACCTCCCAGGGTGATTCTGAAAAAGCAGGCTCAGATAGAGCAGGTCTGGGGCGGGCCCAAGCCCCTGTGTCCACACTGCAGGCCCCTGGAGCACAGCCAGAGGCTGGCACAGGCCTAAAGGGCACATAGCAAGTGCTCAATAAAATCCACCCACTACAGTGGTTATCATCTGGCTAAATTAGATTGTAGAGAGCTATGTATCTGTTCCTCCTACTGGGAATGAGCTGAAATCTTTTCAGATCCGTGCAAGACCCTGACTTAAATCTGGAAACAGAAACACATAAAATTTTCATTTCAATTTAAAAGAAACAGCAGCAACTACTTCTTCAGTGCCCACATATTTTCTCCCATTCGACGCTCAGCACCTACCCCTAGCACGCTGGGCTGGGGGGCGGGGGCTCTCTGCACAGAGACCTCTCAGAACCGCCGGCGAGCTGTCCCCCCCCCCCCCCCCCCCCAGGAGGACACGAAGACATGACTGACAGCAGAAGGAACTGGAAATGCCCTTCTGCAGCCGGGCCACCTGAGCACGCCGTCTGTAGCATCATAAGAACAGAGCAAAAGCTCCATAAAACCCTCTGTGTGTTTGAAACATGAGCTGATTCAGAGTAAAATATTTCAAGCACTATCATCTAGGGACCTGGTTTTGTCTTCCGTGCATTTTGTTAATACAGCCGAGCTGGAGGGTCCTCTCAGGGACCCCCTGGGGAGGCCCTCAAGGCCCCATTTAGAGAGGCTGACCAGTCTGTTGGGGTCCCACTGGTGGGTGGGCTTTCCGTCCACCCTCAAGAGGCCCAGTGAGGGGCCGGCTAGGTCGAAACCCGAGAGTGTCCGCCAGCGCCCTGGGTCGTGTGGGAGGAGCGAAGGTCCCCCAGCTGCGGCCACCCCGCATCCAGAGCAAGATCCAGGATCTTGCTCTAATCTGCTTCTGCACCCGGGGCCTGGAAGAGCTTTGATGTGGTGGAGGACGGAGCCGGCTGGACTCAGAAGCCAGCCGTGGGGGAGGGGAGGCCCCGCAAGGCCCGAGGTCCAGCTTTCAAAACATCTCAGTTTCTTCCCAGACCACTGGGGACCCCGGACAATCTCCGCACAGCTACTGCGCCGAACCCTTTACGATCACGATCTCACTGAAATCTCACAAAAACCCTCTGAGGCAGGCACTACACGTCTCTCCCCGAGGAGCAGGTAGGGAAACTGAGGCACAGAGAGGCTGAGTGACCTGCTCAAAGTCACATAGTGGCAAGTGGCGGAGCTGAATTCAAATCCCAGCTTGCTGACACCAGGGTCTTAGACTGACTCAGAAGCACCTTATCAAGGAGGGGGACCACCTGCCCCAGTTACTGAGGACTCAGGGCCTTCTCGTTCTGCGACCAGGGCAGTCCCAGACAAACCCGGGCAGTTGGCCGGCGTGTCTACCCCCCGCCCGTCAGTAAGAATACAGACAAGACTGACAGTAACAGCAGGTAACAACCACTGAGCCCTTTCGTGCCAGGCCCCTGGGCAAGCCCCTCAGCACGCCCCTCCCCCACTGCACAGCCGAGGCAACGGAGGCCGGAGAATGTGCGCAGGGTCAGCACCAAGGTCACCACCAAGAGCCCAGGCCCTTGATGGCAGAAGCGGCTGGCTCTCTGCATCTTCTAAGGCTCCTGGCACCAAATGAGGGCCCTGGGAACCAGGGGGCGCTTTGAATGTTCACCTTGACGAGATCCACGCCTTCAACATGCGCAACCCGCAGCCAAACTGCTGGGATGCAACTGGTTACAGGATTTCTTTTTTTTTTTTCCTTAGGTTTATTTATTTTGAGAGAGAGAGAGAGAGACAGCATGAGCAGAGAAGGGGTGGGGGGCGGGGGGAGAATCCAAAGCAGGCTCCACACTGTCAGTGCAGAGCCCAACACAGGGCTCGAACTCACAAACCAGGAGATCACGACCTGAGCCGAGACCAAGAGTTGGACATTTAATCGACTGAGCCGCCCAGGCGCCCCGCAGGGGACTCCCAAGTCCTTCCACGTCCGCCACTTACTAACTGGGTGGTCCCTGGGCAGCTCCCTGGACTTCTCTGGGCTCAGTTCTCTCAACTGCACAAAGGACTAATGAGGTGCCCTGCATTACGGAGCATCCGCGAGGCCCCCAGCTGAAGGGCTGGGACACAGTCTTGCTCGCTCAAGGACAGTCTCCAGAAGCATCAGCTGCTAGGAGCCCCGGTGGTGGCAGCAGTCACGCTGTTAAGTGTTTACTAGAATCAAGAGCAGTGCAGTCTTTCCTGGGGACCGTGGGGGCAGGGAAAGGCACCCCGCCCCCCTTCAGCAGCTCTGTGCACCTGTAGGGGAGGTGATATCGAAGGTCAGGCCCAGCCCCTGGGGTTCTCCCTCTGAGAAGGGGACCCCCGCTCCCCCCTACCTGCACCCCCAGCATCAGCCACTTCCTTTGAAGCAAACCCAGACCTGCCACGAAGCAGCACCCAGCAGGGTCCTAAAGCCCATCCTCTAGTGGAGCCACTGCAATGTGGCCCTCGAGTAAGTGAGAGCCAAGGTCATGGTTCAGCCCTATAGAAACTGGCTTTTTACTGAACCTGCCACTCCTCTCTCCCTCTCCCACCCAGGACTACTTTCCCACAGCAGTCAGAGCGACTCCCCTTTTTTTTCTTATTTGAGAGAGAGAGAGAGAGTGCCTCAAGCAGTCTCCAAGCTCAGCACTGAGCCCCACACGGGGCTCAATCCCACAACCCTGGGATCATGACCTGAGCTGAAATCAAGAGTCTGACACTCAATGAACTGAGCCACACGAGGGCCCTCAGAGGGGACTCTTCTAAAAGATAAGTCGCAGGGCGCCTGGGTGGCCCAGTCCGTTAAGCGTCCTACTCATTTTTTTAAACATTTATTTCTTTTTAAGAGAGCACGCAAGCAGGGGAGGGGCAGAGAGAAAGGGGGACAGAGGATCCAAAGCAGGTTCCGTGCGGCAGCAGTGAGCCTGACGTGGGGCTCAAACTCAGGAACCGTGAGATCATGACCTGAGCTGGAGTCAGATGCTCACTCGGATGAGCCACCCAGGCGCCCCATGTCCGACTCTTGATTTCAGCTCAGGTCATGATCTCACAGTTCCCACATCAGGCTCTGTGCTGACAGCTCAGAGCCTGCTTGGGATTCTCTCTCTGCCCCTCCCCTCCTTCCTCTCTCTCTCTCACTCTCTGTGTCTCTCTCAAAAATAAATAAACTTAAAAAAATTAAAGGTAAGTCACTCACTACGGATTCTGGCCTTGAACCCCTCCACTGCTCTTACAACAGAAGGTCAGCCCCTCACCTTGGCCCTGTGTGATGCGGCTCCCACCATGCCCCTCAGATCTCCTCTCCCACTCACTCTCCCTTCACTCACCCCATCCCAGCCACGCTGGCCTCCTGGCTCATCCTGAAACTGGCCCAACTCATCCCTGCCTCAGGGCCTTTGCACAGGCCATTCCTGCTGCCTGGAACACGGCACCTCCTACCTTTCTTCTCGTGGGTGACTTCTCAACATGCAGGCTCTATCTCAAGTCGCCTTCCTCATCAGACAGGCCCGCCCTGATCATCGAGTCCAAAACAGCCCCCACACTCCAATTCATACCCCTGTACTGCTGTATTCACTGGGCTTGTCGCTTGCAGGGTTTTTCTTAGTTGTTTATTGTCCATCTCCTCCCACTCAAATGTCAGATCTCTGACAGCCGAGATTTGTCTTTTTTTCCCCCAACTGTTGCTTCCCCAGTGCCTGGCTGGGGTAACGGTAAGACCTTAAATGATATTTGTTAACAGTATGAAGACAGCAGAAAACAAGATCCCTGGAGCTTAAATTGTATCCAACATAGTGTGAATCACCCATTCGCTGTGACGGGGGCTCTGATAAAAGACAGGCAGGCTGGAGAGCTGGCCAAGGGGGATCTGACCCAGACCGGGGCTCAGGGAGGGGGTGAGCCGAGGAGGGCTTCTCTGAGAAGGCGCTACAAACCGCTGCCACTCAGAGTGTGGTACCCAGGCCAGCGGCACGGGCCTCCCATCTGCCCGGAGCTCATTATAAATGCAGCTTCTCGGCCCCCCCCCCCAAACGTCCCAATCCAGAATCTGTACTTCACTTGGGCCGCCAGGTGGTTCATGCGTATAGTAACATCGGAGACGTCAGGACGGGTGGGTAACAGCAAGCCGGTCTGGTTCAGGGCGTCCCTGGGAACCAGAAGGCCAAAGGAGGTCTATGAAGCCAGTCGTGCGTAAAACACAGCTTCCCAGCACCGGGGGCTAGAAGGACCCCCAGGCCCTTCCAGGGACCCTGAGCATCCTTCGTCCCTCAGGCCTGAACCGGGATCTGAGAAGCCCACAGCCAGCATGTAAGGGAGGGGTGGGTGAAGGGGGGGCAGGAACCGGACAGATTTCCGTGGCAGACTCCCCGAGAGCTGCACCATCTGGAGCCCCTTTGTGATACAACCAAGGGAGGACGGCGGAAAGGCGGGGAGCCAAGGGTATTTATAGAGTGTGGGGCAAGGGGGCAACGGGGGGTGTGCAGGGAGAGACAGGGGCCACCTGCCACCAGGAAGCCGGCAGCACCCCATGCCACCTCCCAACACCTGCGGCAAACAGGGCCATGTGCCCCAAAACCCGCAGAGAATGCACAGGAAATCCACCTTGTCAGCAGCTCCCGGGTACGTGACCTCCTGAAAGCCAAGTCCTGAGTCCTGCTCATGGTGTATGCGGTTATGGAGAAGCCGAGCCTCTCCTCCATCTACACGGACAAACATATGACCCAGTCTGACCAGTCAGAGTTCCGGGCCCCTGGATGGGCGATCCTTGGTTCATGGATGGGTATATGCCTTAAGGGGAAGCCAGGGAGCACCTGGATCCAGCTATGCCTGAAGCCATTACTCCTAAGTGAACTCATAAAAGTGTTTGTTTTCTTTTACTTGAGACCCTTCGAGTTGGGGGTTCTGTCATTTATAATCCAGAGTCCTGACTGATACATGTTGATATATCCATTAAAAAACTTAGCCTCTGCAGTGTCATTACTTATGTGTCCATTCTCTCCCCTAGACTGGAGCTCCCTGAGGACACACACCACTGTCTGGATTAGCTCTGTCCCTGGCATCCATATATTATATATCAAAGTCCTGGTACTTAACACAGCCTCAGGAGATAAGTGACAATGAATGAATGTTCTTCCTTCCTTCACTCTCAAATATTTGCTGAGGACCCACTCGGTGTTGGGTACTGTCTTAGGTCTGGGAACAGGAGAGAGAAAAGTCCCTGCCCTCCAGGAGTTCAAATTCTAGTGAGTGGAGAACAGACAATAATCATACAAGGGGTGTAAAACATAAATGCAATAGAGAAGGGAAAGAGGGAGCACTGAGATGAGGTGCAATTTTTAGATGAGGAGGTCAGGGAAGGCTGCACTGATCAACTGAGATATCTGAGCAGAGACCTAAAGAGGTAACAACATGGATACCTATGGAGTGCTCTAGACCCAGCAGACAGCAAGTGCAAAGGCCCTGGGGCTGGAATATGCTGGAACGTTTGGAGACAAAGTCAGAGAGATAAACGTGGGGAGTGAAAGACAGGACACTGAAGGCCTATCCAGGCCATCTTCAGGGCCGGGGCTTTTATACCGAGTGAGGTGGGGGCCATGGGAGGGTTCTGAGCTGAGGAGGAGTGAGTGCGACTGACACAGGGTATGTGCGCAGAACCACCTGTCAGGGGGCAAAGGTAGAACGGAGCAGGGAGGCGGTGACTGCACCCGTCCCAGCAGCAGACAATGGTGGTGGGTACCACGGTGGCAGCTGCGGAGAGGGGAGCAGTGGCCAGATTCTGGGTAGTTGGGGAAGGCAGAGCCGGTGGGGTTTCCTGATCTCGGATGTAAGAGGGAGAGCGAAATCGATATGGCTCCATGGATGTGCTGAGTAGGTGGGAGGACGGAGGGGCCGCTGCCTAGACGGAATGGGGCCCGGACGGGTGGAGCCGGGGAAAACACAGAGTCTGTGATGCCCACCAGGCCCCCAGGCAGCTGGACACGGGCGCCTGGAGGTCAGGGCAGAGGTCAGGGCCAGAAATATAAACCTGAGAAACATCAGAAAAGGGAGGGCATCTGATGAGACAGAATGAGGTCAGCCCAACCACAGAAGGATGAGGAGGGACGGAGGGAGAGAGGGAAGGGCCGCCCCCAGCCCCTTGCCCCGGGGCCCCGACTCCTGCAGCCTCCCCTGCCACGAGCTGGGGAAAGGAGGTGCCTGGAGTAACGCGGGCCCCGGGTCCTCCGAAAATGAACTACTGTGGACAGAGGAGTTCCGCACCCACCACCCGCGGCTCCCGGAGAGGGCGGGAGGCCAGGAATTAGCGCTCCCCACCCCGCGCCCCTGCCCTGAGAAGCCGAGGCTCCGAGAGGGACAAAGACGCAGCCCCAGGCTGCAGACGCACGGCTATGAAGCACAGCTTTCCGTGAGCTGAAATAAAGAGACCCCCTCCCCCCACCGCACCTTCCAGGGCTGCCAGCACGATGTGACAAAGGCTGACACATGGGGAGGGGGCTGAGAACACGTCTTGGCCCAAGTGGCACTGGGAACGGCAGATGAGGAGGACACGCTGGCACCGGGCTGAGAGGCGGGGGGGCAGCGGGCGCCACGGTCTGGGCCTCCAGAGTCTCCCCAGGGTCAGGGGCTTCCCTCTTCCGGGACGTGCAGGCCAGCTGCGAGCCCAGGCCCAGGCCATGCTGCTCCCCCCTCGGTGGCCTCGATCGCCCTGTCTGTAAGATGGGCGGCCAATACAGAGACACTGAGGTCACCAGTGCATCGGACCAGCTGGTACCCGTTGAGCTCCCACTCGGTGCCAGACGCCGATCTAACCCCCATCCGACCGTGGCATTGGCACCACTGACGCTCTCGTGAGGGCCATCTGAGGTCCTGCAGGATGCTTAGCATGGCTTCTGCCCCCTACAGATGCCAACAGTTAGGGGTCCCAGGCCAGCTAGGATGCCAGCTCCATAAAGGGAAAGATCTCTGTCTGTTCCTCAAATCTGGTTTAACTCACCTAAGGAGGCTGATTTCAGAATCTCGTTCAACTGCCCCACGATCCTGATTCTCAAAGCACCGTAAGAAGATGCATATGACCCAGTATTATATACGGGTCTGCCACATAGTGGGTGAGAAGCCAGTCATTATCTTTTTGAGAGAGAGAGAGAGAGAGAGAGAGAGGGCAGCAGAGGGGCAGAGAGAGAATCTTAAGCAGGTGCAGAACATGACACGGGGCTCAGTCTCACGAACATGAGATCATGACGGGAGCTGAAATCAAGAGTCGGATGCTTAAGCGACTGAGCCGCCCAGGTGCCCCGAGTTAATCTTAATTTGAGAAATAATGTGTTAAATGTAACTGGTGAAGCAATACAAAATAAAACGAGGATAAATAAAATATCTTCTCCACACCCCTCCTCACTGTCAGCCCGAGACCACCGTGCGTCCTAGAGTGAGGGCCCTTTCCACGTTCACGAACACCCACTGAACGAGTATTGTTGTTATCTTTTTCCTACAAAATTGGGATCACACGCTACATTTGACTCACAACCTTTCTTGCTTAACAGTACAGCGTGTACAGCCCTTCACGTCAAGAGAAGAGATCAAGTTCATTCTTCTAAACAGCTGCCTGATAGCCCAACGCATCGATAAACAACAATCTTAGCCAGAATTTTCTGTTAACGTGGCTTCCCGTCTTCCTCCCCGCTTTTTTGGCCATTTATAAACAAAACTGAAACAAATGTCTTTGTAACTTATTTCTTTACATATCTTTTTCCTGGGTTCTATAGGGGAGATTCCCAACGAACTGGACTGAAAGGTACTGCAGAGTTTTCGTGGGGATTCTTTAAATATTTTTTTTATTTTATTTTTGAGTGAGAGACAGAGTGTGAGCAGGGGACGGGCGGAGAGAGAAGGAGACACAGAATCCAAGGCAGGCTCCAGGCTCTGAGCTGTCAGCACAGAGCCCGACGCGGGGCTCAAACTCATAAACCATGAGATTGTGACCTAAGCCGAAGCTGGACGCCCAACTGACTGAGCCACCCAGGCGCCCCAGTTTTTTAACATCTAAAGACACTGTCAGACTGTTTTTCCCAAAAGACACCAATCACCAACACTCTCACCCGCATCATATGGAACCGTTTCCCAGCAGCCACGCCAGCACTGGGTATTATCGCTTTGTGTGTGCAAGAGACAGATAGTGATAATGCTATCGAAGGCAATGTTAGCCGGTGCGGTCACTCAGCAGGAATGTCCACATAGTTCTCATTCCACAAAATAATACCAAGTCAAGAGCATTCTGGACCCAAATGAGGACAGGGGGTGGTCAGGAAGCAGGCTGTCCGTCCACCGGGCCCTGCAATGCCTTCCTCCCAAGCCCCTCCCCATCCTCACAAGCTGACTCCTGAGCTTGCACTATCCTCATTTCTGAAATGGATTTCACACCCAGACATGACAAAGATGCCTTTGTCACTAGGAAAGAGGGAGAGACTGTTGCCAGAACATTCTGGGTTCTGTTCACTCAAATCTCCATGTGGGGAGGAGAGCAGAGTGGGGGGAGTATAGGATGCCCCCACTCTGGGGCTGATCTTAAGGGTAGACACTTTGGGCAGAACTGGAGCAGTCCCACACTCCCCATCCTTCACTCACTGATTCATTCCGCAAGCACTTTACACTTATCACCTCATATAATCCATCCCCACAGCCTGATAAGAGAGGCAACATCATTAACCCCATTTTACAGATGAGAAAATTGAGGCTCAGTCAGATGAAGCCAAGATCCAAGGTCACACAACTAATAAATAACACAGGAGCACAAAGGAGGGCAGTTCATGAACTTCTAACCGTCTGCAGAGCACCCCAGGCCCCAGCTTCCATGGCCGCCTCCTCTCCCTGCTTCCGCCCTGCCCTCTCTAGTCCGTTCTCCACTGGTGGCCAGAGGGGTCCTGTGAAAACTAAGCCAGATTCTGTCCCTCCTCCGTTCAAAAGTTCCCAGGGCCCCCACCGCAGTCAAAGTGAAACGCAGCCTCCTTACAGTGGCTCACAGGGCCCCGCACAATCCGGCTACCAGCCCCCACTCACACTGCTCCCTCCTTGACTTCACTCTCCACCGGGCTCATTCTGCTCCAGCCACCCTGGCCTCTTTCCGGAACTATGTTCCTGCCTCAGGGCCTTTGTACTTGCTGTTCCCTGTGCCTGGAATGTTCTCCCCCCAGAGACAGACGTCAAGTCACTTTCCTAGGGAGACAGTACCTAGAGGAGCAGAGCCTGGATTCGAATCCAGACTGTGTGGCCTCAGAGAGGACAAAATGTACACAGCAGGGTCTGCATTGAGGGAAAAGGATGCTGTGTGACTGTGGGCAGGTTGCTGAACCCTTTTAACCTCTGTTTCCTCGTGTATAAAATAGGCAACCCAGGCAACCTTCCCCATCAGGCCCCTGGGAGGCCGCACGGCTTGATACGTGCCCACTGGCCACCACGCCTGGTGCATATGCGACCCACAGAAAGAGCCGGATCAGTCAAGGAAGACCTCCTAAGGAAGCAGATGTGAGCCCGGCTTTGAAGGGAGGGAGCGGAAAGCCTGGGGTGCTCCAGGTGACAGAGGGTCCCCTGGGTGACAAGATGGGAGAAGGCAGAGGGCAGAGAGGAGGGGAGGCGCCCCGCCCCGCCCCCTCCCTTCCTCCCTCCCAGAACCGCGGCGCCCTCACTGCCAGGGTCACAGGTGGCAGCGCAGCTGACCCGGCCACACGACCCAGCGCAGCCGATCAGAATTCATCCAGGCCCCGGACGGGCCTGCCCGGACTGGAGCCACCCAGGCATTTGAGCTGCACCTCCGGTCACTTGCACCAGGGACTGCTGACAGTTGGCACTTGCTGCTCTGTCAGCAACAGCAGGGCGATTATTATTGTTATTGTTATTCTACCCAAACAGATGCCGGGGGGTCCAGGAGGCGGCCGCGGACGGCAGCTGAGGGTCCCTGTCACGGCTTTGCAGGAACCCACGTGGGGTCTGCACCCAGCACCTCCCCAAGGAGCGTGAGCGCAGAGCAAGATTCAGGAAGTGGGACGGACGGACGTGGGACTCTCGCCCCGCAGGCTCCGGGGGCGAAGCTGGGGATCGTGGAATCGCCCTAAGGGAGAACCTCCTTCTCCCCTCCACTCACCCCTCAGCGGTGAGGGACCACCCACCCCTGGAACACGCATCTCGAGCTCAAGGGGCCCCACCCACGAGCCAGTGGAGCCAGACAGGCGCCCACTGCGATGCCGACACGGTGCATCCTTTTAACAGAAGAGCGCGTTTTTGCTTATTTTTGCTTATTAAACACATCTTTCTTCCAGAGAGAAATCTGCCACCTCCTACTTTTCTTAAAACACATTTGGGGCCCTTGGGCAGCTCGGCCAGTTAAGTGTCGGAGGTCCACTCAGATCATGATCTCACTATCGTGTGGGGCCTGCGTGGGATTCTCTCTCTCTCTCTGCTCTTCCCCCACTTGTGCTTTCTCTCTCTCTTAAAAATAAATAAATAAATCTTAAAACACACACACACGCATAACCATCTTTGACTTTCAGTCTTCCATATGATAGAAACAAAGGTTAAAAGAAACGATCCATTGCCCTCTTAACTCTACATTTAAAAGAACATAACGTAACATAAAATAAAATAAAATAAAACCAGCCAGGCAAGTGTAATGATACATGGCAACCACGGTCTGGTTTCGATCTGAGGGATACGCAGGAAGAGTGAGGTCTGTGGCAAAGCAAAGGCTGCAAGTCCCACCTGAAGGGAGGGGCTCCTCTGCAGCTCCCGCCAAGCACCGCCTGCAGGCGTGGGAGTGTGGTGTGCACAGATTTTCCATGGACCACGGACCCCGATACTAACTAGGTCTGTGTGAATCAGCTGTGTCGTCAGCAGCTAGCCCAGGACCCAGGCTCACAGCAAGAGCCCCCCACCCCCAACCCCAACACACACACATATACCCACTTATGGTCACTAGGGTCAAAGGACCTGAGGGTGACGTTTCCCAGAGACACAGGAAGCCCGTGGGCACACAGGACAATCACGGGACAGGAGTCAGGAAACCTGTGTTCAAATTCTGTCTCAGCCACAATCTCACTTGGGAGCCTGGGCCGAGCCAGGCTTGGCACAGCTCTGAGCCTCATTGAGAAATGAGACAAATGAGACATGATGCCTTGCTTTCTCCCAGCCCTCCCAACCTGATTCTAGGATTCTAGTGGCCTAGGATTTATTTGGGGAAGTAAAAACCAAAAGGTCTAAACCAAGGTCTCTTCAGCCCTCAGTCAGTGAATCAATACAAGAACTGGCGCTTGAACAGAGATGATGTACGCGGTCGGCCGCGTAGAAAAACGGAAAACCATGTAAACCTGCAATCTAAGATGACTGTTTAAGTGATAATGATTGTATTCACACAATATTTTACGTTACGTTAGTAGAATCACTGGAATTCCAGCTAATCCACCCGAAGCACCTACCGTGTGCAGGGCAGTGTTGTGTGAGCCTTACTGATGTTCACTCATCGAACTCTCCCACTGACGGAGGAGGCGCACCATTTCCGGAAAGAGGACACCAAGGTGTACGCAGGCGAAGCAAATGGCCCCGATGACACAGCCACGAAACAGTGGGACCCGACCTGGATGGTCCCCATGTTCCCTACGAAGCCATCAAAGGCTCCTTGATGAATGAAGCAGGTTAGGGGAAAGTTGGGAGGAGCCCCACAGAAGGGGCCAGAGAAGAGAGAGACATCGTGTGTGCAGTACGGTCGCCCCCAGGTTAAACCAGCAGCAAAGAACACGGAGGGAAGGGAACAGTGACATCGCCAATTCGGAAGGGTCCTCGTATCCTCAACGTTCTACAATGAGTGTGTTGACAGCCAAGATGGCCAGTGCATGACCGGTGTCCCCGGGAAGCAACAGCATGCCCACTAACCCTTCCTCCTCAGTGGCCACGGCGGTGGAAGTGCCCTGAGTGCCCACGTTTGCCTGCCCTGGGCTGCGGAACCCCCAGCAACTACAACGGGCCAAGACGCCCCACAGGCATTCGATAAACCATGTGGGAGAAAACAACAAGCCTATTGGATAGGAACAGAGATGTCCCCATTTTACAGCTAAAAAGACTGAAGCCCAGGAGTCAGCTTCCCAAGGTCATGGAGCTGGGAAGTGGTGGCTCTGACAAGCACCGTCAGACTCACACGTCCCCCCATCCTCCAAGGTGTCTTGGTGGCTATAGGTATAGAGGACACTTTGGGGAAAAGAGGTGAAACATGAATTTAGACTGTAGGTTGTGTAAGTTAGTATTGATGTTAAATTTCCTCGTTTTGTGCAGTGTACTGTGGTCACGTAAGACAATGTCCGTGTTCTTAGGACACATGTGCTGAATCACTTGTGGGCACCACACCTGCAACTGCTCTCAAATGGATCAAAGTAATAACAACAACAACAGTAATAATAACGTGTACGTGTGCGCTCATGCATGTGTGTCTGTGTGTGGCTAGGAGAGACGGGGTGGGGAGGGGGCAAAGAGGAGAATTAAAAGCAAATGAGGGGCATCTGGGTGGCTCAGCCGGTTAAGTGTCCGACTCCTGATTTTGCCTCAGGCCATGATAAATGGTCATGAGATCAAGCCCCGCGTCAGGCTCTGCGCTGAGCCTGCTCGGTATTCTCTCTCCCTCTCTGCCCCTCCCCAGCTCGCGTGTGTAGGCTCTCGCTCCCTCTCTCTCTCTCAAAATAAAAAATAAAAGCAACTGTAGTCAACAGGTAACAACTGGTGAATCTGGATGAGGGGTACATAAGGGTACTCTATTTTTATGTTTTATTTATTTCTGAGAGAGGGAGAGGCAGCGTGAGCAGGGGAGGGTCAGAGAGAGAGGGAGGCACAGAATCCGAAACAGCCTCCAGGATCTGAGCTGGCTGTCAGCGCAGAGCCCAACGCGGGGCTCAAACCCACGACCCGTGAGATCATGACCTGAGCTGAAGTTAGACACTTAACCAACTGAGCCACCCAGAGGCCCCTGGGGTACTCTATTCTTGACATGTAAAAATAAAGTTACCAGAACACTAACTTTTAAAAAATAGATTAAATGACTCATGAATACGGCATACTAGAGTTTTGTGTCTAGACCCCGGTACATATGTAGAAACACATGATATGTATAGCCAGGTATACACACAAAACACTTTACCATGTTTGGCTTCATAAAGGAGTGCCTATAGCTGAACGGACATAGGCAATGTGCTTGGACACATACACGGCCACTGTATGTATTACCTTTGTGATCAAGGGGAAGTAACTCTTATAAACCACCTGACTACAGTCTGGCCAGCCATCAGCTGGTGGCCGGTACCACACAGAGCTTCCTCTGCCATCCTGGTGGGGTGAGGGCTGAGGACGCCAAGGACACCAGTCTGTAGCCACTCCAGACACTGGGTCCCACGCTCCTAAATCAAGTCAAGGCCACTCTTTAAGAAAATAGCGGGGGGGGGAGGGCGCCTAGGTGGCTCAGTCGGTTAAGCATCAGACTCACTCTCGGCTCAGGTTGTGATCTGAAAGTTCATGAGTTTGAGCCCCGCATCAGGCTCTGTGCTGACAGTGGGGAGCCTGCTTGGGATTCTCTTTCTCTCCCTCCATCTCTGCCCCTCCCCTGCTTGCATGAGCAGGCTCTCTAAATAAATAAACAAATAAAAAACATTTTTTAAAAAGCCTCATGGGGGCATCTGGGTGGCTCAGTCAGTTGAGCATCCGACTTTGGCTCAGGTCATGATCTCACAGTTCGTGGGTTCGAGCCCTGCGTTGGGCTCTGTGCTGACAGCTCGGAGTCTGGAGCCTGTTTCAGATTCTGTGTCTCCCTCTCTCTCTGACTCTCCCCTGCTCTCTCTCTCTCAGAAATAAATAAAAACATTAAAAAAAAAATTTTTTTTAAAGCCTCATTCAACCCTCTCCCTCAACCACTCCCTTGACCAAAGCTGCGGGGAGCTGGGCGGTGGGGGTCTATCAGTGAGTGCAGCAGACCATGCGGCCCACACCCACCTTCGGTCTCGTTGAAGAACACGGGACTCTTTTGGTCCCAGGTCCCCAAAAGTCTGCACAAAAGTACTTAGCAGTTACATAAGTCAAGGCAATCCTATTATAAAAGAAAACAGACATAGATACAGAGGGAAAGCCGATTTTTTCATTCAAAAAATATTTAATGAGCACCTACCACGTGCCAGGCATTGTTCGCAGTGTCTCACAGACAAAGTGAATGGAACAGACCCCTGTCCTCTCGGAGCCAACATTTGGGTGAGGGAGACAGATAAACAGTAAGTCAACCACCTCGTGTGTCAGGGGTGGACAAAAGTCCCGCATGGAAGGGAGAGGAGACAGGCAGTGGCCAGGTAGGGGTGGAGTACAATTCTGAAAGGGGGAGGAGTGGTGGGCAGAAGACCTCCTCTGGGAATAAGCCAGAGTGAGCCCCAGGGGTCCCGGGGAAGAACATTCCAAACAGGAGCCGTGAGAATGCCCTGACGCAGGAGAAAGGGCACACAGTGGCAAAAGAAGATTCTGGAATTAGATAGCGGTGATAATTGCGCAACTTTGCGGAATATGCTCAAAACCACTGAGTCATACACTTTGAAAGGGTGAGGTTTATGGTATGTGAATCGTATCTCGATATAAAAAACTGTACGTGGGGGCGCTCGGGTGGCTCAGTCAGTTAAGCGTCTTGATTTCAGCTCAGGTCATGATCTCACAGTTCATGAGTTCGAGCCCCGCCTCAGTCTCTCCACTGACAGTGAGGAGCCTGCTTGGGATTCTCTCTGAGACTCTCTCTCTCTCTGCCCCCTGCTCTCCCCCACCCCCACTCACTCTCTCAAAATAAATAAACTAAAAAAATAAATAAAAATAAAAATAAAACCTGCAGGAGAAAGAAGAGAGACTAACAGGAGAGGGGACCAGAGAGGAGACAGGGACGGATCTCACAGGACCCTCCAGGCCATCCTGAGGACTCACTTCTACTCCGAGGGAGGCAGGACCCATAGAAGGGCTCTGAGCAGCGCAGTGGTGTGAGCTGGCCTGAGTGCCAACTGGCCCCCTCTGGCTCTGTGTGGAGGAAAGAATGGGGCAGGCCTGGGTGAGGGCGGAGCAGGCAAGCGTAATAGTCCTGGCTATTTCTCCACCGTGTGTCCTTGGGCAAGCCACTTCACCTTCTGTGCCTCAGTTTTCCTCACCTGCAAAGTGGGTCTGAAAAATACACACACACACACACACACACACACACACACACACACACACACCCCACCCAGGGCAGAGGTGAGAGCTAACACCACCACGGAGGAAAGCGTTGTTAAGCTGGTTTGGTAGTTTTTAATCATGCAAATTAGTTTCCTGAACAGAAAACGGGGTGCCTCCCTCTTTCACAGGAAGCAGAGACCCATCCCACATCAACAGCCATCTCCCTGGCAGCCAGCCGGCACAGCCTGTTTACCCCCTGGCCATAACCAGGGACCCAAACTCCTCTGAGTGTGGTCAGCTCAGACCTAGACAGGGGACAGAAATGATTCACACCACGGCCAGAGGGCCTGCTGATCTGCCTGGCAAGGCGAAAGTGTGCCCTTCCCTCCTGGATGACTGTTTGAGATCATCAGTGAGCCCATGCCACACCCCAGCTGAAAACCCTCCAGGGGCTCCTCGTCCCCCTGATGAAACCGAAAGTGTTCACCATGCATGAGTCCCGGGCCACACCAACTTCAATTCCCCAGCTCTGGCCTCCTGCCGTTCCTCAAAAAAGCCAAGCCTCATCCTGCCTCAGGGCTTTTGCACATGCTGCCCCCTAGACCTAGAACACACTTCTCTCAACTACAGCTGGCTCCTTCTCAGCCCCAGGACTCGGCTCAAATGCCACCTCTTGAGAGGCCTTCCTTGGCCACCCTAACACCAGCAGATGCCACTATCCCTGCCACCAACGTATCCTCATTGAATTTACTTCTTGGTGCACCCACTCACCAGCTGAGTAGACCTAAGCAAGTTACTCTCTCTGGGCCTTAGTTTCTCCATCTGCAAAACAAGTATAATAACGACATCTACCTCAGAGGTTGTTGCAAAGGCTCAAGGAGATAACCCATGCAAAGCACTTAGCACAGGACTCGGCACATAGTAGGGCTTCAGCAGATAGTACTACATCTGTCGCCACCTTTTCAAGTGACCTCTTCGTACTGTCTGAAAATTCCACGAGGGCGGGAACCTTGTCTGTCCTGTCCTGGCTACGTGCCAGCACCAAGCCCAGGGTCTGGCACACAGTCAGCATTTAATGTCTACTTACTGAATGAATATGTGAATCAGTGCATGAAAGCACGGACGGCCCACAGCCCGCCCCCGCCCTGGCCCCGCTCCTTGCGGAAGCTTCCCACCAGCCCCCTGCAAGGGGGAAAGAGACTCGGGATCCTGGTGGCTCACGGCCACCCCGCCTGCTTCCACCAGACTCTGGTGGCCCTGGTCCCGCCGGCCTGAAATCGCCTCGCCTGCCCTGGCCCGGGGACCAGGGGCTGCCTGTCAGTCCCACCTGGGGCAGGAACCAGGTGGGTAAACACAGACTGAGCATCCGACTGCAGGACAAAAGAGGAGCAGGCAAATCCCCTTCTGGTCCTCAAGGAGCCGGGAAAATAAAAATAAACTGAAAAATCTAACAGGGCTGGGAGGCGGGAGGACTTCCCTTCCTTCTCGGGCTTTCCTTTCCAATAACAGGAGAGCCCGTGGCGGGTGGTGGGGCAGCCCTGACCTTGGCTCGGCACCCGCTCTGCAGGCACTCCCCATGGACGATGGAGACCAGGGTTCAGAGAGGCAAATGGACGTGCCCAAGGTCGCAGAGGGGCAGAGCTGGGATCCGAACCCAGGCTGTTTGGCATCTAGAATCCATGCTCCTCGGAGCGCCTGGGTGGCTCAGGCGGTTAAGCGTCCGACTTCAGCTCAGGTCATGATCTCGCGGTTCGTGGGTTCGAGCCCTGCGTCGAGGCCTGGAGCCTGCTTCAAATTCTGTGTTTCCCTCTCGCTCTGACCCTCTCCTGCTCTCTCTCGCTCTCTCTCTCTCAGAAATAAATATTTTTTTTTAATGTTTTATTTCTTTCTAGGAGAGAGAGAGAGAGAGGCAGCGTGAGCAGGGGAGGGTCAGAGAGAGAGGGAGTCACAGACCGAAACAGGCTCCAGGCTCTGAGCTGGCAGTCAGCACAGAGCCCGACGCGGGGCTCGAACCCACGAACCGCGAGATCATGACCTAAGCGAAAGTCGGACGCTTAACCGACTAAGCCACCCAGGTGCCCCAGAAATAAATATTTTTTAAAAATTTAGAATCCATGCTCCTTTTTTTTGTTTGTTTGTTTGCTTATTTATTTTTTTTGAGAGGGAGAAAGAGGCAAAGAGGGAGGGAGAGAGAGAATCCCAACCAGGCTCAGCACTGTCAGTGTGGGGCCGGATGTGGGGCTCAAACTCACAAACAGTGAGATCATGACCTGGGCTGGAATCAAGAGTTGAAGGTTTAACCGACTGAGCCCCCCCGGCGCCCCTAGAATCCACGCTCCTAACCGTGAACCTGAGACACACCGCTGGGGGAAAACAGCAAGCGCGGACACAGGCACGCACACCCGGCGAGCCCGTGTACCTTTGCATATGCGTGTAAAGGCCCCAGAATGGTTCGAAAGCAGAACTGGAGGTCAAAGGAGGCTTCAGTCCCTGGGGGACATGTGGCAACATCTGGAGACACTTTTTAACTGTCCCAACTGCGGGAAGGGCGCTCGTGGGACCCAGCGGGCAGAGGCCAGGGCTGCTGTGAAGCACCCTACAGCTCACAGGCCAGTCACCACGACGGAAAACGACCCCACCCCACTATTTCAGGGGCTCCAAGGTGCAAATACAGAGGGGTTTGCCAGCGACACGCGGCCAGGGCTGAAATGCCCCCTGAGGAACCTCCTTAAGAGCGACCCTTAAGCCCGGCTAAAACTCGAATCCTGGGAGAAGCACAAGGCCACCCAAGCCTTCTCCCGGAACTCTCCGATGAAACCCTGACCGGCCACGGGGCCAACGCCCTTGACCGGAGCTCACCTCCCTCTGGCGGCCACAACTTCTACAGGGAGTCCCTCTGGGGTCTCACCGGCTGAACAAGGGGATTCAGGCCCCTGCCCTCTCCCCACAGCTTACTCTCAAGTTCTATGTCCCCAAACCTCTAGGGCAATAAGCAGCCCTGGCCTCGCCCTGTGCCCCGGGGTGGGGACAAGACACACAGGTTACCTGCCACCTACCAGGATTCCAGCCGGAGAGGAAAAACAGAAGAGAAATGGCAAAAATCTGAGAGGTTAAGTTCTTCTGCATCCAGACATGACCTGCTTCAGAGACATCTCTTGCAAAAGCTGGGGGGGGGGGGGGGGGGGGGGGGGGGGGGGGGGGGGGGGGGGGGGGGGGGGGGGGGGGGGGGGGGGGGGGGGGGGGGGGGGGGGGGGGGGGGGGGGGGGGGGGGGGGGGGGGGCCACCGAGAAGCAAAGAGGATGTGGATGTGTTGATCTGAGGGAGTGGCCAGAGCTCAAGAGGCCTTCTGCTCAGCAGGCTGAGGAGGACACCCTCCAGGAAAGGGGTGCCCGGAAGCCTCCAAAGGCCAAGGACACCAATTCTATCCACCTCTTTTTTAAGTGGCAGATAAACGCGCCCGATAACAGAGAACGGGCTCCTCTGAGGAACACCCTCATTCAAATGCACCAGATGCATTTGTGGGGACATCCTTCTCCGAAGGCCAAGGGCCACGTGTGCCCTGCTGACAGCTGCATTTTCCTGGCCCAGAACACACCGCCCAGAATACAGTGCAGAAGCTTCCACCTGCCTGCCTGCACACGGAGGAATCTGGTCTGGATGCGTGCACTTCCCCATACGGAGCGCGGTTCGCCCGCACAAAAAATGCCCGCACCCAACTCTGGCTGACATTCAGGTTTTTGTCATTGAAAGATTTTCACTGATTTCCCAATGATGTTGTGACCCAACACGAAGTGGCCTGGCCCAGGCTCTCTGGCATCCTAAAAAGCTCTGATCGTCTGGACCACTGGGCTTAATTCTCGCCTGCCTGGGCCACCAGAGGTCTCACAAAGGCAGTTAATCTGGGTCATGAACACAGCAGCATCTTGGGTAGGTCAGGAGAACGGCAAAGAATGAGGGCTCTGCCGTCAGACTACCTGGGTCTGAATCCCAGCCCTCTCAGGCTGTGTGACCTTGCAAAACTGACTTGGCCTCTCTGTGCCTTGGGTTTCATTTGTAAAAACGGGAGGCGCAACAAATACCTAGCACTTTTGAGTTGATATACAGAGAATGCTTTACACAGGGCGTGTACACACATGGAATTTTATGATCAGTGTGAGCAGATTAAGTCACGCTAACTTAATAGCCACGCTGGGATGCAATTCTTTCTGTCAGAATTTTGTAACATATATGTTCACACACATGTGCGTGGTTTTATGTGAGAACGGTATTATAAATTAGAGTTCTGAGCGCTTTTTTCCCTTTATTATCTCCCTACGTGCTTTCTCCACAAGATACACATCCGTGCGTCCTTTACTCTAAGCCCCTGCAATGTGACAGACAACAGACATGTGTACACTGTGACTGTTTATTTTCCCAAAGCAGAACTGTGTTGTACACACGTCTCACTCAGCATCCCGCCTTGTGCAACACGCCCTCGTGAAAATCCCCAAAGTCACTGGGCAGGTCAGTCTGTTCCAGTGATTGCAGAATTTAAAATGTGCCCCCCACCCCCACCCCCCGGCATTTCTCTCTAGTGTGAGACGGAGAGTGAAGAACCTTAAAAAAAAAACCAGTGACAACACAAACCACAGTTTCTTGTTTTGGTAAGCAGCGCTCCGAAGGGAAGAAAAGCTCTAGTCTCCTACCCCCCAAAAAAGCAGAACCACAGAAAGCATTCTGGGAGCTTGCTGCCCACTGCCCCCATCACCCAGCCAGTGGAGTAGACCCTCTGGGTGCCTGGGAGGGACAGGTGTCTGTCCTCAGTCAAGGGGGGCCTGCTGACCAACCCTCACCCGGGGGTCTCTCTACGAATCCACCCAGACTCTGCCCCTCTTCCCACCACGTCCCGGCCCGCACACACACAGGGTGCCTGGGCACTTGCAGGCAGGGACCCAAAACCAACCTAACCAAGAAGCCGGTAAGCCCAAGGCTCACCTGTTCTCCTTCTTAAGGGGGGAATCCGGGAACCCTGAACAACCTCCTCTGCCCCCTATTGCTGTACATCCCCCCAAACAGCCACCAGAGCCTACTGAGCACCAAGTCTGTGCCCGGCACACTTCTCACGCTGGTCCCACTGAAGCTCACAACACCCCTAGGACACAGATGCTATACTGTTCCCATTGTACGGATGGGAAAACTGAGGCACTGAGCAGGGTGCCTCAGGTGACGTGCCCAGGGCCACATACGGTCAATGTGGGTAAAACCACGGTGTGAACACCAGCGGCCTGACTCCAGAGCCCCACACTCAACACTCACTTCACAAACAGATGCTGAGCCAGAACGGGAACCACAGAGGGGAGGGAACCAGAGAAAGCACGGGCAGAGGGTCAGGGTCACACAGCCCCCGGTTCGAATCCCCCTTTTGCCACCTTGATAAATCACCGGCCAAGGCCTTAATGAGCCAGAGACAGTCTGCGAGGCGGCTAGGGACCTGAGCTCCGGGGCAGCCCACCTGGGGTCACTTTCTAGCACTGCTGTCTGCGTGACCCAGCTCCCTGAGACTCTCTCTGCCACGATTTCCTCATGTGTCAACAGGGTAACAGCGGCCCTTTCTCACTGGGGTATTGGGAAGATCAAACGAATTTATACACGTGAAGCGCCCAGAACGGCAAATTATGAATCAGGGTCAGTTCCTACCCACTAACGACTGTAACTGTTGTTAATCGTTATTGACACTCACACCCCCACACTGTCAGGGCTGCTGAGTGTTGAAATCCAAGGCTCTGAGTCAAAACCCAGGGCACTTTCTCCCACACATCTTCTGTGTCCCCCTAGAAAGATCCAGCATCTCTCCAAGAGGGCTGCCCTTGCATTTCCATGACCCTTAAATAAACACCCACAAACACGGCACCAAAGCCATCAGGCCCCTGCGGAGATGGGGAAGGGGTGCAATCCAGTTCCTGAAGGAGGTGCGTAAAGACGGGGAGATTCAGGGGGAAACACAGAGTCCCAGAACCGGAACCAAAGAAAACCACTGGTTCCGGAGTTTAGATGGGTCAAAAGGAAATTCGCTCAGGCTCCCTGCCCTCCTTTCAGTGCTGACTCAGACCTCACTTCCTCCAGGGAGCCCTCCCTGACTACTCCTGCTCACTGGATGCTGGAATCCTATAATCCTAATCATCTATGTTATTTTATGATCATATAACAAAATAATTAATGATAATACTAACATGTATATGCCTTACTACCTACCAGGCACTGTTCTAAGTGCTTTATATATATTTCTATAATGACTTATACTCTTAAAAATCCTGTAAGATAAGATCTATTATCAGCTCCTATTTTACAGATAAGAAAAGTGAGGCTCAGAAAGGTTAAGCCACTTGCCCTAAGGTTATACAGCCCCAGGACTCAACCCCAAGCAGTCTAGCTCCAGAGCCCAGCCCCATACTTGGATTTCTGTAAACATCCACTTTGCCACCATGGACTAGACTGTCCCCTCCTTGAGGTCAGGAATCCACCAGAGCTGGCCTTTCTGCATCTCCCACAATTCAGTCAACCACAAAGGCTTCATTTCTACTGACAACAGGACCTTGAACCTAGGGACCAGGGAGGCCAGGGCAGTTCTTGGAGACCCGCCTCTGCCCCATGGAATTAAATGCGGGGCGGGATTACCGAGCACACTTCCCCTATTACCAAGTATAAAGGCTCGGAGGAGGAGCGGAGGAGCGAGTGGGAAGACAGAAGAGAACTGCATGCAGCCTGAATGCGTGGAAAGCCTTGGTAATTAGCAGTTCCCGAAGCTAAGCCCTGCGTTTTCAAAACTAAAAGGCCTTGGGTTGTTTAGGGGACATTTCTGATGGAGCAAAACCAGAGAGGCCTCCTGTGGCTCACAAATGAGGTACGGCTGGTCAGGTTACACAATCGGTCCGTTTCTGGCAACAGCTTGGGGACACCCAAAAGGATAAGGCAGAAAAGAAGCCTGGAATCTCCTCCCCTCGGTTTACAGGTGGGGAAACTGAGGCCAGGGCAGGTATAGCACGACTGGTCCAAGAACCAGCTCATCTCAGAACCGACAGGTCAATCAGAACAAAAACTGATGACCTCAACAATGTGGAAGTACGGAAATCTTTTTTTTTTCTTGTTTCTTTAATAATAAGAAGAGTTGATTCCAATCAATTCCCATTATTCCAGCAACCTCAGACTCTACAAGTGGACAATTTAAAACCACAGTTAACCCTACCCCAATCTGTATCTCTTCTGAAACGTACCACAGCATCTCGGCAAGGGCGTGGGAGGAAGAGGTATATTTTCTTACCCATTAATATAAAAATTGGTTTGTCTTTCCTCTTTCCCTTCCAGACTGAGGAGCAGGGAGTGGCTCAGAAGGAGAAGTGAGGAGTTCCCTAGAATTTGACATAGCTCAGAGATATGAGCGTTGTCTACGTCTTTATATCAGAAACTGCCAGAGTCAAACTGAACAGATTCCTTTTTTTTTTTTTTTTTTAACTATGAGAGAGGGAGAGATGGGAAAGAAACATCAACTCTGCTTTTATTCCCACAGGCCTTTCTAGAAGGGTCCTTTAGCCAAACGGTTTTCAATGGCACCACAACTCCCCAATCCCCCCCCACACACACACATACACACACACACAACACACCCCCCTCTTTTCCCAGAGAGAATGAAGGGCCCTCTCCTCCCTAAGATGGAACTCGGACCTCACACAGCCTTAGCTGCACCTCCAAGCCGACGGGGACCCCAGAGGATGCCAGAGTCTCCCTCTTTCCCCTGGAAATGGGGAGCTGCACAGCCTGGCTCTGGGGTCCCAGAAGGAACGACCACAACCCCCACCAGCCCTTCCTGAACCAGGATTAAAAGACTTCCTAGAGCCGAGAAGGGAGTAAATGAGGTCCCAGCAGGAGGCAAGGAGATTAAAGCCCTCGGAGTCTCCTAACTTCCACGGAGGCTTGGCCTCAGGCCCACCCCCTCCGCCCCCTGGCCACTTTTCTCACTTCCTAGGAGAGTAGGGAAGTGGCCCCTTCCTCCCTCTCATAGGAAAAAAGAAAGAAAGAAAAGAAAGAAGAATAGGAAAGGAAATGCACCACAGGAGTTTAGACCCCAGCATCCCCAATTAATCAGCTGTGTGACTCCGGGCAAGTTACTCAACCTCGCTGGAGATAAACTCTCCCATCTAAAAAATGGGGTCAATACTCGTCCCTACTTCCCAGGCCACCTCCCGGGCCACTCGGAAGGTTAAACCTCCTGATGACACATGTAGGCGCCTGCCACACAGTAAGGCTGTTCATTTTACAGAGTCTGATGCTGTGGTTTCGCCACTTAGAAACAGGGGTGGGACCTGGACTACCAAGTCGTGAGTTCGAAACCCACTCTCCCCAAGCGCGTGCACTGGGGAACGGGGTCCAACCCCGAGCTTTGCGGGCTTGTGGGATGTCCGTCCGTCTTCCGGGCTCGGGGTTGCTGGATCCGACTCGGAGGGACGCTGGGCTCTAGGATGCGTCCCGGAGGAGTGGTCGGTTGTGCACTAGGCGGCGAAGAAATCCCCGGGAATAAAAGCAGGAGCGAAAGCTCCCGGCGCCTGGGTCCCAGAGCCCCTGCCTCGCGGATGTAACTAATTTTAAAACTATTTGAAAGGCGGGAGGGGGAAAGAAAAAGACAAAAGGGCAGCGTGCAGGGAGGGAACGGAGTGCGGGAGATCCCGAGGCGGGATCCCGGGACCCCCGCCGGCCAGGGAAGCGACAGCCCAGCGCCGCGGGAGCCCGCATCTCCCCGCCGCTCCGCGCGCCCCGCCAGGCGTCCCTAGGGCGACTCGCGCGACCCCCCCAGGGACCGCGGCCACAGGTTGTGGGGACCGCCCGGCGCGGGAGGCCCCTGCGCTCCACTGCGGGGCTGGCGGCCGGGGCAGAGGCTGTCCCCCGCGCGCCCCAGGCGACACTCACCGACTGCAAGAAGCGCAAGGTGCCCACGTAGTCCCGCTCGGTGCCCAAGATCTCGTTGAGGACGCAGAGGCGGAGGCGCAGCTGGCGCTCGGACTCCCGGGCGGCCGCGCACGGGCCAGAGCTGGGCGCAGCGGCGCCGGGGACCCGGGGGTCCGGGTGGGCACCGTCCCCAGCCCCGTCGCCGCTGGGATCGCTGCCGCCGGGTCCCTCCATTCTAGCGCGGCCGCGCGGCGCCGACTCCTTCCCCCGCGCGAAGGTCGCGCCGAACGGCGACTCAGGCGTCCAGGCGCCCCATCCCGGACGGGGCGCGCCGGCGGGCCGGGCTCAGCGGCGGGCCCGGCGCCTGGCGCGGCGGGCGGGCGGGACTGGGGGCGGGCGGCCCGGGCCGGGGGCGGAGGCAGCGCGCGGAGGCTGGACGAGGGGCGGGAGGGGGCCGGCCCTCGGGGCTCCCAGACGGCGGGCCTCGCCGCCGCCGCCACCGCCCCCACCGCCAAGGGAGCGTCTGCCAAGTGCCACGCCGTGCTCGGGCCGCAGAGGCGCTCCGCGCGCGCACCGGGCCCCTTGGAGCCGCGCCGCGGCGCTCGGCGGCTACGTCGGAAGCTCGGCGCGGGCGGAGCAGGGGCGTCCGGGGCGCTCGGGCGGGAGTCCTCCGGAAGGGGCGCCGCGGAGGCCGCGCGGGGCCCGAGGCGGCACGCAAGCCGCCGCCCGCGCGCCAACTCCGCGCCCGGACGCGTGGCCCCCTCCCCCGCCGCGGGCTACGCCACTCCCCCCGCCACACGCGACACCCACCGCGCGCAGGCACACGCACGCAGGTCCGGCCGCCGCCGCCGCCGCTCGGGCCGAGCGAACGGCCGGCTGGAGAAGCTCCCGGCGGCCCTGGCGACCCCGCCGGCCCGCGAGGAAGGAGGGCGGCCCCTGCCCGGGCCGTGCCAGCCTCCGGGGCACTGAGCCCCGTGGGTGCCCTCGGGCGCTGCCGCGACCTTGGGAAGGCAGCCGCGCGCCTCCGTGTCCCTCCCTCTCTCTTGCCCTTTCTGTCCTTCCGTTTTTATCCGCCCCCCCTTTTTTTTTCTGAACTTCTTCGCCCCCTGGAGACGACCCTGCCGTTTCCACCTTTCCCAGAAGGAATTATCTGCTCTCGAATTACTAATCAAGTAGCAGCTGCTCTCGCGTCCCCTCGCCACCCACCCACCACCAGGGATAAGGCCTGGGGACACCCGGCCGCCAGTGCAGGCTGCTCTGCGTGACCTTGATCATCAGCGGAACCGCTTGACAAATGTCCTCACCTGCTTCACAGGAAAGTATGGAGAGGTGACCGAGCGCTGGGGCCCAGAGTAAGCTGCCCAGGTTCGAATCCCATCTCCCTCGCTTGCTAGTGCGTGACCTTGGGCTGGTTTCCTTGCTTCTGGAGCCTTACTGTTGTGGTCAGTACAATGAAAATGATATAGGTATCAAGGGTCCCGCACAGGGTCATGTGTTAATCCACAGGACATACTTGCAACAGTGCCCAGTACCTAGAAAGTTCTCCATTTTTGTGCTTTATTATTATCATTGCATGTGTAAACTGCCCCCTTTACACATGCCCTCTTGACACAATTCCTAATGTTCCCCTATTCACACCCCCGCCCAGGATTGCATTGTCTCCGCAGTGGATTAGCCGATTCATAAAATATGCCCCCTCTAGACTGTAATCACCCTTTAGGCAAGAAAATGACTGCTTATTTAATCTTCTGTCCCAAACACCCAAAACTGTTCCATAATGGCCTGGCTCAATACTGCAAGTTCCTCAGGACACAGGGAGAGAGCGGAGTGGCTTCTGCCCTCTAGATGTTTCTTTGGGATCATGGACAAGGTGGCATTTGATCTGGGCCTGGAGTGAGTGAAGGTTCCTCTGGGCAGACGGTGAGGGATATGGGGGAGGTGACTCCGGCAGGTGCCAGGAGTGGAGTCGATGATGTCCAGAAGACGGCTGACTCCTGAGGTTCTCAGAACATTGTAGAGGTCTCTGAGTAGCTCTACGATATAACCTTAGACTAGTCACAGCACCTCTCTGAGCCTCAGAAGTCTACTCTTTAAATCAATCCTGTCGACCGCAAGGGGAGAGCCTAGTGGAAACATTAGGGCTGTGGAATGAAACTGGCTTGCGTTTGTACCCCAGCTCCAAATCTTAACTGGCTGGGTGACCTTGGCTAAGACACTTCACCTCTCTGAGCCTCAGTTGCCTAATCTATAAAATGGGAGTCTTTGGTTTTTTTTTTTTAATGTTTTATTTCTTTCTTAGAGAGAGACAGCATGAGCAGGGGACGGTCAGAGAGAGAAGGAGACACAGAATCTGAAACAGGCTCCAGGCTCTGAACTGTCAGTACAGAGCCTGACGTGGGGCTCGAGCCCACGAACCGTGAGATCATGACCTGAGTCGAAGTCGGACACTTAACCGACTGAGCCACCCAGGTGCCCCCAGGGAGTCTTTGTAAGAGGAAAAAAGTGTACATAAAGCGGGTTTCTCAACCTGGGAACAATGGACATGTACAGCCAGAGAAGTGTTAGCTGTGGAGAGCCGCCCTGGGCATCGTAGACCGTTTCAGCGTGTGCTGTACCCACCAGACGCCAGGGGCACTCTACCCCACCGCCACTGTGACAACCACGAATGTCTCCAGATGCTGCCAAATGTCCCCGGAAAGACAGAATCTCCTCCAGCTGAGAACCACTGATCAAAGTTCCTGACACAGATAGCTGGCACGCAGTAGGTGCTCAATCAGGGTTAGCCTCCTTCCCAGCTGTGACCACCAAAGATTGGCTTCCACTTAAGATATTGGTCTTACACACAGATACAGGTCCCATGTTTTATCCAAGAATTGGCCTGCACTGCCTAAAGGACCCCAAACATGTCCTCGTTTGTGGATGGAGCCCACCCTTGCCTGCCCCCCCCCCCCAATCTCTTCTACATTCTGTCTGAGATTCCTCCGGGATATTTCATCCCCAATGAAAGATGAAACTTTTAATAAATTACTAAGCTCTCTGTGCCTCCTTTTCCTCTTCTGTGGGCTGAGGATAATAGCTGGACTTAGGTCCTAAGGTTGTTGCAATGATTCCTGAGAATCTGCATGGAAACTACTTGGAGCAGAAAGTAAGCACTCAGTAAGGGAAGGCTCTTCTTTGGATTGAGTGCTGAATCCATTCAGACACATTTGGTTACACGGAGAAGAATGGGCTACTGGTGGGTTCAAACATAAGGACATCATTTATTTAATAAGAGGTCCAGAGGAGATTGCTTCATCAGGCTGGTTCAGGACTCGCAATGTCATCAAGGACCAAGATACCCTCAACCCTGCTATCCTCGTCATGGTGGCTTGTCTCCCAAGCTTTGGGACCTCAGAGTGACAAGATGGCTATTGCAATGGCAACATCACCTGCCAACCCAAGTCCAAGGCAGACTTTCCCTTACATTTCATGGGCCAGACCGGGTCATGTAACCACCCTTACTTAGTCCCTGACCAAGAGCAGAGTCGATGCGATCCATTTCGAGCAGCCCTGCTCCATGTCCCGGGACGTGGCTGCCTGGACAACTGGGGGTTGCATTGTCAAGAGATCAGGGTCTGCCACAGGCGCCTACTGTGTGCTGGGCATTGGGTGAGGTGCTGGGACTGCAGAAGGGCGCGAGGTGGGTGATGTTCAGTGCCGACACTATGCCAGCGGGCGAGGGGCAGACAGGGATGAATGAGACCTAGAAAGACAGCAAGGCTTGTCATTTATTCACAGTGTTTCTGGACGGAGACAGCTGTCACACAGCAGCTGGCCCTGCCCTCTTGGTGCTTCTAGTCCAGAGCAGGGGGAGAAGGGAAATAACCAAATTAACCATCAATCAATAAACAAACAAATGAGATCTTTTTAGCTTCTCCAGGGTTGGGTGGTGGCACCTCCAGGCCTCTGCCTCAGGTCACTGCCCGCCCAGGTCTCGTGACTCAGACAGCTCGGCACTAGTGTGATCAATGGGGACTCCCTTGGTCCAGGGCCTGGCTGCCTTCCAGCTCATCCTGGCACAGAGCGACTTACTGAACCAAACATGGCTAAACAGCCACAAACAGGGAGATTTCTCTTCCTAGCCCTGTTACGGCCTTGACCTCTCCTACCTTCTCCCCCATCACCTCCACCCACACCCTCCAGGATCTCCAGTGGGGGGCCCTCAGATCCCGTGCAACTCCAGGGCAGGGCCCAAAACAGGCTTTAGCTGGGAAACATTCACCAAAAGAACAGAGAGAGAGAGAGAGAAGGAAAAAAAAATCTTTCAGTCGAGGAGGGGCGGTGATGATAATGATGGGGAAATTCTCTTCTACAGGGACAATTTTAGTTTCTGTTGCCATGTACTTCGCAAATCGTGGGAAATACCGTTTCGTTTCTGCTGCGTACATTTCACAGTTGCAGGGAAGAAGTCAACGCTGCTTGGAAACATCAGACAGTTCCTGATTTCCTGACGAGCCTCTCAGTTTCTGCAGGCTCAGGAGTTGAAGGCTGCCTTCCCCAGCTCTGCTCAGAAGAAAAAATAATGAAGATAAAGCAAGGAAAAACAAGGGGTGTTTTTTTGCCCAGCCCAAGTTGAACACACCAGTGACAAATGAGTTAAGGACTGCCGAGGAGTGCAATCATTTCCCAAATGCAAATGAGTTCTCAGTAAGTCAGGCCAGCTGCCCGGGGACTCTTTTCCTCATTGGGAGTACCAGGAGCAGCTTTCTGAGAAAAGGAGAGGCATCTCCACCCTTGGCATTGCCCAGAAGAGCTGGACAACAGAACTCAACGTGGGACACGCAGGCCAGGGCTCATTTCTTCAGACCAAAATATTCCCTTCTTTATAGTCCTGGGTGAGCCACTCCTGACGGTCCAAGTCAAAAGTTCCCCAAAGGAACCCCTTACTGTTAGAAGCAGATCTCACCAGAGGACCCGGGTTCAAGGTCTGATTCAAACATAACGAATATCAGATTAAGTCAGGGCCCCAGAGCTTTGCCAAATCATGTGGCTGCCACGAAGCACTGGAAACACAGCCTGAAGAAACAAAGAGGGAAATGCTTAGGACCCCTGGTCTGAATCCCAGCTCTGCCGCTGATATACGTCGTACCTTCATTTTTCCCTGATTTCGGACACTGTTGTCACCCTAGAGATCAGCTGTGTGGGTTCAATTCCCAGTCCCACCAACCTCCCACTTGCCAACTCAGCCGCTCAACAGACTGTGCCACCCACGCGGCCCCTGCCTCCGGACTTCTTGTATTAAAAGATAATAGGTGCACCAGGGTGGCTCAGCGGTTGAGCGTCCACTCTTGGTTTCAGATCAAGTTATGGTCTCCCATTTGTGAGATCGAGCCGCACATCTGCACGCTCAGCGCAGAGGCTGCTTGGAATTCTCCCTCCCTCTCTCTTTCTCTCTCTGCCCCTCCTGCACTTACACATGCTCTCTCAAAAATAATTAAATAAACTTAAAAAAAAGATAATAAAATGTCCTTATTCTTTAAGCCTATTGAATCACACTTCCTTTATTTGCAGCCAAAGGTATCCTAACTGATAGGGCTCATCGTCCCTAGATTTCTCCCCACTCAGATGAACTGATTCTTCTAATGCAAGGAAGACCAAACACCCAGTTTGCATGGGACAATCCCAGTTTGTGCCTGTTGACCCTAAATAATTATTAATAACATTGCACTTCGAATGACTGTGATCACCCTATCCTTTGGAATAAGCACGGCGCTCTTTCTAATTCTCTGTGAAAATGCAAATTCTCCAGGGGTGCCTGGGTGGCTCAGTCGGTTGAGGGTTGAGTATCAGACTTCGGCTCAGGTCATGATCTCCTGTTTGTGAGTTCAAGTCCCACGTTAAGCCCTCTCTCTCTCTCTCTCTCTCTCTCTCAATAATAAATACTATTTTTTTAAATGTTTAATTTTGAGAGAGAGAGAGAGAGAGAGAGAGCATGAACAGGGGAGGGGCAGAGGGAGAGGGAGACCCAGAATCTGAAGCAGGCTCCAGGCTCTGAGCTGTCAGCACAGAGCCCGATGTGGGATTCAAAATCATAGACCGCAGGAGATTGTGACTTGAGCTGAAGTTGGATGCCCAACCGACTGAGTCACCCAGGCGCCCCAAAGATAAATGAACATTTAAAAAAATTTTTTTTAATTTTTAAAGATGCAGAATGGTGGAGGGCACTTGTTGGACTGAGCACTGGGTGTTATATGGAAACCAACTTGACAATAAACTATTTAAGAAAATAATGATAAAGATGCAGAAGCCCCAGAAAGCTACCGCTCTCCACCACATTGCTTTCCCAAGGAAACAAAGACCTTAGTTTATAACGCGAAGCCTGGATTGGAGGTAAAATTTAAAGGGAAAAAAGAGGTTCAGCGGCACCTGGCTGGCTCAGTTGGTGGAGCTTATGACTCTTGATCTCTGGGTTGTGAGTTCGAGCCCCACATTGGGTGTACAGATTACTTAAAAATAAAATCTTTTTTTAAAAATGTCATTAGAAGATGGCTGCGTAAAAGGTAAATTCTACAATTAAGTCAAGACCAAAGATTGACCTGGATGGTTTATCTTGAAATTCTGCAGCCAGAAATGCCAGACGGTTTCAACAGACACGCTGGACACACATTTATATGTCTGGGTTGTTTTTTTTTTTTCCCTTTTTTAGTTTGTTTCCTGGCCTGAAATCTCGAACATAGGGCTGCCCAGTCCAAATCCAGACACCTGGCAATCCCAGTGGCAACTTTGACCGAAAACTGAGGGTTTCCGCTTTAGCCAGCAGAAAGGCAAACAGCCACACCCTCTCCAAGCACCATGCATGCCGCTTTGCCTGCCTTCCAAATTTCCTAGGCAAATTCCCTTCCCGAAGCCTTGCTGAAAGGGGGGAGCTCTCATGACAACCGTTACCGTTTCTGAGTTCTCACCAAGCACCAGGCATTAGTAACATTTGGCATCAAATTCTCACAACTGCCCTTCGTGGCACTTATTATTATATTATTGTCCCTTTTTTACAGATGAGAAACCCGCAAGGCTCCGAGAGGACCCCAATCGAGGTCGCTGTATTAGTTAAGATAAAGATAGCTGCTGTGACAAGACCCAAATAGGAATACATTTTTCTAAATAGAGCTTATTTCTCTCCCATGTGACAGTCCAGGTGTAAAATACCCAAAGCTGGTATGAAGACCTCATGTTGCTGGGGCCCAGGCTCCTTCCCATGCGTGGCTCCCCATCCCTGACACAGGTGTTCACTGAGGAGCCCAAGGGGGCTGCTCTAGCGCCCCATCTCAACCAGCAGAAAGACAAAGGGGGACAGGAAGGAAATGCCTGCTCCTTTTAAGAGTTCAAACTGGGGGCGCCTGGGTGGTTCAGTCATTGGAGCATCTGACTTCAACTCAGGTCATGATCTCACGGTTCATGGGTTCGAGCCCCATGTCGGGCTCTGTGCTGACAGCTCAGAGCCTGGAGCCTGCTTCAGATTTCATGTCTCCCTCTCTCTGACCCTCCCCTGCTCACTCTCTGTCTCTCTCTCTTTCCCAAAAATAAAAATTAAAAAAAAAAAAAAAGAGCCCAGACTGGAAGTTTCACACGTCACATCCACTCTCACCCAATTGGCCAGAATGTCAGACCCGAGAGCCTCACCACCTGGGTGTGTGGGACCCTAGATGCTGCAGGTGAACCACAAGCATCTCATTCCGTCATCACAGAACGGTGCCAGGCACCCCTAAATATGAATTGAATGTAAGAATGAGTATCCCCAGTACTCACTTTGGACTCCCGGTTGGGAGAAAGCTCACTGTGAATGCCTGGTGCTGTTCTAGGGTCCTTGCCCTCCCGGAGCTGAGAGGCTAGTGGCTGAAGACATGGGGAATAAGGACCCCCCCCCCGCAAGAAGGCAACCACAAAGTCTTCCAGGTGGTGGTGAGGGCTGTGGGGGACCCAGAGAGGGGGGACAGCAGGGAGGCCTGAGCCAGCACAGCCCCAGAGGGTGGGAGAAAAGAGCTAACATTTTAGCAAGAAGTGAAAGAGGTGAGGGAGCAGCACCACATGGGTTCCAGGAAGAGCAAACAGCAAGTGCGGGGCTCAGAGGCAGCAGAGCCAGCAGCGGAGAAAGCCAGGGGACGGGAAGGTGGCTGTGGGAGACGCGCTGAGGCTGGGGGGGGAAGCTGGATGGCTGGGCCATGTAGGTGGCTGTAAGGACATGGGCGTTTTCTCTGGGTAAATGAGAGCCTTGGCAGGTTCTGAACGGCGGAGACATAAGATCTAACGTGTTCCAAGAGGCTCCTGCTCTGCGGGTGGAGAGCGCAGGGGTGAGGTCAGAAGCAGCGAGACCTAGAAGGAGGGTACTGCACCAGTCCAGGCGAGAGATGTCGACGGCTTGTACCAGGCTGATCCCAGGGGTGACGAGGAGAAATGGTCTATTCCGGAAACATCCTAGAGCTAGAACCTACAGCGTTTCTTGAAGCGCTGGGGGTGACAGAAAGAGCTGAACACGACCCAAAGGTTTTTGGCCTGAGCAACGGAAAGGATGGGGTTGGAATTGACCAGGCTGGGGAAGCCTGTGAGAGGGGCAGGTGCGGGGGGGAATAGGTAGAGGCGAAGTTGGCTTTGGCCGTGTTAGAGGTCAAAGCCAATAGCCATGGGGCACCTGGGTGGCTCCGTTGGTTAAGCATCTGGCTCTTGATTTCAGATCAAGTCATGATGTCACGGTTTGTGAGTTTGAGCTCCACATTGGGCTCTGTGTTCACAGCGCAGAGACTGCTTGGGATTCTCTCCCTCTCTCTCTGCCCCTCTCCCGCTCATGTCTTCTCTCTGTCTACAAATAAACAAACAAACAAGCAAACAAACTTAAAAAAAATAAACCAGTTGTCAGAGGGAGTTGTTGAGTGGGCAGATTCACAAGCTCAGGGTTCGGGGGAGGGGGGAGGCGGCCAGCCGGAGATAAGAATGTAGGCAATTGTCAGGACCTCATGATAATTAAAGCCACGGGATTGGGCGAGATCACCCAGGGAGGGCGAGTGGGTAGAGGAGAGACAAGGGCAGAGGCCTGGGCCACACCTGTGTACAGAGCTGGGGCAGCCAGTGAGTGGGCGACACGACAGAATTTGCCGAGTTTCCCTGGCTTCCTTAAGAAAACTAGACGTGGGGCACCTGGGTGGCTCAGTCGGTTGAGAGGTTGAGCGTCTGACTTCAGCTCAGGTCATGATCTCACGGTTCATGGGTTCGAGCCCCGCATCGGGCTCTGTGCTGACAGCTCAGAGCCTGGTGCCTGCTTCAGATTCTGTATCTCCCTCTCTCTGACCCTCCCCTGCTCACACTGTCTCTCTCTCTCTCTCTCAGAAATAAATAAAAAACATTAAAAATTTTTAAAAAGAAGAAGAAGACTGGATGCAGCCATGGAGTTTCCTGAGCCCTCACTCCCCTCCTGAAATGGGGCACAGGGCAAAGTTTCCAGTCTCGTTCACTGGTTTCCTTCATGGGCCCCAGCTTTAGTTTCCCAATCTGTTAAATGGGAATGTGAAGAATCCTCTGCCAGTTCTCCAATGGAATGTGAGAACATGAGATCTTACAGACCCCAAAATGCCTGAAAACGTGCAGAGCCCACAGATGAAAAGAATGTCTTCCCCTACTGCCTAACTTGAGGTGCTCAGAAATGTGAAACCAAAGCAAACAAACAGAAAAGCTTACACCAATTCAGTGAAAACAAACTCCACATGACACGGATGAATTTTTGAAACATAACATTGAGCCGACGAAGCCATATAGAAAAGAGCACATGATGTATGAATCCATTTATATGGTGCTCAAAAGCAGGCAGGGTTCAACTACGGCGCTCAGAAGCGTGCACTTGGATGGTAAAGCTGTAAAGAGAAGAGCACCTTCCGAGTCCAGGCAGTGATTTCCCCCTGGTTTGGGGAGGAGGGTACCTGGGATTTGGATGAGCCACAGGGGCTTCAGGGGCTGGCAGTGTTCGATTCCTGATCCATGGTGGTGATTTCACAGGGGTGCATTTCATAAAAACGTATTATGGTTTATATTTATGTCTTATGCCCTTTTCTCTGTGTGTTCTCTATTTCCCAACTTAAAATGTACCAGGGGATGGAGACACCTCGGGGGCTCAGTTGATTAAGCGTTGGACTCTTGGTTTCGGCTCAGGTCATGATCTCACGGTACATGAACTTGAGCCCCGTGTCTGGCTCCACGCTGAGCGAGGAGCCTGCCTGGGATTCTCTCCCTCTTTCTCTGCCCCTCCGCCTCTCACCTCTCTGTCTCTCAAAATAAATCTATTTTTTTAATGTGTCAAAAGCCTTAAAAATAAGTATTTGAGCAAGTGCTTCTCATTTGGGGAAACTAAACTATGAAGCAATCACACACGCAGACAAAGTTTGGTGCACAAAGACGTCCCCTGCAGTGACACCTTAGCCCCATAATTGAAAGGACCAAAATTCTCACTAATTATATTATGCTGTCTTCGCGACTGGAAAATTAGCCATTTAAAATTCTGCTAGTAAAGAAGGTTTAAGGGAATAGGGAAATGATCACGGCACACAGATAAATGGGGAGGAAAAGATTGGAATATAAATCACATGCAGAGCGTGACCTCAATATTGTCAATATGTATTACACAGTCGTACAAAAAAGACAGGAAAGAAATATATAAAAATGACAAGAGTAGATATATCTGGACAGGAAATTGAGGGTATTTCTTTTTTTCTTTATACTTACATTTCCCAAATTTTCTACAGTGGATGTGCATTACTTTTACTCTTTAATATGTTGCTTTCCAAACTCCCTCCCCCACCCCACCACCACACACACACCACTTCTTTTAATTTTCACCTCAGATGCACAAAATTAGTCACTCTCCTCGGGCCGAGGCACGCCATCAGTGGCATGCGAGTGTGGCCTCTATTTTGTTTTATTTTCCCTTATTTTTGCCTTCCCCACCCATCTCTGCTGCTCCTATTTCCCTCTCCCCCACGGACACCCACTTGGGTATATCTGAAGCATGTTCTTTCTACGCATCTGCCATATGTCTGTTTGGATATATGTGTATCCAAATAGACCTAGTGACAAAGACATAGGGATATCAAGATAAAGTGTGTTTTATGATTATTTTTAAATTTCTACATAAATGGTACAGAGCTATGCTTCTGACGCTACTTTACCTTTTTCACCAACATCACGTTTTTGAGATGGCTCCTTGTTGCCCTTTATAAATATAACTCACTACTTCCAACACTTGCTTAGCATTCCACCGTGCGCGCCGCATATCTCCGCGGGGGAGACCGCTTTGCTGTTCCCCAATGCGGGTTCCTCCTTCTCCTCCAGGACACATCGAAGGACTACATCTCCCAATCCCCCTTGCGGGTGGGTGGAGCCACAGAGCAGCGTTTCGGCCCCTGGGTGCCCGCCGATGAGGTGTGCATCGCCTCCACCCGCGCCACCAAACGTCTTCGTGTCCTCCTCTCTCCGCTTATTTCCCTTCTATGCTGATGACGACCTCCGAGTGACCTTGGCACCCGTGGGGAGACCGTGACCGAGCCACCCTCCGCCTGGATCTGAGAGCCTGCATGGAGGGGAGCCAGACCACTGACCAGTAGCATTCACTTTGGACTATTATATGAACAAAAAATAAAACTTTTGAGTTTGGGACTGAGACTTTACACACTTTAGGGTCTATTTATTTATTATAACGGCTAACATTAGCCCTGATCAGTAAAACCGTAGTCTACTTCTCCATTTCCCAGTGCTAGACACTGTTACTGGAACTCCTTGAAGCAACGCCATGATAAACATCCTCATACATATTTCCATTTGCATCTGAGAGCAAAACATTTTAGGTTGTCTTCCAGAATTGGAATTGCTGGCCTATCGGGTCTCTGTGTATTTTCCTTACCTGACCAAAGCAATGGCAGAGGCCTCTGGCTTTGGGGGCAGTGGCAGCAGAAGTATTGGTATTCGGCCACCCAGGGTTGGCATTGCTAACTGGAGTGTCTGTGTTCAGTTGGCGTCATCCCTGGTGCCATCCTGCAGAATGGTTTGGGCCATTGTTCTTGGGGACATGACCTCTAAGACTGGCTTCCCGGGGAACCCCTGAGATTCTGTGAGCCTCCCATAGCCACTAATGAAATTCCTAACGTGGGTTCTGTTGTTTGCCACTGCAAGTCCCTGATTTATACTAGGCCAGGGGTTGGCAAACCTATGTAAAGACCCAGATAGTATATATTTTAGTCTTTAAGGGTCAGACAGTCTCTGTCACAACTATTCAATTCTGCGCTCATAGCCCTGGACGGCAGCAACCACGGATAATATGTAAATGAACAGGTGTAGCTACATGCCAATAAAACTTTATTCATAAAGAACAATAGCCTGAGGGCTACAGTTTGCCAATTCCTGAGCCAGACCAAAAAAAAAAAAAAAAAAAAGAGAGAGAGAGAGATCTCCTTTCTCTAAATCTCTATGTAGATGTTGTTGTCGTGTTTTCTGGTCTTAGCTCTTTGGTAAGCTCCTTTTCTCAATCTATTTTGGGGTCCAACACAGAGCCCCACACATTACCTCACCTACAGTAGACTGACTGAATGGGTAACTGAGTTGGTGAATGAATATGAATGTATGGCTTTAATTTAGAGGTGGTCCCATCTAAAAACAACCCAGGCAAAGACCAATCAGGACAGGAGCCGGCTGCAGACAACCTGTGCAAATGGGCTGCTGTACCAGCCCTGCATCATCGAGCCCATCCTCTGCCCTCCAAGCCCCACACCCACCCATCCAGGCTTCCTCCCACATCCCTGGTAGACATCAGGTTGGGGGTTTGGTTTCCAAACTTCAGAAAGTAATGAGGAAGAAGGACAACCGTGGGGGACTCGGTTCTCAACAGCAAACCCGGTTCCAGTGACTAATCTGTCTTTCGCTCCTAGTATTTTTATTCTTCTTGCAGAGATGTGTATGAGTCACGGCTACTGTTGGAGATTTTTTTTTTTTTAAATGCATCATTGTGTGTATATCTCCGGCCTGCAGACTCGCAGGATCTGGGCGCTGTTGACAGGGGGCTAATGATTTCAGCAGCAGCAACAAAAGCTGTCGTCACTAACCAGGACTCCTTTCCCCGGTCTCATCAGCCTCCAACAAAAAAAGGGAAGGAAAAAATAATTGATTCAGCGTCTGATTGAGGATGGGGCACGTGGCGTGATTAGGCAACCACAGACTCATACATTCTCCTAAGACCTTGCCCAGAGCACCTCTCCTTGCAGAAAGCCAGCTTGATTAATCTGATCTCAAAGACCTTCTTCTCTAAAACCACTATGATTTGCAAATCAAATCTCACCCTTTTCTGATCACATTTCTGTCCTGCTGTGGATCCCTGCAGCCTCTGTGTAGAAAATTCCTATACTACTTCCATCAACCAATTTGTGGCGTTCTTCCTGGAGCGTGAAGTCATTTCCACGTGGGTGTGTTCTTCCTCTCTCTCTCTCTCTCTCTCTCCTGCCCAGTGGGGTGGACAGAGCCCATTTGGAAATTATAAAGGGATGAAGTCAGATCTCCCCTCGGCCCCTCACTGCCCGTGTGACGTCACCTCTTGCGACCTCAGTTTCCGCATCTATAAATGGAGGTGATGCGGATAATCATAATAACAGAATAAATGTAGCTAATGTTTCCCCAGCCACTGCTCAGAGAGGTAAGGGCTTTTATCTATTTTGCTCTCTGCTGATTCTCCACAGTCTCGTAAAGAGCCTAGCGCTGTGCAAGTTTCTCAACAAATGTGTGGAGTAAATGAACGAATGGTTTCCCATACGTGTCCAATCTTAAGAAGCCCCACCAGGGGCGCCTGGGTGGCTTAGTCGGTTAAGCGTCCGACTTTCGCTTAGGTCATGATCTCGCGGTTCGTGGGTTCGAGCCCCGCGTCGGGCTCTGTGCTGACTGCCAGCTCAGAGCCTGGAGCCTGTTTCGGTCTGTGTCTCCCTCTCTCTCTGACCCTCTCCTGCTCATGCTGTCTCTCTCTCTCTCCTAGAAATAAAAAAAAAAAAAAAAAACATTAAAAAAAAAAAAAAAAAAGCCCCACCATTCTCCAAAGTCAACCTTGACTCTCCCTTTGTCCAGAACTCTCATCTCTCAAATCCCTTGGTTACTTTATTATTCAAGGATCCTTAAGATGCAAGTGGCAAAAATCCAACTCAAATGATTTCAAGGGGCTGTATTGGTTTATGTAAGTAAAAAAAAAAAGTCTACACTAGCTTGGCTAGGCTAGCTGGATCCAGGTGCAAAAAAAGAGAGAGAGAGAGAGAGATTCCTCCCCTCTCCAACAACCCCCCCATCTTGCAAAGCTGTGTGATTGGCCAGGATTGGGTCACAGGTCCAATCACGGACTCTGAACAGCCAGGCCTGGCTCAGGTGTCTTCCACTAGAGAGGATAGGAGGGTGGGGTCTACCTCAACCTTGAGGACTGAAGTGAAGCCGGGGTATTTCCTAAGGTCCACTGAGGCTCTAGAGCTAGAAAAAGGGGAATGGATGCTGGCAGGCAAACACAAAAGACGAGGGAGGCTTTTCGGCCACCGGCCGCACCAGCCTCCACTGTGCTACTCTTTCAGGTTAACCTCCATAAAGGGCAGCCGTGATCAGTCATTCCTTTGCTCATGTAGCCCCAGCGGTTCGCCACTGCTCACCTGTGTCATTCGCATTTGCTCTGATTGGCATGGAAAGACCTCTGCAGCATGACCCCGGCCCCGTCTGAGGGAGCAGTGAGGAAGCTGTTCTAAAAAATCCAGGAAAGCAAAGATAAAGCATGAGTTGGGAAGCAAAAGTCAGGATGCAGGCATGGACTCCAGCACCGAAACTGCTCTCATCAAGGTCACCAATTTGGACCTCCAAGTCCAAATCTAGCAGCCATCTCTCTATCCTTATGGTATTCAATTTTTCAGTAACATTCAGCACAGTGAATTTATCCCTCTTTCTTTTTTCCATTTTTTTAAATGTTTTATTTATTTTGAGGGGGGGTGAGACACAGAATCTGAAGCAGGCTCCAGGCTCCGAGCTATCAGCACAGAGCCCCACTCGGGGCTCAAACGTATGAGCTGTGAGATCATGACCTGAGCCAAAGTCAGACACTTAACCCACGGAGCCAGCCAGGTGTTCCTCTCTCTCCTTCTTAAGGTACCTGTTTTGCTGGTAAATGCTGGGAGTGCCCTGCTGACTCCCCCCTGCCCCCAGCCATTGTCTTCATTCTCTTGTACTGACTCTGATGGCTTTCCCACTGAAGATACCATTGGATGCAAACTCAACAACCATTTCCCCCTCTTTCTTTTAAAACTCCACCTTTGGCTGCCGTATGCTTCTGCAGAGAGTGAGCCCCTTCTCTCCCTGATGGGTAAATCTTTTTTTTTAAGATTTTTATTTATTTTTAAATGTTTATTTTGAGGGAGTGTGTGTATGCCTGCAAGAGTTGGGGAGGAGAAGAGAGAGAGGGAGAGAGAGAATCCCAAGCAGACTTCATGCTGTCAGTGCAGAGCCTGACACGGGACTCAATCCCACAAACTGTAAGATCATGACCTGAGCTGAAATAAGAGTTGGACGCTTAAGTCACTGAGTCACCCAGGTGCCTCTAAAGATTTTTTTTAAGGAATCTACACCCAACGTGGGGTTCGAACTCACAACCCCGAGATCAAGAGTTGCACATTCTACCAACTGAAACTGCCAGACACCCGCCCCGCCCCCCCATGAGTAAAGTCTTAAAGAGTCTTAGCCAGTTATGAGGAATAGGCATGTGACACATTTTTAGCCAATAAGACTTGATGGAAGTTCACTGGGGCTTCAAGTGTTTGCCCTTCTTAAAATAGGACACAAAAAAGGCAAGTGACGTCTTCTATTCTTCTGACCTATGGATGTTGGGTGAAGACTCAATGTCTGGAGCCATGGCAGCCATCTAGGAACCATAGGAAAAGACTGTGCCATCATGGCAGATGGAAATGTGGAAAGAATCTGGATCTCTGATGCTTCTATTAAGCCAGTGAATTAACCAATCCTGGACCACCATTGTTCAAACCACATTGAGTTGGGTCTTGATTTCCTTGTAGAAAAAGTGATGCTGATGAATATACCGCATGAATGGTGAAACTTCCAGAAACAGCTCTGGCCATGGCCTTCTTCCTCAGATGGCTCCAGGCCCATGTAGGGTGCAGAGTGGACCTCTTTCCAAGCAGAACCACAGGTACCTCAAAAACATGTCCCAGGGTCGAGGGATGGTTGAACTAAAGGGGATCAAGAGTACACTTATCTGGATGAGCACTGAGAAATGTATACAATTGTTGCATCATATCGTACACCTGAAACTAACATAATATAGTATGTTAATTAACTTTCAAAGAAAAAAAGTCCTAATTTGAACCAATTATCTCCACATTCCCCAAAAGACCTTATCCACTGCACCACTAGCTGAATGGCATCAGCATCTATAGTCTCTTTGACAAGTAATTTTTTTTTTTAGGGAGCATGAGCAGGGGGAAGGGGAAGAGAGAGAAAATTTTAAGTAGGCTCCATGCTTAGGGCAGAGCCCAACAGTGGGATCCATCCCACAACCCTGGGATCATGACCTGAGCCGAAACCCAGAGTCAAACACCCAACAGACTGAGCCACCCAGGTGCCCCTTTCACTCTAATTCTAGAGTGATTTTCTCATTCCTTCATTCTGTCATTTAACCACCTTATATCTATTGAGCACCTAATATGTACTAGGCATTACACTAGATGTAGGAGAACTGTGAATAAGACGAACTTCAATCTTTGGTGAAGCTTATATTCTATTTGTGGGAGAGAGGGGCGCCTGGGTGGCTCAGTCAATTGGGCGTCTGACTTTGGCTCAGGTCATGATCTTACGGTTCGTGGATTTGAGCCCCACGTCGGGCTCTGTACTTACAGCTAGCTCAGATCCTGGAGCCTGTTTCGGATTCTGTGTCTCCCTCTCTCTCTGACCCTCCCCTGCTCATGCTGTCTCTCTCTCTCTCTCTCAGAAATAAATAAAACATTTTAAAAAATTTGTGGGAGAGAGAGGTTAAACAAACAAACACATAATCAGTGACAACTAAGAAATATACAAGATATTTTCAGAGAGAAATACAGGAAGGCATACACATAGATAGGGTGATCCAGGAAGGCGCCCCTAGGGAGGGAGTAAGTAAGCTGAGATAATACTGAGCTAGAACGGCTACAAAGCATGAGAAGAGCTTTCTAAGCAGAAAACAAATAGCAAGTGCAAAGACCCCAGGGCTGGACCAAACTGGAAATGTTCCAGGAGCAGCAAAGAGGCCAGTAGGGTGGGAGAAATGAACAATGCCCAGAGTGGGAGAAGTCAGAAGGGTAATGTGGAGACAGACAAATGCATGGCCTTCACACTAAGTTCAGTGGGCAGCCGGCAGAGAAATTAAAACAAAAGTGTGATATGACCTGATTCTGGTGCTTAAATAGTCACACTGTTGGATGGAGAACAGCCTTAAATAATAAAAATGATCATATCTGACCCTTTTGTGATACATACTGTGGGCCAAGCACTGTTCTAAAAACTTTCTGTATTTTCAGGGTGCCTGGGTGGCTTAGTCAGTTAAGTGTCCGACTTTGGCTCAGGTCATGATCTCCCGTTTGTGAGTTCGAGCCCCGCGTGGGCCTCTGTGCTAACAGCTCGGGCCTAGAGCCTGCTTCAGATTCTGTGTCTCCCTCTCTCTCTGTCCCTCCCCCACTCACATTCTGTATCTGTTTCTCTCTCTCAAAAAAAACCCGTATGTATATATATATATATATATACATATATATATATATAAATGAAACAACTTTCTGTATTTTCAAAGTCACCTGGCTGGGTCCGTTGTAGAGCACATGACTCTTGATCTCGGGGTGGCAAATTAAACCCCACCTTGGGGTTGGAGCTTACTTTAAAAAATAAAAGCTTTCTATATTTCCATCAGAAATACAAGGATATATTTCTCATTGAAACTTGATAACAATGAGAATGATTATGGTGCTGCTGTAACCATTACCATTTTATAGATGAAGAAACTGAGGCACAGAGAGGTGAAGTAACTTGCCCAGGGTCACAGAGCAAAAACACGAGAGCCGGAATGATAGGACACAGGGAGACTAGCAGAGGCTCTGGTATGTGGTGGGAGGTAAGAAGAGCGTGGCTTGGTCCTGAGGGGCAGCGCTGCAGATGGACAAAGGCCTGAACCTGGGACACAATTTCAAGGCAGAAAAGAAAGATCTTGCCGATGGTGTGAACAGTATCCGTTCTGTGCCTTCTGATTTCCTCCTCCAGCAAGACTTCGGACTGGGCTCTGGCTGAAGGCTTCTAGGGGCCTCCCTGCCCACTTTATGAATGGAGGCCCACCCCCTTCCCATCCCCTCCCCCCGCATAACAGCATCGCGTTCATCTCTCAGGACCACCGTCCCTCGAGCAAAGCCCAAGGCCGGCTACAGCCATGGCGCCCACGCTCTTGCCCTGCCCCTCCACACCTTCCCCTGAATCTAAAGATAAAAGGCCGCCGAAACGCCGTTGCCCAGCGCCTCGCTCTCGGAGGAGGGCACTTTGTAGACGCTCCCTGAGCCTCAGCAAAAACTTCTATTGTGTTGCTGGAGACAGAAAACAATGCGAGTGGCTCTGGGGCCAAACCTGGCCGGGCAAACACACTCTCTCCCAGCCCCCAGGCTGGGGCTCCTAAGCTCCGGGGCAGGCCAGAGGGGCAGGAGGGGAGCCAGATGTGGGGGACACTTTGCCCGCCCCAGGTCACAGCCCGCACCCATGCATGTCTCCCTCCAGGCCGAGAAAACCAGAAAAGGGGAGAAGACAGGCCCGAGACGGCCAGCCTGACCTTTTCAAGGGGAGGCAGGAGTTTCTAACAAAGCCTCTGGGACTCCCCGAAGTATCTGTTCCCACCCCCAAAGGCTGGGAGGTCACCCTCTCAGTTCCTCATCGATCTGGGATGGGTTCAGTGTAGGGTGAAAGTGTGAAAAGCTAGGGACCTACCCACGCCACAGGGCCTGCTTTGGGGCTTTCTAAAAAATTCAGAGCGCAGAGCCCGGGCGGAGGATAAGCTTCTTGATCACAGAATCTGTTGCCTGGAATTATTGTCGTTTTCCATAGTACTCAGCACTGACTATCACTGCTTCCCAGTTAATAGTTGTTGAAAAGAAAAGAAAACAAAACAAAACAAAATGACAGGATTCCTTTGCTCGCCTTCCTCCCTCTTCCTTTCCTTCTTAAAACAAACAAACAAACAAAAAACCCTCAAAATGGCTAAAATAAAAGTTTCCCAAAAGAGGCAAATGTTCTTTTTCATATGTAAATACAGAGATCATGTAATTTTTTTAACTTTTTTTTTTCCCGGATCACTAAAGGAATCTATGCATCGCCAAAACCTTGGAAAAACCCAGATGAGCATATTAGGAGAAAATGAAAATCACCTATATTTCCTCCACTGTTTAGAAATAAACACTCCTAACACATCAGAATGTAGTCATCTCCAAGCTCCGGTGGTTATTTTATTATTATTATTATTATTAAGGGAGAAATTATGTACAGCGAAACACACAGATCTGAAGTATATGATTCAATGAATTTTCACAAATGCCTCCACCATGGGTATACCCCTCCAATCAAGATCTGGAACATTCCCTTCGTGCCAGAAAATTCCCTCAGGGTCCCTTCCAGTCAACCCACAACCCCACACGGAATAATCCTTCTGTTTCTCTCGGCGTAGATTAGTTTTGCCTGTCACGTCATTGGAATCAAACGGTCTGTGTTCTTTTGTGACTGGCTTCTTTCACTCAGCGAAATCCTTTTACATCCGTCGATGCGGCTATGCTTGTTCCTTTTCATTGCTGAGTAGTGCTTCCGTGTGCGGAGATGCGCCGTGTTCTCCTAGCCGCCCTGTGGTGGTGTTTTAGGTGGTCTCTCTGAATAAAGCCACCTTGTAGAAGGGGGTATTGCTGAATCACATGTTATGAGAAATATTGCCAGCAGTTTCCAAAGTGGTTGCATGGTTTTATAATTCCAGCACCGTGGGAAGGTTCCAGCTGCTTTACTACTATTAACTTGCCATTACACGGGTGACACAGGGGTAACCATCCGGCACCCACCATTCCCCTCCTCCAGAACAACGCTGTGGGCAGTTGGGGTGCTTCCTTGCAGACCTTTTCCTGTGCTTTTATATACATAAATAAATACCCGCAGAACACACATAGTATTGTTTTGTGGCGATGCTTTTTTAAAAATGCAAAAACATCTCCCATTATATATTTCTCTATTACGCTTACCATCCGCAACAACCATTTAGTGCCTGCCTTTGCCCTTCCCCTACGTGGGACATGAGCTGAGCTCGGGGAGGGAGTTGGTTTCGTTCACTGCCTCACTGCCGTGTTCTCAGTGCCTAGAACAGTGTCAGGCATACAGCCATGTGAAATGCATATATAAACGCATAAATATGTGTGAAATGCGAAAGTAGTGTATATATTGGTGTGCAAGTTGCTTTTTTCCCCCTCCGTGATATGGCATAGATCTTTCTGCGCAAATACTTAATGTGTCTGCTGCCTTCTTTAACCTTCTGCCTAGTATTCTGTCCTAGGAATACACAGAATTTCTTTTCATGCTGCTATCGTTGGACAGTTAGGTTGCTTCTGATTTTTTTTTATTACTATTATCAGAAGCACTGCTGCCATGAACACTCTGGGCTTGCCCCCTTGGACGTGATATTGCTTTACAACAGGAGAAGGAAATGGCTGTAAATTTTAATAAAATCAGCCAAAGTAGGATTTCTACTACCAGAAACTCTGCTTGGAGATCAACTCATGGTCCCCTTGAGACACAGCGGCAGGGGGGTGGGGGGAAGGCATGGTAAACGGCTAGAATTTCTATGATTTGGCAAAAGGAGGGTGGTGGCGAGAAGGGACCCTCGAAGCTGTAGTGGCGGGTGATTACGTTCAGATGCCCTGGGGTCAGACATACTGGGTTCAGACTGTGGCTCGGCCACTGAAAAGTTGTGTGACCCCAGGCTACTTGCCCAACCTCTCTGTGCCTCAGTTTCCCATCTGGAAAATGGGAACAATGATAGTAGCACCTGAAACAGTTACTAGAATTAATACATAGGCAAAATGCTTAAAGCAAGAATGGACACTTGTTAAATTTCAGTAAGCGCCATCTACCATTCTTACTTAACAACTGAAGTGTGTTTGTGTCTAAAGAACACATTCAGATCACTTTGATCACAAAGCCACAGGCCTTGGCTCGTCCATCAGCTGACCTACGGCATTTATTTGGGAGAAAGGAGAGGTGGAGGAGGGGCAGGGGACTCAAGGAAGAGTGGCTTTGCAGAACCGAGAGAACTGAGTTTCCAGAAGCAAGAGCCTTTCGTTGAATAGGAACAAAAGCCCCAGAGCGGAGTTCAGTGAAGACCTCGGGGTGAGACTGGCAGCCACAGGGACTTTTGGGAGGGACACCGGGGCAGAAACCAGCTGCAAAAGGACAGGGACAGAGCCTGAATCCCAGGGGCGGAGGAGTTGGTCAGGAGTTAGTGCTCTTGTGAGAAATCCGGCCAGACTGGACTGGACCTGAAAGGGGGGAGGGGGGCGGGAAATGGCTTGTTTTTTAAGGATCGCGGATCCGAGCAGGTTGAGGGGGGACTTTTTTTCGAAAGCCGTGACTACAGAGTCTGAAAGGGTGGGAGCCAGGGCTGGGACATGCGGGGCCCGACCCTCAGAACATTCATCCCACGGATACCTGTTGCACAAATTACTATCGAACGGTTAACCATGGGAAGGGAAGAGCCGCGTCGCCCGCCCACCCCACACTCATTCATTTCATTGTGAGATATACCAAGAAATAAAAAGCTGGGCCACCGCCCTTCATTCAGTGTGGATTCCAGCCTAGTTTGGAAAAAGGACAGAGGAACATGACAAAGGTAAAGTCATAATGAAAAAGCGAAAACCCAGGAGACAGTCTTGGCTCGAAAGAGGCTGCAAACTGGCAGCCTGCGAGATGTTCTCACGGCCCACAGGGAGACGTTTTCAAATCTGCCTTGGTTGCCACCGGTGGTAAATAGGAAGTTTTCACAGCACAATCTGAATTTCTCACACCCCACAACCTACATCAGCAAATTCTATGGCTCTCCCTTCAAAACGCAAATATCCAAAGTCCCATGTCTCCTTCCTACCTCCGCTCTCACTCGCCTCCTGTCCATTCTCCACACGCGGCCAGAGGGATATCGCGAGGTCCCAAGTCAGACAGCCTCCCTCCTCTGCTCAGAACCTTCCATAGCTCCTACCTACTCAGAGCAAAATCCTTGCACTGGCCCGTGAAGTCCTACGTGGTCTGTCCACGTTACCTCTCTGCCCTTAGTTCCTTCTAGTCTCCCCCTTACTCCCTCTGCTCCAGCTACACAGGCCCTTCGCTGTTTCTAGAACATTCCAGACAGTCTCCTTCCTTGGGACCTTTGCACTTGTTTCTCCCTCTGCCTGGACTGCTCTTGTCCTGGGGGAAGGGGACCCCCACAGCTCATTCTGCGAATCTTTCCAACCTTGACCCAAACGCCCCGTCTCACCAAGGCTTCCCTGTACCTAATCTAAAGGTTCATACCGCATCCTGACACCTCTACCCACGGCCAGGCCTTCTGTTTCTCCACAGCGCTTATCACCGCTTCACATGCGCTTAGTCTATCTGTTCTGTGCTCGTCTGTCCCACATCCGTTTGGAAGCAGCGTCTTGGGTCTGTTTGACCCCCGCGGACTCTCCCGTGCCTGCAACAGTCCTGGCCCACGGCAACCACTCAAGTTCATTAACAGGATGAGCTTATGTCCAGCGTCTGGTGGACCCTCAGAAGAACAGGGCGACACCAGACAGGGGCTGGTAAAGGAGGGGCCGCCCCACCCCCACTCCTGTTCACCGTGGTCCCCAGCCCGGACACGTGACAGCACTGCCTTGGAAGCCAAAAGCCCAGCATTTTGATCCCAACTTTTCTTTGGATCTTTTTTCCCTGCCACCTCGCTGTCCCTGCACCTGTCACCCTCAGTGCCGGGAACAGCCTTCTCCCATCTGCCTGGCAAACTCCTTCTAAATCAGGGGTCGGCCAATTTCCCCCTCCAGCCAGATCCAGCCCACCGCCTGTTTTTCGTGCAGCTTGTGAGCTAAGAATGGTTTTTACATTTTTAAGTGGCGGGAGGGAGAAGAGTCAAAAGAAGACAATTTCATGACACATGAAACCTACATAAAATTCAAATCCAAGTGTCCGTATTTTATTGGCACACAGCTTCCCCCCCATTTGTTTACCTGTTCTCTGTGGTAGCTTTCGCCGCCGAAACGATAGGGCTGTGGGGTTGCGACAGAGGCTGTGCGTCCTGCAAAGTCTAAAATATTTGCTATCTGGCCGTGACAGGAAACGTTCGAATCCCTCTTTGAGATGCACACAAACCAAAAACCACCAACGTCTTTCTCAGCCTTAGCTCCTCTGTGAAACCCTCCCTGGTTCTGGGACCCGCTTCGGAACCAGGAACAACGCCCGTGGCATGCTGCACCCTTGCTGGCCGTTACTCGCTGGCCGTGTTTGTCCCCTCCCCCTCCCCAAGGGCCTGGACCTTACCCTGCAGGCTGAAATCTCCCGGCATTGAGCACACTGTCTGGGAGGCCATAAATACTGATCAAGCTTTTCCACAGGAGCCTGGACCACCCTTTCTATGCCCTGCGCCCAGTTTCCTCCCCTGTAAAGTGGGACCTATGGTCCCTGAGATCCCCAACACCACATTAAGGAAAGATACCTGAATCCTCACTAGGCAATATGAGATTTGACCAAAACAGATTTGGTTTTTTTAAAGGCATCATAAAGCCTGGGTGGCTCAGTCGGTGAAGCCTCTGACATCAGCTCAGGTTACCTTTGGTGAGTTCAAGCCCCGCGTCGGGCTCTCTGCTGTCAGCGTGGAGCCAGCTTCAGATCCTCTGTCTCCCTCTCTCTCTGCCCCTCCCCTGCTCTCTTTCTCTCTCAAGAGTAAATAAACATTGAAAGAAGAAGAAAAGCATCATGAGGGCACCAAAGGTCACAAACTCAAGGACCAGGGACCAATTTCAACCCACCTGTGTTTTGCTTGGTTTGCACCTTTTCTCATTTTCTTTCATTTGTCTTTTAAGTTTATTTATTTATGGTGGGGGGAGAGAGAAGGTAGCGGTGGGGCAGAAAGAGAGAGAATCCCAAGCAGGCTCCATGCTGTCAGCACAGAGCCCATGGTGGGGATCGATCCCACAAACCGTGAGATCATGTCCTGAGCCGAAATCAAGAGTGGAATGCTTAACAAACTAAGCCACCCAGATGCGCCTCTAATTTCCCTTTTTTAAAAAAACAATATTTTCAATGCTTATTTTTGAGAGAGAGAGAGAGAGAGAGAGAGAGAGACAGAATGCAAGCAGGGGAAGAGCAGAGAGAGAGGGAGACACAGAATCCAAAGCAGGCTCCAGGCTCTGAGCTGTCAACACAGAGCCTGACGCGGGGCTCGAACTCAGAAACCACGAGATCATGACCTGAGCCAAAGTCGGACGCTTAACTGACTGAGCCTCCCAGGAGCCCCTCTACTTTTTCCATTTTACTTTGATGTCATGTAAATCTAACCTGGCCCACTTCACTCACTAGTAATACCCCTGACCGCATAGCCAGGCTGCCCAGGTGCCCTTTAAAGATGCCTGTGCAGTCAGAGAGTAGGCATGTATTCAGACCAGCTGTTCTCGACCCTAGTTGGTTCAGAATTCAGCAGGGAGTGTCTGGGATGCAGGTTCCAGGCCCACCCCAGCCCCATTGAGTCCTCCTCTCCATAGTTTGTGGCCCCAGATACAGATTCTTTTTCAAGATTCTATCCAAATGCACGCACATGACAGGTGAGAATATGTGTCCAGTCAAGCTCCGCAGATGTGAACTTGGCTGCACCTGTCAAAATTATTAATGCACCTCTCTCTTGACCCAGCATTCCACTGCTGGGAATCTGTCTTCCAGATTGGCGCTTCTGAAACGTTAATGTGCATGATACAAATCCCCTGAGTATGTTTTTATTTATTTATTTATTTATTTTTTACAAATAGTTTATTGTCAAATTAGTTTCCACATAACACCCAGTGCTCATCCCCACAAGTGCCCTCCTCCATGCCCATCCCCCCCCTCCCCCCCACACCCATCAGTCCTCAGTTTTTGTCAGCATTCAAGAGTCTCTCATGGTTTGCCTCTCTCCCTCTCCCCCACCATTTCCGCCCTTCTTCTCCCCCTTGTTCCTTAGTCAAGTTCCTCCTAGTCCTCCTATACGTGCAAACATGTGATATTTGTCCTTCTCTGCCTGACTTATTTCGCTCAGCATAACACCCTCAAGGTCCATCCATGTTGCTACACATGGCCAGATTTCATTGTTTCCCCTGAGTATGTTTTTAAAATGCTGGTCCCGATCCAGCAGGTCTGGGGTGCGGTACACAATGCTACAGTTCTAAGGACGCTCCCACCAGATGCCCAGCTGCTAGTATTGGAACATTTTGAGCAACAAGGTGCTACATTCCACCTCCGCCCCCCATCCGAGACACATACCCCGCGATGCATATACAGAATAATTCCTTGTACCATAATCTGTCATTGCAAGTAGCGGAGGTAACCTAAATGTCCATCAATAGGGGACTCGTCAAATCAGGGCTTCCCTACCATGAAGCATAACACAGCCATGAAAAGTACCAAAGCAGCTCTTTCTGCACTGCTATGGAATGATCTCTGGGAACATACGAAACAAAAAAAGCAAGAGCGGTGAGTGGAGTGTACAGAGTGTGCGGGAGGGGCAGGCATTTAGTTCATATCGACCTGTAGAAGCACAGGGCAGCCCTGCAGGAGACGTGATCGCTGAGCCCTTCTGGAGAGGGGGGCTGAGCAGATGCATCTGGTGGGGAGAGGGGGACCCTCTACTGTACTGATGTGGGTTTTGAACTCTGTGAATACAATACCTGTCCAAAAAATGACTTAAAATGTTAAAGCATAAGGATACCTAAATGAAAAGACTCACCATGTACTTCGAATGCTCACATGTCAGTTCAGACCATTAGAAAGGCTGAGCTGCACATTCCAGGGTGGGTCGTCTCCACCATATAATATGTGTGCGCACACGTACATGCACCCAGACACGCACACACGCGCCTGCACACAGCTTTGAGGACAGGCTGTGCAAGCGCGGTGGCCAGCACTCTGGGCTTACACTCTGTCAACTCCAGTTGGATCCCAGTTCTGTGGGCGCAGAGACACAGAGCGAGGTATTCAGCCTCAACGAGCCCCATGTCAAGGACGTGATCAAAATAACGCCGGCTGCCCGGGGAGCTTCCGAGGTGGGAAAACACCTCACAGACTGCCAGGCGGACGCACGGAAACACCAACTATAGCACGAGCCCTGGTGGTGAGCAGGGTGGAGGCGGCCCCCAGCCCGGTCTCTCGAGGTTCTCGTGCTTACGTCTCAGGGCACCACTCGAGGTAGAAACCCAACACCCTGACCTTTGCAGTTGGGCAGGGGCCCTGAGCAACTCCTGCCAGTTCTCCTCTCCAACTCTCCCACCATCTGGTCCAGCTGCCACGCTGAGTCACACGCAGGCGGAGGGACAGGCACATGACCTGTGTGTGAGGCTGGCGTGACTGGGGGGGGGGGTTGGGGAAGGCTGCAGGAGGCTGGCACTCCCCTCTCAGTAGGAGAGTTCCTGCCAGGGGAGGAGACCTAAGCGTGACTCTAGGCTGGAGCTCAGCTGACTGCTGGGCTGACTAAATGGCAGCGCTCCTCCTCCAGGAAGCCCACCAGGTATTTGTGCGTGCGTGTGCACGCGCGTGTGTAACCTGTGACAAAGGGAGGGGGAAAAGTGCATAAGGAAATGATGATGAAAATAACTAACAACTACTGAGCGCATACTTACCTCGCACCTGTCTCTATTCACGTCACAGCGAATTTTCATTGACACGGGCATCAGCAGCAGCGTACCCATCTTCCAGATGAGGAGACTGAGGTACAGGGCAGCCAATTAATTCACCCAAGACTGCATACAGCCCTTGGCAGGGAGAAGCAGTCTGATTCCAGATCCCCAGCTCTGAACCTTTCATCTCCTGAAGGGGTTTTTCGGATGCCGCTAAACTCGGCATCAGCACCTGTGCTATGGATTAGGGAGCCTCAGTTTCCCCACCTGTGAAAGGAGGGTCATCACAGCAGTGCTCATCTCTCAGGGCTGTTCTGAGGCTTAGCAACGAAGTCCTGAAAGTCCTGCACACAGGGCCTTGCACATAACATTAACCCTCGTGAAGGTCATCGTGTTAATAGGATTATCACGCTCATTCTCATCCAGTCCTTCTGAACGGAGGACAGAAGCCCTCAGTAGAAATCCTCAGCCCCGTGCGACAAAAAAATCAAATCTCTCTTTTTAGCAGTTTGCCCATATCATTCATCTGCAACACGCAGCCCTAAATATCTTGTTGTTTTTTTTCCTGTTTTTGTCAGCCTCCGTAAGAAAGCAAAATGGGGCTAGCAAAGAAAGTGTGCAGATCTCGGTCATGATTAGAACCACTTTATTTTGTAAAGATATCAAGAATCTTGATTTCTGCTGAGCGATTCTCACAGAATAGACACCCACACAGGCCAGCGAGGCCAGTGGGTGGCAGGGGGACAGATGAAATTTATCTTTCAAGGTCACTTCCACCTCTGCGGCCCCAGGAGATTAATTCAATTCGACAGTTATTTAGTAAATGTTCACACTATTCCAGGCCTCTGCTGGGGACAAGGCAGACAGAAATCTCCGTCTCACGCAGCTCACATTCTAGGGGAGGAGAAAGACGATTAAAAAATAGAGACATCATTTAACGTCAAGGGTTGAGAAATTACATGAAGAAAAATAAAACAGAATAAGGGAGTGGAGAGTAATAGGTGTGAGAGGGCTGGTATTTTAAACATGGTGACCAGGGAAGGCCTCCTGCAGACATGTAAGTTCCAAGCTAGTGAGGTGAGGGTAGCTGGGGAAAGAATATTCCAGGATGAAGAATGTGTGGCATGTGCAAAGGCCCTGAGGCACAACCAGGGTGGAGAAGGGTAGGAATTGAGTTTGGACAGGCAGGGAAGGCCTTGTTTCTCTCCTTTTTTCTCTGCCAAAGTGGAATAAAGACAGCAGCCCTGCTGCCTCACCTCCATCCCAGCTAATGGACCGGAAAGTGCTTCGAGAAGGAGACCAGGGATGATCAGTGTTACTAATGGACACGTTGGACAAGGCTCATCCCAGGGGCACTTTGGGTCAGTGTGGTTTCTTCTCCCTCCTGATGAGTCTGTGCTATCCTAAATATCAGCACTGAGAGAGCCTGAGGTTTAAACAGTGCCATTCTCTCATTTGAGGGATGGAAAAGGTAGGGCCCAGAGAGGGGAGGAGGTCTGCCCAAGGTCACACAGCAAGTTCCTCCCAGAGCCCCAGTTTTTAAGATTTGGCTTAAGAGTGCAACAAATAGTGAGCCAGCCCACTCACAGGTGCAGATGACAGTAAATAAAATCAATATTCTTATCTCTTTAAGAAGTTGTTACTTCCCCGAGGGCAAGGAGAAAGTGAGACTGTTTGCTTGGGGGTTGGCTGTGAGGAGTAACACTTTGCAAAGCAAATTCAATGTGTTAAAGGAGCAATTTCTCCCCTAGACCGTTCTCTCTCTACTCTCAGCAAGTGACTTCGCATTTGTGCTTTTCAAAACATTCCCCTAATTTTCTTAGGTCTTCCCAACCGGTACTGAGCAAGGGTTGGAGAAGACTGGGCATTTTGTCACTTTTCCACACAACCGAGGCCCAAGGAAGGGAAATAGCTCATCGGAGGCTGATCTGTTCAGTCAGCAGATTTGCATTACGGTGGACCAGGAAAATGGCGGGGAACAGGCCACGTAGAAAATAACATAACATAAAAGAAAATTTCAGAGAATACCGAAAGCTATGGGTGCAATAAACAAAGGAACTGGCAGAACTAATTTAGGGTGGTCAGAGAAGGACCCCAGGGGAGGTGACAGAGGAGCAAGGCCTGTAGCTGAGATGCAACCAGCCATGTCTGGAGCAGGCAGACGAGGGTTCCAGACCAAAGGATGGCAAATGCAAAGGCCCTGTGGCAGGAACAGGTTTGATGCTGGCAGAACAGAAAGGAAAGGCCACTATGGCGGGAGCAGAGCAGACCAGGGGGAGGGGAGGGAGAGAGGAGATCAGAGGCGTGGGGCAGGGTCTTGCTGGCCACTGCAAAGAAGGCGGACTCAGGCCTAAGTCCAGGGATCTATGGCTCGCAGCAGAGCTGGGCCTTAAGATAGGTTTCCTTCAGGGCGCCCGGGTGGCTCAGTAGGTTAAGTGTCCAACTTCGGCTCAGGTCATGACCTCGGGGTCCGTGGGTTCGAGCCCCGTGTCAGGTTCCCTTCTTGCCCTGCTCAGCCCTGATTTCCCACAAACTCACTCAGCGTCCGCCTTTCTCACACACATGACAGACCTTCACCTTGCTTTCTCAAGTTCACACTCTCTGGGAGCCTCTCAGTGGCAGACAGATTTGCATCTCCCCTGCCCCCAACAGCAACAGGAATTGGGGGTGAGAGAAAGAGACAGAGGCAGAGGGGGAGAGAAAACAGAGCAGAGAAAGCCTCCAGGAGTGAATCTGCCTGCAGACTAGATAGGACAGCAGAGAACACAGGCCAGATCTGGTGGGGGGCTTATCAGCCCGGTATCCTGGGGGACAGCTGCCGGGGGCCAGGGCTGTATCTTCTTCCTCACTCCAGATGCTGGGCGGTGGCAGACTGGGTCCCAGAATGCAGCTGGCTGAAACTAGCCAAGCGGCGGGGACAGCCTCCACAGAACCTTGGGTGGGGGGAGGGGGAGGTCCTAACCCCCCCCCATCACCATCAACCCCTCCTTGGGGTTATCTTTCTTGATGTAGGCAGCTGAAGTCTTTTTTTTTTTCTCTTTAACTGACATATCCTTAATGCATAACATTATATTCATTTCTGGCATACAAGGCAAACTATATATATGATCTGATATTTGTAAATGTTACAAAATAACCACCACAAGTTCACATCCATCATCACACATTGTTAAATGTTTTTTTCTTCTGATCAGAATTTTTAAGATCTAGCCTCTTATCAACTTTCAAATATGTAACATTATATCAACTATCGTGACCATGCTGTACGTCACATCTCCCTGACTTTTTAAAAAATTTCTTTCTGGAAGTTTTTATGTTTGGACCCCCTTCAACTATTTCATCCACTCCCCTACCCTCTGCCTCTAGGTCACATTTATTGAGCACTTACTGTCTGCTAGGCGCTATGCTAACTACTTTAGAGTTTTAACTCACAAAAGCACTTATGTTTTATGGACATAAAAAGATCCTTAGAAAGCCTAGTGATTGTTAATAAATTTTAACACGTCCACTAAATCAAAACAACCACAGCAACAAAACCAATGAGTGTGTTCTGACAATACCGCTTGAGCATGAATCTGGTCACCTAACCACCCTTCCAAACACAAACCAAGGTGTCCTGTCTCACCCATTAGGATGGTCGTTATCAAAATAACAAAATAACAAGCATCGGTGAAGACGTGGAGAAACTGGAAGCCTTCGGTGCTTTGTGGGTGGGGATGTAAAATGACACAGGCACTGGAATACAGTATGGTAGTTCCTCAAAAAATTAAAAATAGAATTACCATATGATCCAGCAATTCCTCTTCTGGGTATGTACCCCAAATAATTTAAGGCAGGGATTTAAACAGATATTTATACACCCGTGTTCATGGCATTATTCACAGTAGCCGAAAGGTGGAAGCGACCCAAAGGTCCCTCGATGAATAAATCAATTAGCAAAATGTGGGCTATTCATACAACAGAATATTATCCTGCCTTAAAATAGGAAGGGGATTCTGCCACAGGCTGCAACATGGGTGAATCTTGAAGATTTTATGTCAAGCGGAAGAAGTCTGTCACAAAAGGACACTGACTCCACTTCTGTGAGGTCCCTAGAAAAGCTAAGTTCATAGAGACCCAAGGGCACCAGGAGCCGAGGGCCAGGCAGAGGGGAGGGGCTGGGGATTTATTGTTTTATGGGGACAGAGTTCTAGTTCTGGCAAACGAAAAGAGTTCTGGAGGTGGGTGGTGGGGATGTGTGCCCTGAATACCACTAAACCAAATGCTTAAATAGTTACGCTGGGGGCACCTGGGTGGCTCAGTAGGTTCAGTGTTCGACTCCTGATTTTGGCTCAGCTCATGATCTCATGGTTCGTGGGTTCGAGCCCCGTGTTGGGCTCTGTGCTGACAGCGCAGAGCCTGCTTGGAATTCTCTCTCTGCCTCTCTTTCTGACCCCACCCCACCCACGCACTTGTGCGTGCATGCTCTCTCTCAAAATAAATAAATAAACATTAAAATAATTAATTAATTGATTTATTAAGGTTTTAAAAAATGACTACTATGGTGAACTTTATATAAGGTGTATTTTGCCACAATTTAAAAAAAATGTTTACTCTCAACAATAGCTAAAACATGGAAAGAGCCTAAGTGTCCATCAACAGACGAATGGATCAAGAAGATGTGGTTTATCTATACCATGGAATACTACACGGCCATGAGAAAGAATGAAATCTGGCCATGTGTAGCAACATGGATGGACCTTGAGGGTGTTATGCTGAGTGAAATAAGTCAGGCAGAGAAGGACAAATATCATATGTTTGCACTTATAGGAGGATTAGGAGGAACTTAACTGAGGAACAAGGGGGAGAAGAAGGGGGGAAATGGTGGGGGAGAGGGAGAGAGGCAAACCATGAGAGACTCTTGAATGCTGACAAAAACTGAGGACTGATGGATGTGGGGGGGAGGGGGGAGGGGCACGGAGGAGGACACTTGTGGGGATGAGCACTGGGTGTTATGTGGAAACTAATTTGACAATAAACTATTTGTAAAAAAAAAAAAAAAGAAAGAAAGGAGGAGGTAGAGACAATAAAAGTGTAACTCAAAAAAAAAAAAAAAGAAAAAAATGTTTAAAGTAAAAGATGTCTCTGCCTCTTCACTGAGGCCCAGAGAGGAGGTCTCATTTCCGACGGGAAGGGTGGGGCTTGACTTGTACCCCGGGGGGCCCCGTGGCCCACCTAGCTTACTCCTGGGCATTAAGAGTCTGGGGCACGCTTCTGTGACCCTAAGAGAAGCCGTCACAGGCTTTAAGTAACACCCTTGGGTCCCAGAACAGAACAGCAGTGAAAGTAGGTTGAAAGAAATGGGGTTCTAATATTAGCCTTGGGGGACTTTGAACAAGTTACTCTACGTCCGTGGGCCTCAGTTTCCCCATCTTTCCCAGTGAGAGGTTGGACTTCGGAAGTGGCCCAGGAGCTGTGTCTGGGCCCCAGACCAGTCTTGTTTGTCCCACGCAAGGTTTAAAATTGAGTGTCTGGCCACTTGGGGCTCTGCTCCTTGGTGGTCAGCACTGTCTGGAAGTGGCCGCTGCATGGAGCCAGTGCACCCCATTCACTGCGGGTCCCCCCGGCCCTGAACCTTCCCTGCCGGGGCCCCATGGCTTGAGTTTGCGAGGCCTAGACAAGATGACACCCGAGGGACCTCTGACTTCAATAACAGCTTGATTAGAGTTTCTTGGGTGAAGATCACAGCCCTGGGGTTTCTGCTCATGGGACACAGTCTCTATGTGACCCTGTGTGACAGAGACACACTGTGTAGGAAGAAAGCCTAGGCTGTGGGCCTTGCTCAAGGGGCTTTCAGACAATAACCTCCTTCCTACCTTCCATCTCAAAGCCTATATATAGCAAGTACAAAAATAAATAAATACAAAATACACCTTTACAACTTAAGGAGGGGGTGTAAAATGATGCAGGCGTTTACCCTGACAATTCAAACAGGAAGAACTAACATTCTCTTCTTCTTTCTCCTCCTCTTCTTCCTCCTCCTCCTCACTATAAATGAACACTAATAATGGCTGACTTTAATTGAGCATGTACTATGTACCAGGCTTTCTCCGAGGCACTTGCATATACTTTCATTTATACCCTACAACAATCAGAGGAGGTAGACGCTCTTATAACCCCATATTACAAAGGACGTACCTGAGACGGAGCCCACACGGTGGTGGTGAGCAAACCTGGGGTAGATTTCAGCTCTATCCCCTCTCATAATGTGACCTTGGACAAGTCACTTCCTCTCTCCAGGCCTCCCTTTTCTCATCTGTGAAATCTCCAAGTTGTACAACGCCATCATTATGGTCTAAACGCATTGTTGGGTCTTGAACACATTTCCTAAAACTCAAAGTATATACAAAAAGAATGAATTGGAAACTATACCTACCTGTGTACAGTGTGTGTGTGCATGTGTGTGTGCATGCGCATGCATGCGTGCATGTGATTTCCAAGCCAGCTAATCAACATTTCACTCTGCTCTTCCTTTCCAACCTGAGCCAGGCAGAATGGCTCCCGCAAAGAAGGATGGTCACAAGAAGGCCATTCTGCCACCAAGGAGGTGTGAGCAGAGCAGAACGTATCAGCGTTCCCAAGCACATCCGAGGAATGGGCTTCAGAAAGTGCCCTTTTTGGAACCACAAAGAGATCCGGAAGTTTGCCACGCGAGAGATGGGAGCTCCAGATGTGTGCACTGACCCAGACCAAAGGACTAAGGAATGTCCCCTGCTGTACCCGCATGCAGTTGTCCAAATGTAATGACAGGATGTAGGTTCATCAAATAAGCTCTGTACTTTGGTCACCTGCATCCCTGTTACCACTTCCAAAGCTCTTCAGTCAATGCGGATGAGAACAACTGATGGTCAAATACTTGCAAATCCCAGCAAACAAAAAAAGTGAATTAATCAAGGTTTAAAAATGGAACCTATACTTTTTAAAATTCATATACTTTTAAATTTTTTTAATTTAATTTTCTGAAGTTTATTTACATATATATATTTGTTAATGTTTTATTTATTTCTGAGAGAGACAGAGAGAGAGAGAGACAGCATGAGCAGGGCAGGGTCAGAGAGAGAGGGGGACACAGAATCCGATGCAGGTTCCAGGCTCTGAGCTGTCAGCACAGAGCCCAACGCGGGGCTCGAACCCATGCACCATGAGATCATGACCTGAGCCGAAGTCGGATGCTTAACCGACTGAGCCACCCAGGTGCCCCTATTTACTTATATTTTGAGAGGGGGGCAGAGAGAGAGGGAGAATCCCAAGCAGGTTCTGCACTGTCGGCTCAGAGTCCATGTGGGGTTCGAACTCACAATCGTGAGATCATGACTCAAGTTGAAATCAAGATTCAGACACTCAGAGGCGCTCAGTTACTTAAGCGTCCGACTTCAGCTCAGGTCATGATCCCATTGTTTGTGGGTTGGAACCCGGAGTGGGGCTCTGTGCTGACAGCTCAGAGCCTGGAGCCTGCTTCAGCTTCTGTGTCTCCCGCTCTCTCTGCTTCTCCCCTGCTCTCTCCCTCTCTCTTTCAAAAATAAATAAACACTTAAAAAACTATTTACAAAAAGAGTTGGACACTCAACCAACTGAGTCATCCAGGTGCTCTTAATAATGGACTTTTTTTGGAGCCATTTTAGATTTACAGAAAATCTGAGGGGAAAGTACAGAGAGTCACCTATACCCTCCCACCTCCCCGCTGAGTCCCCATCACTAACATCTCGTGCTCGCATGTGGCACATTTGCTCATGCTAATAGCCAACGTTAGAGCCATATTGGTACATCACTGTTAACTAAGCCCATAGTTTACAGTGGGGTTCATTCTGTTTTGGATATTCTATGAGGTTTGGACAGATGTGTAATAATACCTATTTTACCACCGCAGTATCAAACAGAATGGTTTCACTGTCCCCCAAAATCCTGTGCTTTGCCTGGGGATCCTTTCCTTCCCTCTCCTGAAACCCTCGGCAACCACTTTTCAAGGCCACCATAATTCTGACTTTTCCAGGATGTCACATAGTTGGAATCGTATCATATGTGGACTTTGCAGACTGGCTTGTTTCACTTAGCTGTACGCTTTTAAGATTCCACCAGGTCTTTTCCCGGCTTAATAGCTTATTTCTTACTAGTGCTGAATAATATTCCAGTGTCTGGATGGATCACAATTTTTCTATCCACTCAACTACTGAAGAACATCTTGGTTGCTTCCAAGTTTCAGCAATTATGGGTAAGGGTCTATCCATTTTTAAATAATTTTTTCTTACGGGGGTGCCTGGGTGGCTCAATCAGTTGAGCATCCGACTTTGGATGAGGTCGTGATCTCACAGTTCGTGGGTTCGAGCCCCCGCGTCGGGCTCTGTGCTGACAGTTCAGAGCCTGGAGCCTGCTTCAGATTCTGTGTCTCCCTCTCTCTCTGCCCCTCCCCTGCTCATGCTGTCTCTCTCTGTGTCTCAAAAATAAATACACACTAAAAACATTTTTTTTAATAATAATAATTTTTTCTTCCAATTGCAAAAAGCAATGATACATGATCACCATAGATTAGGAAAACATAGATGAGCACAGAGAACAGAATAAAAGTCTCTCATTTACAAAGAAGAAAACCGAGGGTCAAGGAGGGGAAATAAAGTGTCTATTCATTCATTTCTCCAGTGACCATTTGCAGAGGACCTACTACGTGCAAGCACTGTGCCGGGCCAGTGGACACCTCTGGGAATAAGGAGCTGAGGTCTCTGTCCTCCTGGAGTTGACATTCTCGACAAACAACAAACAAGTAAGTAAATACGAATAAATGAAAGAATAGCTGATATTGACTTCATACTTTCTTTGTGCCAGATATTGTTCCAAAGTCTTTGTGTATGTCATCACAGTTGATTCTCACGACCACGCTATCATTATCCCAATTTTGCAGACGGGGAAAGTGGAGTGCAGAAGTTTAAATCACTAACCTAAGATGGCATGGCTCAAACACGGAGGAAGCAAGATGTGGACCCGGGTCTTGGGGTCCCTGAGTCTGTGGGTTGCCACCACTCCCCAGTAAGAGGAGGTCATTTAGAGGGAAGGGTGGTGGTGGAGCCTAGGCTAACCCTGATCTTCAGCTTCTAGACGCCTTTGTGCCAGGGGTCCCTCTGCCTTTCAAGGTGCTGAGAAGCCAACCTCCATTATTCTTTTGTGGCTTCTTCCAGTCTCTTCGCTGTGGTCCCTTGGGGTTGGGGGAAAGGGCTCAGAGCTCCCGCCAGGGCTCCTGAGTGCAATCCGATCCCCTTTATTTTTAAGCCATTAAATCCCCGATGACAATCACTGTTCTACGGAGAAGCAGGCTGACCTGACCGCCAGCGCTGAGCCACTGGGTATGGAAAACGATCTCAAAGCCACACCCCCCAGCTGGTGTTGTTGACCATCAGACAGAGAAGGGCAGCCTCTTCCAACTCTGCTTCCGGCTGGCCAGCTCAAAATCAGCAGCAGATGTAGGTGACACTCTGGGGTGAGAGCCACTTGCTGTAGGTGGTTTGGGAAAAATATGAAATTGACATCATTTACCCAAAATTAAGGAAACACGGCCTTTGATACACCCAACCTAGGCCCAAGACTTTATCCTACAAATACCCTCACACTTGTGTGAAACGATGTATCTGCAGACCAATAGACCAATAGTTCATTACTGCAGTTTGTAGTCAGAGAACTGAAATGACCCATCCTTCTCCCATCCGCCCAAGAGACCCCTGGTTAAACCAACGAGGTCTGTGCTTGCACAGAAATTCTATGCTGTTGGTCAAAAGGAAAAGGCAGCTCTTCGTGTTCTGTGGTTGAGCTCTCTTCAAGACTAATTGGGAAGGAGGGAAAGCAAGGCTCAGAACATTCTATGCTGTCTTGGCTATAACAAAAGTGGAGGTAGGGGGGGGGAATTCTACAGAAGCGTTGGATCCTGAAAGAGGGCCAGGACCCGGGGCTGAGGCAAACCAATTCAGGCCCTCCTGTGCTCTGTAATGAAGAGCAAAACGCTCAACCTCTCTGTGCTTCCGTTTCCTCAACTGAAATTGCATCCTCAATGCTGGGCTTGTTGGAGAGATTAAATTAAGTAATCTACCTAAAGAGCTCTGTTCAGTGCCAAGGACACAGGAACTGGTCAATAAAGAATAGCTGTACTGGGGCACCTGGGTGGCTGATTTGGTTAAGTGTCCTACTCTCGATTCCCACTTGGGTCATGATCTCTAGTTTGTGGCTTCATGATTACAGAGCAGGACCTGCTTCAGATTCTCTCTCTCTCTCTCTCTCTCTCTCTCTCAATAATAAACAAAAAATTTTAATGGAGGAGCAGGGCAAATTTGAAATGAAAAGGAGCAGGTGAGTGATTTTCAGGTGACTTTCTAGCTGGGTTTTCTGAGCTAACAGCATTCTGGGTGCTATCCTTCAAGGTCATGGGGGAGACTGGTAGAACAGTGCACCCTCACCACCACCCCAGGCCTGCTGGGCCAGAATCTGCATTTTAATAAGAGTTCCTGGAGCCACACGCAAGTCTGAGTGGGCAAGTTTGAGTGCACAAGTTTGAGTGTGCAAGTTTGAGGGGGTGCTGATGTTCAGACCACAGCCCCAGCCTCCGCCAGAGGCCAGAAGACAAGTGTTTTTCAGTTTTGTGACTCAGCAGAGCAAAGGATGAATGGAATGAGTTGCCCCTCCTGAGGGAGGGGGGAGGGGAGAAGAGAACAGTAAGAATTACGAATTCTGCTCACTCTTTCCCCAGAAGAGGTTGTAGCACGTGAGATCTGAGGCATGTGGCTTTTAGCAGCTCCCCACGTAGGGTTTAAAATAACTTTCTGGCTACAAAAAAAAAAAAAGAAAAAAGAAAAGAAAGAAAGAAAAGAGAACCTCCCACTGCAGCCCACACATCCCCAACCTGAATGGAAGCCTCTGCCCCCTGCACCCCAGCAGAGCCCACTTCATCTCACTCTGGAGATGATGACAGAAGAATTGCTCAAGGACAAACCAAGTGGGAGATTCTAAGAGCTGAAGAGCCTCTGAGACGATCCACTTCAAGCCTCTCATTTAACAGATGAGGAAGTAGAGGCCCAGAGAGGGGAAGTGGTTTGTCCATGGTCACACAGCAAGTGAGGGACAGAAGCGTTTCAGGAATCATAGAGGCAGGAGAGAATTGAAACCACTGACCTCAGAGTTACACACTCGAGGGGGCCGCACAGGCGATGTCTGTATGCGAAGCAGATTGGCCTTTCCATCCACAGGCCGCAGAGCCAGCTGGGCTGATGATAATTGGTTCTGGAACTTTCCTTGGTACTGAGAACCATCTATGCATCTACCTGTGGGTATAATACAAGCCTGCTGCAGGTTCTTTTTAAACTGTGGTAAAATATATACCGCATAAAATTTACCATTTGAACCACATTTTTTTAAAGTTTTTTTTTTTTTTTTTTTTTTTTTTTTTAGTGGCACCTGGATGGCTCACTGTGTTAAGCATCTGACTTCGGCTCAGGTCATGATCTCAGTCTGTGAGTTCGAGCCCTACATTGGGCTCTGTGCTGACAGCTCAGAGCCTGGAGCCTGCTCTGAATTCTTTGTCTCCCTCTCTCTGTGCCCCTCCCCCAGCTTCCCCCACCTCTCTGTCAAAAATAAGGAAGCACTTAAAAAAAAATTAAAGTTTCTTTATTTTTGAAAGAGAGAAGGGGGGAGCCGGGGTGAGGGGCAGAGGAGGAAGGGGAGAGAGAGTTCCAAGCAGGCTCTGCACTATCATCATGGAGCCTGATGGGGGGGCTTGAATTCATGAACTGTGAGATCATGACCTGAGCATAAATCAAAGAGTCGGAAACTTAACTAACTGAGCCGCCCAGGGACCCCCATCTTAACCATTTTTGAGTGTAAATGTAGTGAAATGATTTAGTCATTCACATTGCTATGACAAGCCTGCCGCCTATGATAAAGGCCTGGGTATAAGCAGTGCTTGGCTTTTCTCTTAGTTCTAGTCTAAGAAAAGCTACGGTGAGGAAAACGGTAGGTGGCGACAGACCCCAGGTCTCGGACCAGGGAGACAACAGGGAGTGGCGGGGAGTATGGCAAACAGGAGCACACGTGGCCCATCTGGGAGGCAGCCTTTCCACCCAGCTCTACACCGGCCCTTGCGTGCAGGGTCATCTAGATATGAAAATATCGATGTTTTAAACTTTTTTTCCAAAATTCAAAACATTTTGAAAAGGTAAACAGAAAAAGCTCTCCCTCTCACTCCAGTCTCCTACCCCCAAAGGGAACAGCTATTGACTCTTCTTGAATACTTAAGGTTTCTTTAGAAGTATGCAAGCAAATAGTGACATACATACACACTTTTTTTTCTTTAGACAAAAGAAAGCATAATGGGCACTTTGTTTTGACTCTTGGCTTTGTTACTTCACAGGATATCCTAGAGAACGTTCCTTATCAGTATCTAGGTAGTGCCCTTGGCCTTTTTTTCCAGCCACATAGTATTTCAACGTGTGGATGATCTATATTTGATCTAAACCATCCCCTCTGGGTAGGCACTGGGCTATTTTTCAGAACTGTTACTTTATAAACAGTGCTGCCTGCTTGACCTCCAATGTAGATCATTTTTCACATGCCCAAGTGTATCTATGGACCAGGTTCCAAAAAAGTAGAATTTCTGTGTGTGCATTTTTTTAAAGTAGGCTCTATGTCTAGCGTAGAGCCCAACGCGAGGGTTGAACTCACGATCCTGACACCAAGACCTGAGCAGAGATCAAGAGTCAGATGCTTAGCTGAGCTACCCGGGCACCCCTGTGGGTGCATTTTTAACATGTAACAAAGTTGCCAAATTGTTCCCTCCTAGTGTTTGTACCAAGACCCACTCCGGCCAGTTATGTATCAGTGACTAATTCCTCACAAATACCTTATTGTTTTAATGTTGCCAAATAAACTGCAATGAATTAAAATAAACCCATGTGCCATTCACATAAACATGCCCATGGCCCCAAAGTCACCGGCTCCAAACCTTCAAGGCCCAGAAACATTGATTGACTTGCCTCAAGTTGCACAGCGAGTAGACTGCAAAGTCGTCGCTCGGATATCAACTGCCTGATGCCTCTGCCTGTCCCAGATCCACTTCCTGGCTGACAACCAACTTGGGGGAGTTCTCAGCTTCCACAGTAAGAAGCTGCAGCTTCTGCAGAGTTACCTGGATCCTTGGTCAGCTCGGTGCGTGGAAGAAGTCCTATTTCCAGGCAGGTGGTATATGTGCAGGGGGCTATCCTCAGATCCAGCAGGTGTCCACAGCTCAGATGCATTAGTCAGCTCCTGGTGTGTAACAACCAACCACAAAAATTTCACTTATTTCTGTTCATCTAACCTAAAGCCCTTCACTAAGTGCTTGTGGAGGTCTTTTTCTGCAGAAGGGCATCTACAAGTGGAAACCAGGATGCAACTTTGGATCCAAACCAGCCTGAACCTCAATCCTGGCCCAATCTCCCTTACAAGCTGTATACACCTTTTCAGCTTCTGTTTCTTCAACTTTAATACAGGAATAACAGATCCCACTTTGAATTGGACTTGGTAACCACAACACACACAAAATAAGTACCTTAGACATTAGAATCAGGCCCAGCTTAGAGGCGCCTGGGTGGCTCAGTCGGTTAAGGGTCTAACTTCACCCAGGTCATGATCTCACAGTTGTGAGTTTGATCCCGCATCGGGCTCTGTGCTGACAGCTCAGAGCCTGGAGCCTGCTTCAGATGCTGTGTCTCCCTCTCTCTCTGTCCCTCCCCTGCTCACACTCTGTCTTTCTTTCTCTCTGTCTCTCTCTCTCAAAAAATGAAGAAACATTAAAAAATAAAAAATAAAAAAGATTCAGGCCCAGCTTAACAAAATGCTGAGGCTGTGAAAGGCTCAAAGAAAGCTGGCCTGAGTGAGAAAAGAGAAGATTCCTTTGGATTTACATCACACTTTGCACAACTAGATTGTAAGCTCCTTGAAGGCAGGGACATTCTTCAAGTGGGCAAGACAGGCCTGGAAACAGCTCAATATTTTGCAAGCCAGAATAAAATAAGTGGTGGGTGCAAAGTACCATGAAGAAAGGCAAACCAGTTGAACACGGGCCTGGAAGGTCTTCTGGAAACTTCTGAACCACAAGCCCTGACAGAGGAATAGGGGATGGAAGAGGACCCAGCATTTATCAAACAGCTACTTGCTCAGCACTCTATTCTCTGATTCTGTTTTTTTTTTCTATTTAGTTCCTCCTCCCTTTTTTTTTTTTAAATTTTTTTTAAAATGTTTTATTTATTTCTAGGAGAGAGAGAGACAGCATGGGCAGGGGAGGGTCAGAGAGAGTCACAGACTCTGAAACAGGCTCCAGGCTCTGAGCTGGCAGTCAGCACAGAGCCCGACACGGGGCTCGAACCCACGAACCGTGAGATCATGACCTGAGCGAAAGTCGGACGCTTAACCATCTGAGCCACCCGGGTGCCCCTCCTCCTCCCTTTTAAAAATAACACAAGTGTATCAGTCAGCTTCTGCTGCAGAATGTGCTCTCATTTGTGGTTCATGCATCCGTGTATTTTCTGGGGAGATGCTATTGATCTCGTGATCTCAGCCGGGCCTTTGGGCATTGGGTTTGGTGCGGGGTGCTTCTAAGTCGCTCATCTGGGGGAGCTAGTGGCCCTCACCCGGGGCATGTTCTTCTCATATTGAAAGGCAGGAACACAGGGGACGAGCCGCATTCCACCGGTACATTCCAAGCCGTGGTTTATAGCATGTCCACTAATATCCCATTGACCAAAGCCAGTCACCAGGTCACAGACAACGACAAGCCAGAGGAGTACACCCCGTGCATGAAAGTGGAGGGGGAGAAGGTAACGTTTGCACAACAACAACCCAATCTACGGCAGCCAGTATCACATGTGAACGTGATCTTATTAAAAATTCAAGCAGCAAAATACAAAACCATAAAGGGAGTGAAATACTTTACCAGCCGCCTGTCCGCCCTCTCCAAACACACAAACCCTCCATCAGTGTGGGGTGGCTCCCGTCAGACTTTTCCCATGCTTTCGCACATGCAGAAGGTTTTCATTTTAAAAAATAAAATAAATAAATTTTAAAAAAATTTTAAAAGAAGATTTTCATTTTACACAATGAGATCATACTAATTGCATTCTCACATGACAGTTATAAGCATCTACTCATGTAACTACATTCTACTGGCCCTATGATTAGGCGATTTGAGTTTCTACTTGATAAATGAGGAATCGGAGGTGAAGGTGCTTACCCAAGATCACTCACCTCTTTGGTAGCTGGACTCACATTTGAACCCAGGACTTTTCAAAAGTTTTTTCAATTACGGGAAAGCTGCTTCTCCAAATGGGGGTTTGAGTTGTGATACCAAACTTGTCATTACCAGCTCATTACACAGTGTTGTGCCGGGGGCGTGAGTTTTAGAAAAAGGAACGGGGCGTGTTCACTAGGACTAGACTTGTGTTGGGGGCTTTCTTTTTTTTTTTTTAAGTGGTTTTTTTTTTAATTTTTTAAATGTTTTATTTATTTCTGAAAGAGAGAGCAGGGGAGGGTCAGAGAGGGAGGGAGACACAGAATCTGAAGCAGGCTCCAGGCTCTGAGCTAGTTGCCAGCACAGAGCCTGACATGGGGCTCGAACCCATGAACTGTGAGATCATGACCTGAGCTGAAGTCGGATGTTTAACTGACTGAGCCACCCAGGTGCCCCATGTTGGGGGCTTTCTGAGACAGGAGGCGGAAGACAAAGACCCTCACCTTCAGGTCACTTAAGATTAAGCCAACGAAACGAGGAGCCTCTTGAAGCAGTTTAACAGCAGACAGGATGCGCTAACTGAGCTTCGGGCACCAACAGGAAGTTTTTTTCTGTCCTTCTAAGAACTGAATGCTAAAAGCGAGCTCAGCCACAGTCTATCTCTGTTCGGCTTTGGGGGTGACACAAGTCTTAACCAGCTAACACACACACAAAATATTTTTAAATAAAAAAAAAAAAACCCAGGTAGCATCTAGAAAAAGTTGAAGGAACTCTTGCATGAAACGTGACTAGTAATGACTGTGGTAGTGGCTGCTGTGCACTGTGGATGTGTCACCGGGGGCTTCACTTAGACTGGGGGTCAGGGAAGGCTTCTTGAGCAGGATACACCCAAGCAGAAACCTGCAGGCTGAGTGCCAATTAGGCAAAGACTAAGGGAACAGCAAGTGGGGATGCCTTGATTGACTGAAGTCGGGGCGGGGGTGGGGGGGCAGGGAGACGTGGCATCAGAGAAAGAGGAGGGACCCTGGGTGGTGAGACAAAAAGGGTAAGGGTATAAACTGGGGGCTGGAGGTGAGACAGGGTTGGGTGGCCATCAGGGGCCGGGATATGCGGGGACTTGCCCTGAGCTGCACCGGAAAGACGGACTGGGGGGGGGGTGGGGGATGGTGGGCAGAGGCCATGGCACGGCCACGAGCTGGTGCCAGAGGAGGACTGTGCGTTCACGTGAGCGTGCAAGAATGACTTCCTGAGCACACACGAGAGCGAGGTCAGGGCAGCCAGTGGCTGGGAGCCTGGGCCAGGGTAGCTACTGTATAAACAGTGTGATGATTCTGGATACGATTTCATCTATTCTGGGCTGTGGCCACAAATTCAAGTTTTCAAAAGGGTGCCCGGCAGAGCAAAACCTGCCATGGAGTTTGAACAAAGCACAACAGAGACAGATGCTCACGTGTTTGTGGTGCGGAGCTTGGGGAGCAGGTGGAGGAGGGAGCGACTGGGGTTCGGGAGGCGTCACGGGTGCCCCCTGCGCAGGTCCCGAGGCGTGAGTGGGAGACCAGAGGCGAGGCTGGGAGGGAGGACAGACAGGCAGAAAGCGGGGCAGAGTCGAAGGCCGGGTGTTCTGAAGGTGCTCAGTGGGCACAGGAGAACAGGCTGGGAAGGGCACGAGCGTGGGTTCCAGGAGGAGAGAGGGCGCGAGGCAACAGTGGGCAGCTCGCTGGGGACAGGCTGTGCGGGGCCGTCCAGACACGGGAGCTGAGAACAGGATCACATGCCTCCTAATGATACATTGGGCTCGCCTCCCTGCTCTCTCGCCCCAAGGGGAGTAGCGTGAGGCACTTGGGGCCCTTCCCCCTCTTCCTCACACAAAGACGCACCTTTTGGGGAGGCCGAGGTGGCAGATGTGGGTGGTGGATCCTGTAACCCTATCCGCAGTCCCTGGGTCAAGGAGCTCTTTCTCCAGCGGGGTCCGGCCGGGTCTGCTGCTGAGACAGACGACAGAAAACTGTTTTTCTCCTCCACCTGGCCTCAGGTGGATGGGCTAGGAGCCAAGTGGAGTTCTCTGGAGACAGTCCTGGCTGCGGGATCGGCCCGTAGAGGCACAAATGAAATCTGATGTGACATGAAAGATGGCAGGGGGTGGCCAAGTGTTGATTTTATCAGGCAAACGCCTCCTTGGAATCAAAGAAAGGGAATAAAGCTTTTCTTGTTGTCTTTCCTTGCCTGTCCTGGTTAGCTGCGAGCCTGGGGTTTAAGGGGGGCTCTTGGATCTGTAATCTGGCCTGGGAGCCAAGCAGTTTCCCAGCCCCCCTGGATTGTTACCATTTTTTGGTGCTGTTGGGAGTCATATCCTCAAGCAAACGGTTGGGGCACATTTAAGGAGCAGCCACCAAAGGCTCTACGAAGGGCTAAATGCTCTTGGGAGTGACGTAAAAGGTAAAAGACTGCGCAAAAGGAGCCGGTGACCTAGACGGAGACAGGAAACGAGGCACAGGTTCTTTATCTCAGTCAGCTGTGAACTTGTTAGGGGCGAGGCACTAGTCAAAACCATCCTGGCATCTGTCTCCAGAACAAGCACAAAGTGGGGCTTAGTGGACGTGGCTTCTCACTAAGGATTGTTCCAGTTGAAGGTATTAGAAACCCAGCTCGGGGCGCCTGGGTAGCTCAGTCAGTTAAGTGTCTGACTTTGGCTCAAGTCATGATTTCATGGTTCTTAGGTTCGAGCTCCGTGTCGGGCTCTGTGCTGACAGCTCAGAGCCTGGAGCCTGTTTGGATTCTGTGTGTGTGTCTCTCTCTGTTCTTCTCCCACTCACATTCTATCTCTCTCTCTCTCTCTCAAAATAAACACAAGATTTTTAAAATTAAAAGAAAGAAAGAAAGAAACCCAGCTTGGGACACCTGGGTGGCTCAGTCGGTTAAGCGGCCAACTTCAGCTCAGGTCATGATCTTGCGGTTTGTGAGTTTGAGCCCCACATGGGGTTCTGTGCTGACAGCTCAGAGCCTGGAGCCTGCTTCAGATTCTGTGTCTCCCTCTCTCTCTCTGCCCTCCCCTGCTCACGCTCTGTCTCTCTGTCTCTAAAAAGAAAGGAAAGAAAGAAAGAGAGAAAGAGAGAAAGAGAGAAAGAGAGAAAGAAAGAAAGAAAGAAAGAAAGAAAGAAAGAAAGAAAGAAAGAAAGAAAGAAAGAAACCCAGCTCAAGATGGCTTCAACGAAAAGTGGAATCTATGGGCTCACAGAACTGAGAAGTCCAGGGATAGAATGATATCAGGCTTGGCTGGATCTAGGGGTCAGCCGATGTCATCAAAGTTAGACTTTCTTCCTCCCCATTGCTTGTCCTGTGTCCTTTGTGTTGGCCTCCTTCTCAGGTGGAATCTTACTATGTGGTGGGTCTGAGTGGCCAGATTTATATCTTTAGCAACACCAGTGGAGAGAGTTTCTTTTCTCTAGGTCATTGGGCTGGATCCTGGCGAGCCCCACGTGGGTCACATACCCATCTCTGACACAATTCACCAGCCGGGGAAGTGGAATGTGCTGATTGGCCAGGCCTGGGCCCCACATTGATTTCACATTTGTTACATGAATAAACATAAAAGGCTAGAGAAAGAAATAACAATAGTTTACATTTGAACACCAGAGCCGCTAGAGTGATTTTTTCTAAAACCTCTGTGGGATCACTTTACTCCTCGGCTCTGAGCCTTCCTTCCCCCTCAGAGCAAAAGCCTAAGTCCTTCCAATGGCCTCTGAGGCCTTATAAGATCTGCACCCTGTCCTGACTGAATCCTCTCCCATTCATCTCCCTTTGCTCACTGCGTTCCGACCAGGCTGTCCTCCTTGCTGATCCACAAACAGGCTTCGGTTTCTTCATTACAAAAAATGGGGACACTTGAAGTAGACATCTGACTTTTGTCTGCCTAGTGTCCCCTTTTCCTTGCAACTCAGTGACATTCCCTCACCCTTGTGTGTTTCCAGAAGTGTTGACCCTGCCCCGGATCCAAAGGTGTGCTTGTGACTGGCCAATCAGTGTTCTAGTGGCATTCCAGAACCAATCACAGAGGGTGGTTCAGGGATGGGCATGGGACCCAAGTCAACCTATTGAGATTCAATCCTGAAACTTTAATTAGGATTATTGGAAATAATAAACATCAGTTTATGCTGATGTTGTTGGAAGGATAATATTGGCATTGAACCATCAGAGCTACCGCACAGAGAATCTGCTTGAGAAACACCAGGGAAAGCCAAGCAATGATGGAGGGAGAGGAAAACCGAGTTCTGGAGATATCTTTGAACCCCTGGATTCAGCCACACCTGAATCCCACTAGACTTCTTAGTTACACACCTTAAAAGCTTCCTGTCTTTGCTCAAGCCAACAGGAATTGGATTTCAGTCACTTGTAACCAAAAGACCTCATTTCAGGGCTCCAGTTGTAAGGGTTAAATGAGAGTGTGAATTATAAAAGTGTTTAGCACAATAAGAGCTCAAAAGATAGGAGTTATTATTAGGAGTATTTTTATGATTGCATCTTCTACACATGCTTAAATATGTTTTCTTTTTTTTAATATTTTTTTTATTTATTTCTAGGAGAGAGAGACAGCGTGAGCAGGGGAGGGTCAGAGAGAGAGGGAGTCACAGACTGAAACAGGCTCCAGGCTCCGAGCTGGCAGTCAGCACAGAGCCCGACGCGGGGCTCGAACCCACAAACCGCAAGATCATGACCTAAGCGAAAGTCGGATGCTTAACCGACTAAGCCACCCAGGCGCCCCGAAATATGTTTTCATTTTTAAAACTTTCACTTAAGAAACAAATATTTAGGGACGTCTGGGTGGCTCAGTCGGTTAAGCATCCAACTTCGGCCTAGGTCATGATCTCGTAGTTGGTGAGTTCTAGCCCTGCATCAGGCTCTGCACTGAGAGCTCAGAGCCAGACATTCTGTGTCTCCCTCTCTCTTTCTGCCATCCCCCTGCTTGCACTTTCTCTCTCTCTCTCTCAAAAATAAATAAACATTAAGGATGCCTGGGTGGCTTAGTCAGTTAAGCATCTGACTTCAGCTCAGGTCAGGATCTCATGGTTCCTGAGTTCCATCCCCGCGTCAGGCTTGCTGCTGTCAGTGCAGAGCCCTCTTCAGATCCTCTGTCCCCCTCTCTCTGCACCTCCTCCACTCACGCATGCTCCCTCTATCTCTCTTTCAAAAAAACAAACATATTTTAAAAATAAATAAACATTTAAAAAGTAAATACTTACGGGTGCCTGGGTGGTTCAGTCGGTTAAGAATCCGACTTCAGCTCAAGTCATCATCTCATGGTTGATGTGTTCAAGCCCCACATAGGACTATCTGCTGTCAGCACAGAGCCTGCTTCAGAGCCTCTGTCCCCCCCACCTCTCTCCCTTCCCTGCTCTCTCTCAGTCTCTCAAAAATAAATAGACATTAAAAAAAGAAACAAATATTTAAACTTCTGTATAATCAGATCTGTTATTTACTTGGTACCAATGCGGTCACACAAGTTGTTACAATACTGAAATAGTTCTGTAATGGTTGGTGAATAGCACCGCTCTCGATCTTCTGGTTCTCCGGAATGCACTCAACTCCTCTCTTGGGACCCTCCAGCCCATCGTACAATCCGGCACCTAAAGGGTGAACACCAGGGCTGGCAGGGGCCTCCAGCACCCTACTCTCTAACCGAGGCTTCCTCCATGCTACGTATTTTTTATATCACCTCCGGGTACATCTATTAACTCTTCAATATGCAAGCATTAAATGGAAACACTGAGGGGCACCCGGGGGACTCGGTGGGTTAAACGTTCGAGTTCAGCTCAGGTCATGATCTCACCGTTCCCGAGTTCCAGCCCCGCGTCGGGCTCTGGGCTGACAGCTCAGATCCTGGAGCCCGCTTCGGATTCTGTGTCTCCCTCTCTGCCTCTGCCCCTCCCCCGGCTCATGTTCTGTCTCTCTTGTGAATTAAAAAACATTTTTTAAATAAATAAATAAACTGAAACACTGAATTATCATCAACAGCTCTATGAAATAACAGCCCCACCCTCCATTCCTTGAATCACCGATTATCCTTAACTGTGTGACCTCCTCTGATCCTAAAGATACTAGAGAGTAATTTTGCACGGCAATGACTAAGCAGGCATGGGTGCAGAGGCCAAGTTCTGTCGAGAATACCTCCTGCCTGCTACCTTGCGGAGCACATTCCGTGATTTCCGCACCACGGTCCTATTTGTCGTTCTCTGCGGCAATCTGATACTCCTTTGTCTCAGCACACACCATGGACGGCCTAGCCCTTCCTCCACGGTGGGACATATGGTCCGTTTTTGTTCAGCTTTTCAAATTTTAAAAACTCTCTCTGTTGGAAATTGATTTTCCATGTGGTGCCCATCTTTCTGGTAATAAGCAACGGATTTCCTTCCTGATTCAAACTTCAGTTTTGCGAATCACAAGACACAGTTTAACTTTTTGTCTGCAAATGGTTTTTGTTGTTGCTCTTTGAAATAAGAATCCATGTGCTAGATTGTGTAATGCTGCCCGTTTAATAAATTATTTATTTTGACTCGAAGTCCATAAAGGATTTAAAGTGGTTGTATAAAAATACGTACAAGATGAAATCAATAGATGAGGGAATGGGGGAGAGAAAAAATAAGGAGCAGTCTATCTGATAAGTATTGTGCCCAGCCGCTGGTAAGAAAGACCAGAAATAACAGTGGCTTAAACAACATAGATGTTTATTTTTCTCTTATGTAAATAAAACCCGGGGGAAGGAAGTCTGGAACTGGTGTGGCAGCTCCACAGAATTGAGAACCCAGTCTCTTTCTATCATCCTTCTTTCTTATCCTTAGAATGTGGCTCCCATCCTCAAGGCCACCTCGTGGTGCAAGGTGACTATCGGAACTCCAACAATTATGGCCACATTCCAGGCAGCAAGAAGAATGAAGGGAGAAAAGCTTGCAAACTCAGCTTTCTTTTAGGAGCCTCTTGGAAGTCCTAGTCCTAAACGCCGATTTGTAAATTACTAGCCGGGAGTTAGCCCTCACTACATAGGACACGGAGAAATGCGGTCTTTTAGCTCTGTTCAATGTCACCCCCAATGAAATCAGGGCTCTTTCCTACTAGGAAAGAAGGGAGAATAGATAACGGATAGACCGCTAGTAATTTCTGCTACAGGTGAGAAAATGAGGTAAAGCCAGGAGTTCATCGGGTCCACACAAAGACTTTTCAGGTATTTGGTGACCCAGTCATCTCTGTCATCCTAATGACAACAGCAGAAAGGAATCCATGACTAAATACAAAGTATGTTGTCTTAGCAAAGACGGCAAACCCACTGCGCAGAAAAAACAAAACAAAACAAAAACAAAAAATCTTCCCCTGATATAAGGGTTAAAAAGAAAGTCTATGCACCAGTCTTCATGAGGTGGACAATATCTTTAACAATATTCCTACACTAATGGAACAACTTGATTCTGGGATTTGTTTCAAAACTTGGGGGCGAGGGGGTGGGTGGGAGTATAGCTAAAACCAGATGGGCCATGAGTTGATAATTGCTGGCCTAGGTGATAAGAGACATGAAAGTTTTCGTATGTTTCCCTTTACTTTGCTGTATGTTTAAAATTTTTCCGTACTAAAAAAAGAATTTAAAATCTGCAGTAAATCCTTTCCTACAATTGCTTTTTTTTAAAATGTTCCTTTAATAAACTTGCTTTTTAAGGTTAATTGACAGGCAGTTTCTATCACAACTACTTCCTCTATTTTTTGGCCTTTTTATCGCCTGCCTTTCCGTATTTATTAACTGATTTTTGAATGGCTCTACTGAGATGTAATTCACATACCATACAGTTGACTCCCTTAAATGTACAATTCACTGGTTTCTCACAGAGTTACAAAACAATCACCACAATCTATTTTAGAATACTTTCAACTCCCCCGGAAGAAACACCATACCTATTAGTGGTCATACCTCATTCCCATTCCTCTACCCCCATTCCCAGCCCTAAACAACCACTTGCCTACTTTCTGACTCTACACATTTGCCTGTTCTGTGTATTTCATAAGTGGACTCGTACAGTGTGTTTTGGGTGTGTGACTAGCTTCTTAGCATAATGCATTCAAGGTGTGTTCGTGTTGTAGCATGCATCAGTACTACATATGTTTTACAGCCAAAGAATATTCCATTTCATTGATACACCGATTTTGCTTAACCAATCATCAGTTGATGGGCATTTCTGTTGTTTCCAATTTTTGGCTATTGTGATAAGGCTGATATGAACCTTCACATACAAGTTTTTGCGTGAATACATATTTTCACTTCTCTTGCGTATGCACCTAGAGCTGGAATGGCTGGGTTAAATGTTAACCCCACATTTAACATTTTGAGGAATTGCTGAACTGTTTTCCAAAGTGGCCACACCATTTTGCATTCCCACAGGCAACGTTCAAGGTTTCCCACCTTGCCGTAGCTTCCACAACGCTTATGTTGGTCTACCTTTTTTATTTTAGCCACACCAGCGAGTGTGAAGCAGAATCTGGTATCTTTGATTTGCATTTCCCTGATGGCTAATGATGTTGGCCATCCTTTAACAATGCCATTTGTATATCTTCTTTGGAGAAATGTCTATTCAAATTTTTTGCCCACTCGTCAATTGGTTTATTGTCTTTTTATTGTTGGATTGTAGGTGTTTTTCATACATTCTTTGCTATAGGTCCCTTATCACATATATAATCTGCAGATATTTTCTATCATTCTGTAGCTTGTCTTTTCACTCTCTTGATGGCACCCTCCACAGCACAAACATTTTTAATTTTGAGGAAGTCCAATTTATCTATTTTTTTTCTTCAGTCATTTGTGAGTTTTTTGGTGTCATATCTAAGAAGACTTTGCTCAACCTAAGGTCACAAAGATTTATTCCAATGTTTTCTTCTTAGAGTTTATTATTTTAGTCCTAACCTTTATGTTTCTGGTCCATTTTGAGTTATTCTTTATGGATAGAGGGGGGAAGGGAACCAAATGCATTCCTTTGCACCCAGATATCCAGTGGTCACAGCATCTCTTACTGACAAGATATATTTTTCCACTGAATTGTCTTGGTGTCCCTGTCAAAAACAACTGACTAATAATGTAAGGATTTACTTATACTACTCTTTCTAATCTATTCCATTGATCTACATGCCTATCCTTATGTCAATACCGCACTGTCTTGAGTACCATGGCCTTGTAGCAAGTTTTGAACTCAGAAATTGTGAATCCTCCAGTTTTGTTCTTTTTCGAGGTTGTTCAGTTATTTTGCATCACTTGCCTTTCCACATGAATTTTAGGATCAGCCTACTATCTGAAAAGAAGCCGGCTGAGATTTTTATAAAAATTGCTTTGAATCTGTAGATCCATTCAGAGAGTACTGCCACTGTAACAAAATTAAATGTTCCAATCCATGAAAATGGGATGCCTTTCCATTTGCTTAGGTCTCCTGATTTCTTTCAATGTTTTACAGCTTTCAGAGTGCAAGCTCATACTTCTTCTGTTAATTTATTACCAAGTATTTTATTCTTTTTGATGCTAATGTAAGTGGAATTTTTACTTTATTTCATTTTCAACATGTTTGATATTTTATAGATACTTAATTAATTTGTTACATCAATTATATCCTGTAAACTTGCAGAACTGGTTTATTAGTTCTAATTAAAAATTTTTTTTTCAATGTTTATTCATGTTTTGAGAGACAGAGAAAGACCGAGCATGAGCAAGGGAGGGGCAGAGAGAGAGGGAGACACAGAAACCAAAGCAGGCCCCAGGTTCTGAGCTGTCAGCACAGAACCCGATATGAGGCTTGAACCCATGGAGGATGAGATCCTGACCTGAGCTGAAGTCTGACGCTTAACCCACTGAGCCACCCAAGAGCCCCTAGTCCTAATTGTTTTTAAATTCCTTACCATTTATGTTACACAAGGTGATGTTATTTGCATGTAGCATGGTCTTGTTTCTTCCTTTCCCATCTGGATGCCTTTTATTTAGTTTTCTTATCTGACTGACCCAGCTGGAATGTCCAGTACAATATTTACTAGAGGTGTTGAGAGCAGACAATCTTATTTCTGATCCCAGGTGGAAAGCATCCATTTTTTCGTCATTAAGGAGGATGTTAGCTGTGGGATTCTTGCAGATGTCTTTTATTGGGTGAGGAAGTCTCTCTGTCCATAGTTCATATAGAGCTATTTTTTTTTTAATCATAAAATGCTGTTGAATTTTGTCAAATGCTTTTTCTGTATCTGTGGGATGATCATGTGGTTTTTATCCTTTGGTCTGTTAATATGGTTCATTATATTAGTTGATTTTTTAATGTTAAGTCAACTTTGCATTCTGGGGATACATTTCTGGTGCATAATCCTTTTCATATGTTCCTAGAGTCAGTTTGCTAGTATTTCGTGGGGGATATTTACCTCTGTATTCATAAGGCTATTAGTTTCCTATCCTTGTGATGCCTTTGTCCATAATTTGGACCACTCAGCAGCATGTGACACAGTTGCTTACTCCCTACTTTTCTATTTTTAATTGTGGCAAATTATACGTAATATAAAAGTTACCATTTTCACCATTTCTAAGGGCACAGCTCGGTGGCATTGGGCACATCCGCCGTGTTGTGCAACTATCACTACCATCCAACTGCAGAGCTGTTTCATCTTTGCAGACTGAGACCCTGTCCCCATGAAGCACTAACCGCCTCCCAGCCCTCATTCCCAGGAAGCTGCATTCTGCCTCTGAGACTGACTACTCCAGGGACCTCAGAGTGGAATCACCCAGTACTGGTCCTCTTCTATCTGAGTCGTTTCACTCAACAGAATGTCTTTTGGGGTTCATCCATGTCATAGCCGGCGTCAGAATTTCCTTCCTTTTTAAGGCTGAATAATATTCTTTTGTGTGTGTATATGCATGTACATATGTATACACACACACACACACACACATAGTATATACTACATTGTGTTTGTCCATTCATCTGTCATTAGACACTTAGGTTGCTTTCACCTTCTGGCCATTGTGTATTATGCTGCTATCAACATGGGTGTACAAATGTCTGTTCGAGTCCCTGCTTTCGATTCTTCCGGGTGTGTATCCAGAAGAGGAACTGCTGGATCATATGGTAATTCTATGTTTAATTTTTTGAGGAACTGCCATACCGTATCCCTCAGCAGCTGCACTACTTTACATTCCCACCAGCAGTGCACCAGGGTTTCAATTTCTCCACATCCCCACCAACACTCGTCATTTCCTCCTTTTTATTTTACATTTTTATTAATTTTTAAAAGTTCATTTATTTATTTTGAGAGAGAGAGTGAGTGTGCCGGGGAGTGGCAGAGAGAGAGGAAAAGAGAGAATCCTAAGCAGGCTCCGTGCTATCAGCACAGAGCCCAACGTGGGGCTCAAGCTCATGAACTGTGAAATTGTGATCTGAGCTGAAACTAAGAGCCGGACTCTTTAAAAAAAAAAATTGTTTATTTATTTATTTTGAGAGTGACTTTACATGCATGAGTGGGGGAAGGGCAGAGAGAGAAGGAGAGAGAAGGCCCCAAGCAGGCTCTGCACTGTCAGCAAAGAGGCCAGCATGGGGCTCGATCCCATGAACTGCAAGACAACTTGAGCTGAAATCAAGAGTCAGACACTTAACTGACTGACCTACCAAGGCACCCCAGTCATTTCCTTCTTTTTTTAAAACAGCTTTATCAAAATGTTGTTTACATACCATGAAATCCACTACTTTAACTATACAATTCATTGAAGTTTGTGAAATTTATAGTGTGGCCATTACTACAATTCTAGAACATGTCCATTGCCCTAAAAAGATCCCTCAAGTCCATTTGCCATCACTCCCAAACCCCCCACCCCAGCTGCAGGAGACTTTAATCTCCTCTGTCTCCACATTTGCCTTTTCTGGATATTGATATGAGTGGAATTGCAGTCTTCAATTCCTGCAAATCGATCAGTATTTTGTTCCTTTTAGCTGCTGATGCTATTCTAGTGTATGGATATACCACATTTTTTAACCATTCACTAGCTGGTGGACATTTGGGTTATTTCCATATATTTTTCACTAAATTTTTAAAATATTTATTTTTGAGAGAGAGAGAGAAAAGGGCAGACTGCAAGCAGGGGAGGGGCAGAGAAAGAGGGAGAGATGGGATTCGAAGCATGCTCCAGGCTCTGAGCTGTCAGCACCAAGCCTGATGTGAGGCTTGAACCCACGAACCCCGAGACCATGACCTGAGCCGTAGTCAGACGCTTAACCAACTGAGCCAGTCAGACATCCCTCATTTTTTATGGTGGTAAAATACATGTAACCTAAAATTTGTCATTTTTAAGTATACATCAGTGGCCTTGGTCACATTCATAAAGTTGTATAACCATCTACACTATTTCCAAAGTTTTTGTCACTCCAAACAGAAACTCTGTATCCATTCAACAATAACCCCCCATTGCCTCCTCCCAAACCCCCGTAACCTCTAACCTGCTCTCTATCTCTATGAGTTTGCATAATCTAGGTATTTCAAAGAAGTTGAATCATACCACCTTTGTCCTTTTGCATCTATCTCTTTCATTGAGTGTGATGTTTTCAAGGTTTATCCACATTGTAGCAAGCGTCAGTACTTCCCTCCTTTTTATGGCCAAATAATATTCCATTATGTGGCTGGACCACGTCTTGTTTATTCATTCATCAATTGACAGATGTCCGGGTTGTTTCCGACGGACCACATCTTGTTTATCAGTCGCGGATGTTTGGGTTGTTTCCACTGCTTGCCTGTCACGAATAGTGCTGCTATGAGCATTCCTGTACCAGATTTTAGGGACCTTGCTTTTAACCCTCTTGGGTCTATACTTCAGAATGGAATGGCCGGGTCATGTGGCCATCCACATCCAACATGTGGATGTTTTCTGCTTTGGGGACTCAGCTGGCTGTGGTAGGACAAGAGTTCTCAGCTCTTCAGACTTCTCAAGGCCAGTAAACATTCCTGAAAATGTTAAACAGATGATTGGGCAATCTATGTAAGATGATCTATTCGTTATGCCACCAAGTAAAGACTTTAAGATCAAAGAAATATTTTCATCATTACTTCACAGAGAAAGAACATGTTAACTACCACCACCACTATCCCCAACAAGGGAAAGAGATTAAAATAGTAGAATAAACAGCAGTTGTTCAAATGCGTGCAAACGTCACTACATTGTTTTCCACAAAGTGCTGTGAACGGGTTAAAAAATAGGCAACACACCTCCTGGGAGTCTAGCCCGGGCGTGCATGTGTGTGTGTGTGTGTGTGTGTGTGAGCGTGCGTGTAGCAGGGGGGTGTCAGGTACCCCAGCTCTAGGGAATTCTGAGATGTGCAAAATGCGGTTCTTACTCCCAAGGAGCTTCAGACTCTGAGAAGAACAAAAACCAGGATAATCACTTTCATCGAGGCACACGCAACAAGAGAACTCAGAGACACAAATTCGTTCTGACCACTGGAAGAGAAGGTGAGGGGTGGAGACCTGAGCAAGCCAAGGTGAATTCTACATGCCCACGAGTCCTGGAGACCATTTTTACCAGACCAGAGGGAGTCTGCAACTTTTTCTTTTTTATTTCTAGGAGAGAGAGAGAGAGAGACAGCATGAGCAGGGGAGGGTCAGAGAGAGAGGGAGTCACAGACTCTGAAACAGGCTCCAGGCTCTGAGCTGGCAGTCAGCACAGAGCCTGACGCGGGGCTTGAACCCACGAACCGTGAGATCATGACCTAAGCGAAAGTCGGACGCTTAACCGACTAAGCCACCCAGGCGCCCCATCTGCAACTTTTAGAGTCTCAGTCCCTTTAGGAACAGAGACTCTACTGCCAAACAAACAATCTCTTCCATTTGGGGCATTCACAACAAGAGTGGGTAGGTTTGGTCCCCTGACCTCCTGGGCCCCAGAGGCTTTGAGACCCATCACCTCTGATGGAGGCCAGCTGGGAAATGAGCCCTCAAGTGCCCGCCATCTGTTCTGGAGGGAAGCAGCCGCTCTCAGAAGGTCAGGAGATGTACAGAGTCCTAGCACCGTCATGAAGGAACCGAAGGAAGATGTACCTGGGGCAGCAGGAAGAGGAAGGCTGTGAGGCTCTGAGAACCCACTTCCCCCAAGCTCCTAAATCCCCTTGGAGAATTTCGGGGGCAGTTGTCGATGGACTCATTATAAGAAACATCTGTCAGGGCGCCTGGGGGGCTCAGTCGGTTAAGCGTTCGATTTCGGCTCAGGTCATGATCTCACGGTTTGTGACTTTAAGCCCCACATTGGGCTCTGTGCTGGCGGTGCAG
>NW_024080674.1:5041791-5061825 GCF_003009895.1 Hyaena hyaena | reverse complement strand
GGGGGGGGGGGGGGGGGAGGTCATAGTGCAGGAACTATCAGTGTCTCAGAATCACACTTGGCTGACTCTCTCCTAAGGCTGGCAATGAAAATATATAAGGAAAAGTCACCTTGCTTTGTGAAGTGGGCTTACAGAAAACTGTGCTGGGGGGAGATTTTTTCCTGATTAGCACTGAGGGATCAAATAAGCCAGTGCCAGACCCACTTCTGGTGCCAGGGCAGCTCAAGAGAATGAGTCTAAGGCAAAATGGTGAGGTCAAACCTTTTCCCCACCTCATTTTCAGAGACGAGTGAAGCGGGACCAGGTGGTGAGTCACTCTGAACTTCCTGAACATTGTCGTCCTCTGGTGGCTAAGACACAAATTGCATCGAGGTTGAGGATGGACGTAGGGCGGAGGATCTGTCCTTTCCCTTCTGTGAAAAAGAGAAATGGTTATACCAAGAGGTTTCAGAGAGGCTGGCTTTGCTTATGAGGAATATCTCCTGGAAGGTGAAGTCTTGGGGTTGGGGTTTATGACACCCTTCTCTCTGAACCCAGCTTCTCCTGTGTACTGTTGGCTTAGGCCTCACCACCTGTTTCCCCAAATAAGAAACTTGGGGACCCTCCTACCTAGACACCCTACTCTCCCTCATTCTCACATGCAGGCAGTACCCGAGGCCTGTTCATCTAGATTTCTAGATTTGTCTTGAATCTGCCCGTTTTTCACCACCTTCGTTGCTATCACCCAGAAAATGCCAGAAGCTTCTGTTTCCAGCAGCTTCTCTCTTAGATCCATTCTAGCAGGGTGACCTTTCCTTTTGTCAATAAATAACTGTTCTGATTACTATTATTTTAGAAAAAGTGGCCCCAAAACTTGGTGGCTTAAAACAACAACAAAAAACCAGTACCTATCTCTATTTTGTGGATCAGGAATTCGGGAAGAGCATGGTTTGGTATTCCTGGCTGGAGATGTCTTTTTTTTTTTTTAATGTTTTATTTATTCTTTATAAATGTTTTAAATGTTTTTATTTTTATTTTTTATTTTTGAGAGAGAGAGGTAGACAGAGTGTGAGTGAGGGAGGGGCAGAAAGAGAGAGGGAGACACAGAATCTGAAGCAGGCTCCAGGCTCTGAGCTGTCAGCACAGAGCCCGAACTCAAGAACTGCAAGATCGTGACCTGAGCTAAAGTCAGATGGCTAACTGAGCTACCCAGGTGCTCCATGTTTTATTTATTTTTGAGAGAGCAAGTAGGAGCAGGGCAGGGGTAGGCAGAGAGGGGGAAAGAGGATCCGAAGTGGGCTCTGTACTGACAGCAGAGAGCCCGACGCGGGGCTTAAGCTCATGAACCATGAGATCATGGCCTAAGCCAAAGTCAGACGCTCAACCAGCTGAGCCCCCCAGATGCCCCTGGCTGGAGATCCCTGATGTGATTGCAGTCTGATGCCTGCTGGAGCTGTCACGGGGGTGGGGGGACCAGAGTAGCTGGGGGAGAGGCCTGGCATCTCCCTCTCTCCACGGGGGCCTTGGCCATGGCTACCCCAGGCTTCCTCAGAGTGCAGGACTCAGGACAGCGTGTCTGGGTTAGGTGGGACTCAGGCACTCTGCACTCCCCCCGTGCACCATCCTGGAGGTCATGTGGGTGGGATTTCTGCACTGTGATGAGTCTCAGGAGACCTGCGGGTGTTAGGGAAGAGCAGGTGGCAGCTCTTCTCCAAGATGACCGCCTCTTAGTATTCATGCACCCACATAGCTCCTCAAACATCCATTCTGGCCTGATCTCCTGCCTTGGCTGAACCAACAGAACGCAGGGGAAGGGATGCTGTGCCTCTCCGAGGCTCAGCCTTAAGAAGGTCTGGTAGCTTCGGGTTCTGCACTTTGGGGAGACTTCTGGCTCCCCCGCCTGCAGGGACCATGTGGTGAGGTCACATAGGGACAGACCCTGAGTCTGCGGGGAGAGGCCAGGTGTCCCAGCTGTCCTAGCCCCTCAGCTGTCCTCCCCAAGGTGCCAGATGTGGCAGCAAACCATGCTGGGTGTCCCGGGCTGGCACAAGCCCCTGATAACGGCAGGTCTATAGCCCACACCACACACAACAGGAGAGCCACCCGGCTGATCCCAGGTGAACACAGAATTGTGAGAAGCAGTAAGTCGTTTTAAGCTGCTAAGTTTTGGCTACATTGTTACACAGCGGTGGATGGCCGAGACCAGAGTAAGACCAGTTCTGTGGGCACAAGGCCCAAAGAGGGCCTGTACCCCAGGGAGGGAGCAGTGGTGTCTTTCTGAGGTGGCCCTGCGATAACACAGGGGCTGTGCATCTGCCTGCAGATCCTCAAAGGCCTCCCAGAGTTTCTTTGAGCTTCTTGGTACATTCCAATAAAACCCATTTCTGCTTAAATTACCTAGAGTGAATCCTGTTGTCTGCAATTCAGAAACTTCTCTGATAGACTCACTGTCTAGGTATTAGTGTCCTATGGCTGCTCTAACCAAGAGACGCAGAGTTGGTGGCCCAAAATACAAGTTTATTAGCCTACAGTTCTAGGGGTCAGAAGTCTGATCTGGGTCTCACTGGACCAAATCCAAGGTGCTAGCAGAACTATGTTTCCTCTGAGACGTTCTCGAGGAGAATCTATTTTCCTGCCTATTTCAAATTCTAGCTGCAGCCCACATTGCGTGGTTTGGGGCCCTCTTCCTCCTTCAAAGCCAGCAACAGCATCCATCTGACCTCTGCTTCTGTCACGTCTCCTTTCTCTGCCTCTGCCTCTTCTGCCTCCCTCCTTTCACTTACGTGGGCCCTTGTGATTATAGTTAGCCTGCCCAGATACTCCAGAATAATCTCAAGATCCTCAATTTCATCCCCATTGCCATGGAGGGCCGTATATTCACAGGTCTTGGGGATCAGGGTGCAGGTATCCTCGGACAGCTATCATCCTGTCTACCACAGTTGCGGTCCGCTAGAAGCACATTCTGAAGCAAGGGCTTGGGTGGGCATGGTGTACCAGGCAGGCCCCGGCAGGCGAGTGGGGATGCGAGACAGATCAGGGAAGGAAGCCACCGTGGTACGTGCTCTCTGGCCAGCGAGTATGAGGACCTCTGGGAAACGGTAGAGCACACAGCGGAGCCCTCTGTTCATCCTTAGGTGGCTCTCCCAAGGGTGTTAACCCGCTGGCACTTCTGATCTGCCCTACACTTGGCCAAGGGCATCTTGGGAGAGTGCTCCAGTCATGGGGCTGGCATATTTAAGAACAAAAAAGTACCCAAACGGCATGCAGCAGACACTGTCGGGACCCCAGCCATCTGCCCTGGGCACTCACCTCTCTTGGCTGGAAGATGCTGCTTCCCAATGGGCCAGGGGGCTTGGTCAGCTGGTGTGCAGGACCCAGTGTCAGTGCCGATGCCTGGAGAAGCAGCCGTGGGCAATAATGGATGGAAACTAGATGAATGGACACCCTGGCTTTCCCATCCCTTGGCTGGGATAACTCTGACGCACATCTACACCAGCGCCCGGGGCTCTCGAGGGGGATGGAGCCCCAGATGCCCTCGGTGGTGACTGGCTTGATATCACACCTGTGCTGGCTCCAGACTCACTTCCCTGTGGCTGTGTCCTGGGATCGCCTCCTAAACACACTTGAATCCTTGTCTCAGGGTCGTCCTCTCCTCAGGGAGCCCAAACCAAGATCCAGGAGCAAACAAATAAACAACAAAACCCCACGACGGTGGTGTCTCAAATATTTACACTGAAGAAGTCAACGTTTTTCTAGTGTAACTGGACACATGTACACAAACACAATACAGCTACTACATACACAGCTTCCTTTGGAGAGAATCTCACAAGTCTACCTTTGAGGCTGGCCCTGAAGAGAAGGCCCCAACCAAATGGGGCTTCTGCCTCAAGCACCCTCCTCCTGCTACAAGAGTCAGGGAGGCTGTATTTGAGTTTTGCCTTAAAGTAAACACAGAAAATAAGCATGTCTCACAGAGAACAGTGACACACAGAGGCACTGTGGGAGCAGGCTCAGGCCATCCAGTATGGCGAGGGGTATAAAGAGCCTGTGTGTAGCAGGAAGAGACCAGACTGGCAGCTGGAAAGGCTGACTGAGGCACGGCCACAAGGACTTAGTGACTGGCTCATGCTACCAATTTGAGACATTACTTGGGGGAAAGCAGGAGTCGGCGCAGATGCTGCTGGCTGCCGATATTATTAGTCAGGACCGGGTTCAGCTGCAAGAGATAGGAAACTAAAAATAAAAGGCTGCCTTATGTAAAAGGCAGCAGGTAAGCACCCCAGAGCTGGTATGGCCCTCCAGAACGCCAGGGACCCAGGCACCTGCTCTCGCTGCTCTGCTGAGAAAAACTTCTATTTCAGATTGCCTCATGGGCCCAACATGGCTGCAGGCAAAGGGAGCCTGGGAGGGGACTGTTAGATAAAACACAATGTATCCAGTTATATTTTATTTTTATTTATTTTATTATTTATGTATTAAATATTTATTTACTTTTGAGAGAGAGAGCAAGAGCAGGGGAGGGATAAAAAGGGAGGGAGACAGAAGATCCGAAGCGAGCTCTGAGCTGTCAGCACAGAGCCCGATGCAGGGCTTGAACTCATGAACCACAAGATTATGACCTGAGCTGAAGTCAGATACTTAGCCAACTGAGCCACCTAACGTGGGGCCTCAACTCATGACCCCAAGATTGAGTCACATTTTCTTCCAACTGGAGGTGAGCCTCCAGTTATAAATGTTTTTCCCTCTGGTTTTATTTTAATTTCAGGTAAATGGTAATATAACAGGTAATTTTTGTAATATAACAATGTCCCAGTTATTGCACGGGACAGACTTACACTAAAAAAATTATTCATCATTGATCTGAATTTCAAATTTAATTTCTGTAACAAATGACCACAAATTTAGCGGCTTAAAGCAATACCAATTTATTGGCTCCCAGTTTGGGAGGTCAGAGGTGTAATAGAGCAGCAGATTGGTGTTCCTTGTGGAGCACCGAGAGAGATCCCCTTTCTTCTTTTCCAGCTTCTAGAGGCTGCCTATGGTCCCTGGCTTGTGGTCCCACATCACCACTGCTTTCAACATCATATCTCCTCCTGACTCTGATCCTCCTGTGTCCTTCTTATAAAGGCCCTGTGATTATATTGAGCCAGCCAGGTAATCCAGGATGCTTTCCCAGTCTCAAAACCTTTAACTTAATCACACCTTCAAAGTCCCTTTTGTGGGGTGTCTGGCTGGCTCAGTCGGTAGAGCATGTGATACTTGATCTCGAGGTTGTGAGCCCCACGTTGGGCATAGAGATTACTTTAAAAAAAAAAAAAAAAAAGCTCATTTCACTCTCTAATATATTCACAAGTTCAGGGGGTTGTAATGTGGATATCTTTGGGGACTGTTATTGTGCCCATAGAAACACAGAAGCTGCCCCCAAATTACTTGCAGATAAAATTATTAAATCCTGTGGATCCCAATCCAGACACCTCCATTCATTCATTCATTCATTCCATAAATAGCTACGGAGCACCCCTTACATGCTCTGGGCATAGAGCTACCTTCATTGATGCACATTCTACCTGGGGAAGAGGAGACGATAAGCAAACTCATGTGAAAACAGACCTTTCCTTTAAAAAGGTGGAGCCTAATTTTTCTCCTCTTAAGTATGGGCTGGACCTAGTCATTCACTTCTAAAGCAACTATATGCAAATCAAGGGAAAGCTGTATTTTATCTGGAACTTTACCAAATGTCATTCACCATTGCAAAACCAGAGCACCACCATTTATGTCAACCACAGTTGAGCGTCCAAAACAGCACCCTGATCAGCCTCATTGGCACGACAGCTTGAAGAGGAGGTCACAAAAATTACTGCTCCTTTCTAGGGTTGTTCTCTCTTTCTTTCTCTTGGATCAGTCTCTGAGGAAAGCAAGGTGCCATGCCACACTCAAGCAGCCCCATGGTGAGGTGAATACCTGAGGCCTGTAGCCAACAGCCATGTGAGTGAACCACCTTGGAAGCAACTTCTCCAGCCCCAGTCAAGCCTTCGGATGACTGCAGCCCCAATTGGCAACTTGACTACAGTCTCATGGGAGCCCCTGAGCCAGAACTACCCAAGCCGCTCTCAAATTCCACAGAAACTATGAGATAATAAATGTTTGATTTCAAGCCACGCTGCATTCATGTAATTTGTTATGCAGCAATAGATAACTAATATACAGGTAAATAAACACCTCCGTTTCAAATTAAGTTTAGTGTAATAAAGAAAATAAATCAAGATGATGTAGAATCCAGTGGTGAAGGTGGGCATGATATGACAAGGAGGTTGGTGAAAACCTTGACCTTGAGCTGAGAGTGGATTGATGGAAAGGTGTCTGCCAGATGTGCTTTCCATCCCCAAAAGACACTACACTGCCTTTATTATAACCACAAGCCCTCTGTTAACTATTCGGAAATGAAATTTGTAGATAACAGAATCTTTCTACATGCATGATTTTTAAACAGGCAAGAAAAAACAAGGACGAAACAAAAGGAAAGCAACATACAATCTGCAAACTTTATTTCAATATATACGTGCTCAGGCACAATTTACACTAAGAGATATAATAAAGCAGTCAGATACTAGAACCTAAAAGTAGAATCTCCTGGTTCATGACAACTGAAGATTGATCAGGGGTGCTGTTGTGGTAATGCAAATACCGGGGCTAGTATAAATGGTAGTAATGTGGTTTTGAAACAGAACAGCATTTGGTAAAGTTCCAGGCAGAATGCAGTTTTCTCTGGGATTACTATAATAGTTATATTCCTGGGAAATTCAATATATATTAAGACTACGAAAAATGCTTGTGTTTATATGTTAAGCAGATGTACATCCTAGGTTCAGATGACTATTAATAGGCTTTTCACCTCCAAGAATGTCTACTCCAGCCGTGTAGGACTATGTGGGATTGTCCAGCTCTCTGTAGGATGTTATTGTGACAATAAAACTTCAAAATGTCCCTAGGGTTGGTACTGGCCTCAGTGAGAAGCACTAGTTGGGAGAAACAGAGGTGCATAAGCTAAGCCCTTGATGGGAACAAAAAGGAATCCAGAGTGGCTGGAGGGTCCCAAGGAGAAAGAAGGGAAGAGAGAAGGGAGGGAAGAAAAATCAGCCACAGTGAGATACTTAGAGTCAATTCCAAGGGCAACTGGGAGTCATTGTAGGTTTATAGCAGGGAAGTTACTTGGCCTGACTTTGTTGTGGGAAGGGGGCTCAAAACACCTGTTACTCCTTGGATTATACTGCATTTTTTGAGTTTCACGCATCCATTCATTCACTTATTCATTCAACACATAAGGATTGAGAGGTGTCTCAGGGATGCATTGGTGTGTAACAAGCAACCCCCACATGTAATGGTGTAACATAACAATAATGTGTTGCTTTCCGTGCTTCTGTGGGTTGGCTGGGCAGTTCTGCTGGTTTCACAAGAGGTTAGTCAAGCTGCTGTATTCAGCTGGTGAGTTAGCTGGGGGCTGGGCTCAGCTGGGAGTTCTGGGATGGCTGGGCCTCTCTCTCCATGTGCTCTTCCTTCAGGATTCTCCTGAGCACCTGAGGCCTCTTGATGCACAGGACAGGCTCACTTCCACCACATTCTGTTAGTCAAGGCAAATCAAGGGGGTGGAGAAACAAATGTCCCTTCCCCTGGAGAGGAGCTGCAAAGTTGCATTACAGGAATGGAATATATGGCCATGAAACATTCTACCTGGCTCTGGACCAGACCCGGGGGAGAATGCCGTCCCTTTGTAACCTACACCAACACCCTAGTCTGACGACACAGAAGTCAACAAGTGTCAAAGGCCAGGAAGCAATGTGGAAAACATCAAATAGGGAGAGAAGGGGTTCCTGTACATGAGGCTGTCAGGGATGGTTTGAGACCTCCTGAGATGGTTTGGGCGTTTGAGCATGCCTGCATGAGAAGTTTCTGTGGTTTCCAAGAAAGACGCCGCCGTTGCATGAGCACAACTGCCCCACGGCTGCCTTGCGGGATGCAGGTGGTATGACAGGAGGGGCTCTGGGGGCCATCACCAGCGGCGCTGTGATATCTATCACTGGCAGTAGGATAGAACGCAAGGGGTCCCGGGGGCCAGATTTTGTCCTCTTACACTCGCTTGTAGGCTTTGTGACACTGGTAATCTCTGTTTCTTCCTCTGCCAGACGCCCCCAAACACCCCTGCCCCCGTGCACAGCACCGTGAGCCACAGATTGATGAACACGGACAGACAGACACACTCCAAAGGGAGGTGCACAGAGATGGCCCTAGACACACAGTTCACCGAACTGGACGGCCAGGCGTGTGCTGCACTGCAGTGTTGGGAAGGGTGGGTAGACGGTGTGCATCTCGCCAACAGGCACGGAGAAATCCTGTGTTTGGTGAATCCCCATCTCGTCGCTCTCGCTTCCCTCGTCTCTGCTATTCTCCTAAACCTTCCTCCTCCTGCCTCCTCTCTCCCTCACCCCAGCACCTCAGTCGACTCCCCACCCGTGTTCCTTTACACCTTTCTCCTTTGTCCCTCCCGGGCCTCCACCCACTCCCACTCGCCTCCCCCACCTTTTTTCCATGCGTCCTCCACCCTCGCCCCTCCCCTCCTCTCCCACCGGGCCCCGCCCCCAGCCGCAGGCCCCGCCCCGCCGGGGTCACGGGGTCGACGGACGCTCGGCGGCCGTAGCGGCCCCGCCAGTCACGTGGTCACGTGACGCGCTCCAACATGGCGGCGCCGTGGGGCCGCGGCGTCGCTTCCTGACGGGGCGGCGCGGACGGACGCGGCCGGTGCTGGCCGGGACGCCGGGCCCGCAGCGTCTCTCGCCCGCTTGCTCGCACCGCCCGCCCGCGGGGCTGCCAGCCCCCGCCGGGCCGGGGCCATGCAGGAGAGCCAGACCAAGAGCATGTTCGTGTCCCGGGCCCTGGAGAAGATCCTAGCCGACAAGGAGGTGAAGCGGCCCCAGCACTCCCAGCTGCGCAGGGCCTGCCAGGTGGCGCTCGGTGGGTGAGCCGCCCCGGCCCGGCCCCGCGCCGGCCTCCCCACGCCGGCCGTTACCCCGCCCGGCCTCCTGGTCTCCACCTCCCCCGACCTCGAATCCCCCCCTCCCCCGACCCCTTCATTATACCCCGGGGAAACTGATGTCCAGGCAGCTCGGGACTGGCCCAAGGTCACCTAGCAAGTTAGTGACAGCCAGCGCCAGCTGTCCAGCCTCCCAGCCCAGGGAGGACTCTTGCCACGACACCTTGCCGTCCTGTTTCCTGGTTCCTCCCCTCACTGCCCTCAGGAGCAGTAGTCCTTGCCCCAAGTTTTTCCTTTACCTGCTTAGGGTTCCCCCGTGTGAGCAGAGCAAGTGCTCAGCTCATATGGCTTAGGGAAACCCCTGAGGTTTGCTTTGTGAGTCCCGGATTGGAGAATGTTTCCTTTCATTTGGGGATCTCCCGTAACTCCGTCATACCCCACACCTCTTAGGTGGGTGCCAGAGATCTGCTGAAATAGAGGTTCTTTGAGGGCTAAAAAACGACTCGTCTGTTTCATTCACTGCAGCCCTTCCTGACGCATAGTAGGTGCTGATTGAATGGACCCACGGATTATGGCAAGAGGAAGAGGACTCTAACTCATACCTAGCTAAAACCTTGGTAGTTGATTACAGCATCAACATCCTGTCTTTTAATCATTGAAATATTTATCAAATGCCCACTGTCCACTAGGCGCTGTGATGGGCACTACAAGACAGGCAAGATATTTGCCCTTCTGGGGCTTTTACTTTAAACGGGGAAACTAAAACTATGGAAACACCTTTAAATACTGGTAAATACTTTTGTGAGAGTAAAAGGGCAAGATATGATAAAAAAAGGTCTGCGGACTGCTTTTGATAGGGTGTCAAGAAAGTAATCCTTTCTGAGGAGGTGGCATTTGAGCTGAGTACTGAAAGGCAAGAAGTGTCCACCATGGGAAATTTCAGGAGAAGAGTTCTGGATGTCGAGGATCGATACATTTGACCAGAGCCTGGCTTCAAGCCAGTTCTCTGCCCCAATGCCTTTGGCTTGACGTCTGTAAAAAGACCTGTTTTTCCTAACAAATTGAGTAAATGGAAAGTTTGATTTTCTATTGTAGAGTTTGTACTTGCCATCACTTTTCTTGCTATGTTTGCTGTAAGGTACAGAACTGAGATTCTTCTCTTGGGGCCTAGGAACGAGCTTGTGAACTTTGCACTTCTCGGGGAGAAGGTCCGTGATTTTTTCCATTCTCTGAAGGGTCTGAGACTCTCTCAAGGGTCAGGAACTATTGGTTGAGAGGTTGTAGTTGCTTAGATAATCCGGAAACAGATGTTAGTCCTGTGAAATCCAGGATCAGTGGAGGAATTTACCGAGGTTTAGGTTTGTAAAGCTTTTCTATTCAGAAAACCAAGGCTAATTGTTGGATATTGTTTTATCAGTAATGCAGGATAAGCACCACAAAGCAGTTTGTTAGGCAAAAGCCCAATACTTAGAACTCCATTATGAAATCTGCCTGGAGTCTATCCTCTCAATATTACTTTAAGAGTATTGTTGCAGAGGGGCCCCTGGGTGGCTTAGTCGGTTAAGCGTCCAACTTTCGCTAGGTCATGATCTCGTGGTTCGTGGGTTCGAGCCCCGCGTCGGGCTCTGTGCTGACTGCCAGCTCAGAGCCTGGAGCCTGTTTCAGTCTGTGACTCCCTCTCTCTCTGACCCTACCTTGCTCATGCTGTCTCTCTCTCTCTCTCTGTCTCTCCTAGAAATAAATAAAACATTTAAAAAAAAAAAAAAAAGAAAAAAAGAGTATTGTTGCAGAAATTTAAAAGTAGCTATTTGGCAGAAAATTTTTCATTCCTCTTTCAGAAGACAACATTTTCACCAAATTGTTTAGCACAATTTTGCAACCTACTTATAAAATTGTATTATGGGTCATAAAAGGTCATAACATTGAGAGCTTTTGAGCTGTTTTTGGATCATATCTTTATTCAGAAGTTGTGGAATGCACGTTCAATGTTTTAGTAGGAAATTGTAAGAAGTAACTTATCTAAGAAGTAATCTAACCATAGGTTAAATGGATAGCAACAAATAAACATGGCGGCTCATCACTGTTGTCAAGTTGGTAATAGGAACTATTATAGGGAACCTATGCACAGTGTTGAGTCAAACTGGCCATTTTTTAAAGAGTAATTGTGTCATTGCTGTTAAATAGAAATGACTGCTTTTATTTATAAACAGTAGAAAACCTATAGCAAAGTACATGGTAATTGATAGTTCACTCTGCATCTCCAGGCAGTCTTGTGCCCAGAGACAAGCCTGTGTGTGAGCTTGTGCATAAGAAGTTTTGTAATGTGGCTAGCGTTTTTAGAGATTACCGTGTATAGATTATCATTAATTTTGATAAGAGGAACCATAAATGACTGCCCAAAGTTGACGTGCTTAGATGATGGAGAGCACTTACAGGAAGCAGCCGTGATAGGCTTCCGTCTGTTGTAGTGTGTTGGGGGAGGGGATCAGGGCTGCAGGGACTGCAGAGTAGGGAGGTTAGGAGTGTGTTTTCTGGACTCAAGACTGCCTGGGTTCGAGTCGCTTGCCTTCTGCTTCTTATCTTTGTGATCTTAGACAGGTATTATACCTTCCTCATTGGGTTACTGTAAAGATGAAGTTAGTTGATATGTGCAAAGAACTTGGCACATAGTAGGTGCTCTGTAAAGGCTTACTCTTGTTTTTTATTATTAGTTTAAGCTGTGACAGACCACAGATGCTCAGGGCTCTAGCCTCATGGTCTTAACCTCCATTGGTTCCTCCTTCAGGAATGACTTATTGCTCTATTTGGTTTGTTGATGCAATAAATAAGAATGTAATTACACAACCAGGAGGCTGTGTTTATCGGAGTATTAACTTGCTAAAGCTCCGTGAAGACAGGGGTTGTCCCTTGTAAAAGCGGCAATGATCAGGATGGAACAGGATTGGATTAATCTCAGTGATTTATCTGCACGAAATGGCAAATGCATAAGTAGGTAGAGACTGCCCAATTAGAGGATTGTGCCCTTCCGGCCTTTCTCTGGAGTATCAAAATAGCCTGTAAGAGTATTCATCACCCCAAGGACATTGTTGCTCTTTACCTTGTTAACAAAGCTCTGGTGTGGGGCGCCTGGGTGGCTCCGTCGGTTGGGCATCCGACTTTGGCTCAGGGCATGATCTCATGGTTCATGGGTGTGAGCCCCACATCGGGCTCTGTGCTGACAGCTAGCTCAGAGCCTGGAGGCTGCTTCAGATTCTGTGTCTCCCTCTCTCTCTGACTCTCCCCTGCTCACGCTGTCTCTCTCTCTCACTTTCAGAAATAAATAAAACATTAAAAAAAATTTTTTTTTAAACCCAAAGCACTGGTGTGTCTTCAAAATCTTGAACGCTTCACCTTCTTGTTGGGGCACACACATACAGTCTTAAACCTCCCTTTCATATCTGTCATGAGGGCCATTTTCTGCCATGATCTCTCTTTAAAATATATTACTGAGTTAAAAATTATAAATCCTAGAGTTTGGAGACTTGACAAGATAATCTGGGTGTTTTTAAATGGAGTATGGAAAAATTTGTCTGGAAATATGGAAAACGTTAACTGAGTTCTGACAGTAGTCTTTTCATCTCTATATGATAAGAGATGCGTTATCTTATTTCGTAACTTAGTCCACGTCGAGTGCCAAGTACGGGCCGAGTGCTCTGTCATTACTCGGTGTCATTCTTCGTCATTATCAAGAAAATATAAAAAGAATAGCAAACATATCTGTATGGTTTTCGTATGAAATAGAGCGATTTCTTTTTTTTTTTTTTAAATAGGCTCTTTTTTAGAGCAGTTTTCGGTTTTTAGCGAAATGGCACAGAAGGTACAGAGAATTCTCATCTGCTCCCTGCCCCCACACGGGCACTGCCTCTCCCGTTAGCGGCTCGCCTCGCCATAGAGGAGCATTTATTACTATGAGGAAGCTACACTGACGCATCAGTATCACACAACTGAGTGACTCTTTAAAATCACATGTTATGTAATAACTATTGATATCTACCATGTACTGAGCAGTTCTGGGTTCCAGGCACCCTGCCATGGGCTTTGCTGCAGTTTGGTTCTTACTGTTCTTATCCTCACTGAGGCCCAGGCAAGTCGGCCAACATCCTTCACCCAGGAAGCAGTGGAGCCTAGGTGGAACACTGCAGGCTGGCCCCGGAGCCCGGGATCCGAACCATTACTGTCCTGCTGTGCTGCTTCTCCATAGGAAAGTTATTGTATGTAAAGTACTCAATGGAGTCTTTAAATGGTAATTGCACTGCCGTAAAGTTTTGAAGTTTCATTAAGTGAAAGCATTCCGTAAGTCGAGAGATAGAGAGATCAGAGATAGAGAGCTCGAGAGATCGTTGAATTTGGGGATATATTTGAAAGCCTGTAGTCACAAAGATGACAGCTTTTTGCTGCATGTATATGTATATATATCTCTCCGGTTTACTTTAGTTTAGGAACTAATGGGAAGAAAGAAATGAGGGTAAAGAGCTGATGGCCCATAAGCTTCAGCTGAGTTATTAAGCTTTCTGATTTATGATCTCTCTCTTTGTCAGCTGTAAACTGCCTTTGATTAGTTCCGGGGGTGTCACATGTAATCGGTATCCACCTTTGGGTACAGCAGGCAAAGGGAAACCAAGGTCCGGAGAGCATCTTGCCCACATCTGCACAGCCAGGTGGGAAGCAGATATAACACGTGCCCTGTCCTCACATACAAATCATAAAATCTAGTTTTGGATTTGCCACTCTGCTCCATACATGGGGTCGAGAGGCCTGTGGGCCTTCGGTGATCTTAGCCTGCGCGGTTTTGGTGGCGCAGTGAAGGAGAAAAGCAGAATGGAACGGTTGAAGCATGAGTGGGAGGTGAGGAAATAGTGAGCACAGACAACTGTTTTCCAGAGTTTGGCTGTGGTGTGAAGGGGAGGCAGGAGATGTGCATCCTGGGAGGGTTTTTCTTATTATTTTAAAGTAGAAAAAACTTGAATGGGTTTAAGAGTCCTTGGGAAGAAGCCAGTTCAGGGAGTGTGCTCACAGATCTTAGTTCTATGTTAACGTGCAAAAAACAATTCAGCATTTACACGTCCATATGATAAACAGTGAATCGCTTTGTCCTCCATATGATGTTGTTGTTATTCTGATTTTGATGTGTTCAAAATAACTGTTCTCGCCACTAGGAAGAACCTAAGTGCAAAATTTGAAAAATATAAAAACCATCCCTAAGTTGTCATAGCAAATAAAGTAAGGCTTTCTGTTGAAATACAAAAGAAAGCCTTTAATTTTGGCAAATTCTGGTGTTTTGATGAGACGTTTTGTTTACACGTGGTGCAGATTAATGTTTTGAGAAATACCAGGATCTGGGACCCTGACAGGTTACTTTTTGTTGAAAAGCTTTATGATGATTCTTGAGGAAGGGGTCATCTGCCTAGAAGCAGCATCTAAAAGTTGGACTTTGATTATTGAAAACTGTTTGTTTACTGGATTGGCAGAAAGTTCACTGAGGGCTTTCACTTTGCTTCTTGATTAGTTCCGTGATGCTGGGCTGGTGATTTAGCTTCTTTGAGCCTCAGTTTCCTGAAATGCTAAAGGTAGTAATACCTTTGTCCCAGGATTATTGTGAAGGTTAAGTGAACCAGTGTAGTAAAGTCAGTAACACGCCTGTCACCTAACAGATGACCTGCTAAAATTTAGAGGCACCAGTGTTAACCATATTTAAAGGAGAAGAAACTGAATGCCTGGTCTTCTCTGCCTCCCGTATTAGTTGGTTTATGGATGTTTTTCTAGTCTCTTGACATTTCGATGCTGGTGAAGCAGGCAGTTGGATGAATTTAGAGCTCTGTCCTGGACTTGGAAATCTCAGGGGAGACTCTGTAAGCAGTGCTGGGGGAAACAGTAAGACTATTCTTTATGGAAAAGAGCAGACTTGTGAAAACGTGTACTTAATCAGCAAGTACATGGAGTTTCCTATATAAATAGCTCAGAACTGTATTTAGTCCTCACCAATTTCACCAGGCTTAGGGGGCCTGCCAGGAAAATACTTGACTTTCTTTCCAACAAGGTTATCTTAGAAAACCTTGACTCATTCCTGGAGTCTTCCTAACGGAGCTTCTTTCGGTCTACTGTCCTGGTTGTAAATAAGTCTTTTTACTTTTATTTTATTAAAGGTATTTTGTTAAGTTTTTATAGATTTGTGGGGAGAACAGTCTTCTTGTGCTGTTAAATTCTTAAATTTTTCCTCAGTCCCAGGGAGCGGTTGGTTAGTGCATATTTGTTCTTTATATGGTCCGTTTGTTGACTAAACAAGGGTGATATTCACTGAGAAGATATTTATTTGGGTGTCACATTTGGTGTCATGATGCAAGGGAAACAAACAAGGACCCTGTTCTCATGGAGTTTGCAGTGGATGGGGAAGAAGTGCATTATTCCAAGGATCACATCCTCTGGATCAACGTAAAAAAAAAAAAAAGCTAACCTAAAAAGTCCTATGAAGGAGAGAAACCTGGTTCTGCAGGGGAGCGAACAAAAGGGTGAGGGAAAATTTCCTTGAGGAAGTCTTGAGATTTGAATTATAAATAAGAATTAAGTAGGTGGGCAGGGCTCCTGGCTGGCTTATTCAGTAGAGTGACTCTTCATCTTGGGATTGTGAGTTCAAGCCCCATGTTGGGTGTGAAGATTACTTAAAAATAAAAGCTTTAAAAAAAAAGAAACAGGTTGGGGTGACAGGCATTTTGGCAGGGTGTGGAAGTAGTGTATACAAAGGCCCTGTGGCAGGGAGGAGTACAACTGTTAAGGAAATGAAAAAGTTTCTACAGTTATCTCAAAATAGGAAAAAACTGTGATTTTTTTTTTAATAAAAAAAAAAAAAACCTGAAAGAGGCCACTGTGTGGTTGGAGCATGGTAAATGAAAGGGGAGAGTGTCTGAGAAAATGGTGGGAGGGGGTGGCCAGGCCCCGCCATGCAGGACCCCAAGGTCTTCATGGTGAAGAGTTTGATTTTCAGAACAAAAGCAGTGAGACAACACTGAAGAGTAGTAAACAGGGGAGAAGGGGGCATGATGACCAGGTTTGTGTTTTGGAAGGATCTCGTGGGCTGTTGTGTTGAGAACATTTTAGTGGAGGACCAGAGTGATTGCTCAGGGACAGTGAGGAGGCGGTTCCTGTCACCCGGCTGAGAGATGTTGGTGCCTGGCCTCCGAGTGGTGAGGACAGAAGCCCAGCAACGCGAGCGCATGAAGATGAAGCTGACAAAACCTGTCGATGGATTGGATGAGAACTTTGGATAAGGAAGCGGGTTGGGAAGGCTGGCTGTTAAGTTTCTGACTCACCCGACTGGCTGGATGGCAGTGCCGTTCCCTAAGGCAGGAGTGTGGGAGCAGGAGGTTGATCTGAGCAGGAACTTGATGTTCCTGCCTTTGAGCATCCAGTTGGACAGGTGGAGTAGGCAGCGGGTGGACGTACGAGCCTGATGTTCGTGAGACAGGCCTGGGCTGGAGGTTGTGGTTTGGGAGTCAGGAGAGCCTAGGTGGGAACTGAAAGTGTTGGTGAGGATGAGGTGGCCTAGGGAGAGAGTGTACAGAGGAAGAGCCAGAGGAGCCCCACCTGGACCTCAGGATTAGCCCTGCCTGGCTGGGCAGACGAGGCAGCCTGCAGAGGCCATAGAGGGGAGTCGGGGCAAAAAGCAGAGGGCAGATGAGAACACATGCCTATGAAGACAGAAGCAGAGAACATTTCAAGGAGGGTGAGGTGGGTAAGGTCAAGCGCTGCAGGGAGGTCAGGTTGGATGTAGAGCCGCAAAATGTCCATCAGACTGAGAAACATGCGGGTCATTGGTGACCTTGGCTTGACTTTCTTTGGTGGTACAGTCGGTGAAGGTGAAAGCCAGACTGGAGTAGGCCAGGGTGTGTGTGGAAAGGAGGTGAGGAAAGAAGCAGTGAGCATGGACATCTCTTTCCCCAAATTTGGCTCTGGTGTGAAGGGGAGGAGGGAGGTGTGAGGAAGGTTTCTTTTGTTTTATCTTTTCTTTATTTAGTGGTTTAAACTTGGGAAGGAGCCAATTGAGTGAGAGGTTAATAATGCAGGAGAGAGAAAGGACAGTTTATTCATTCAACAAATATTGAGTGCCTCCTCTCTGCCTAGGAATTCCTAGGCGCTGGGAATTCAGCAGTGACCAGAACAGACAAAAGTCTCTGTTATCATAGTTTATGCTCTCCTGGGGAAGATAGATAACAAATGAACTGATAAATAATATGTCAAGGGCAGTAAGTACTGCAGAGAGATTAGAAAAATAAACCAGGGTAAAGTGGAAAAGTGAAGCAGGTGGGGTAGAGGTGGCGGTTTTGGGTGGTGAGGGGAGGTGACATTGGAACGGGGAGCTGAAGGAAGTGAGGGAGTGAGCCTGCGGATATCTGGGGGAGGGAGGGCCTTCCAGACAGCAGGAATAGCAGTTGCAAAGTCCCTCAGACAGGAACATGCCACCAGCAGGCCGGGGGGCAGGGTGGTAGAAGGTGAGATCAGACGGATGGCAGGGGGCCAGAGCTGACGGAGGCTTGGAGGCCAAGGTCAAGATTTTGGATTTTACTCAGCGTGAGATGCGAAGCCTGTGGAAAGTTCTGAGCAAAGGAGCAGATGTAATCTGATTTACATCATAAGGGTTATGGATAATCTGTTCCAAGCAAATGTAATCTTATTTACATTTTAAGGGAATCCCTCTGGCTGCTGTGTGGAGAAGGATGTGAGGTGGGAGGAAGGGTAGGAGCTGGAGCAGTATGGACGGCAGTGGCTGTGACCCAGCACCGTGCGAAGTGATCAGATTCTAGACAGAACGGAGAGCGTGAGGTTCCCGAGAGGCAGGTAGGGATAGGCCACTGTAGAGCAGGAGGGATGGGCCGGTCTTCTTGCAGGAGAGTGGGATTCTGGGTGCAGACCAGGTAGGTTCTCTGACGGGAAGCTGAGGAAGTCTTCCTGTGGCGGCTTCTGACCTCTGCACGAAATAGGCGACCACTCCACGGTGATGAGTAAAGAGGAAGACTAGGACTGGTGCTTAGTTAGGAGGGGAGGGGGGGGTGTTTGAGAAGAGCGGAGAAAGGAGCCGTAGTTTGGGGAGGTTAGAGGAGATGGGCTCACCGGGCATTAGTTCGGGTTCCATTTCTGGTTGATAATTACGGCTCTCCGGCCCTTCCAGCTTGCCCCATTGTCAAAGGTCTGGTTGTTAGGCAGAGACAGGTCAGAAGGAGACGGTAGTATAATCTAAGCTTGGGATTTTGCCAAGAAGTTAAAGACTAAAGGTCAGAGAGAGTCACGGTTATTGATCACCTACCATTCTGATAACAGGGACCCATCCTGGGGACTGAAAAAAGGGGAAAGCTAAGGTGTTGGCCTTGTCAAGATCTGACAGGCCAAAGAAAGGCCCTGCTAGGAGCAGTTGAGTAGGTCAGCAGGAAGGAAAGGAGATGGAGGGCATGGGTCAGGAAGGAGCTGGAAGTGCCACCGTTCTACATAAGGACAAGATTCAGAGTGTGACCGGTCTCCCCAGACTGGCTTGGAGTAGGAGAGGAGGTCCTTGGAGGAGAAGTTGCAGGAATTGAGGGTAGCCTTGGTTTGCGTAGGAAGCAGGGATGTGTGGCAGGTCAGACATGTGGGGAGAGTTGAAGTTTTGCAGGGTTATTGGGGGGGAGCGTCTCTGGGTGTGTTGACCTGTGATGGTATTATTGAGGTTGATGAGGGTCGTTTTTGGACTCAGCTTGGGAGTGGAGTAGAGGCTCAGTGCTAGAGTCACTGATGAATGGAGGGAGGGGTCTGACCCTAGGGGTTGGTAGATGGCAGCCTTGCCAGAAGGGATTTCCTGGCAAGATAGTGGGGCTCTTCAGTGGAAGCTGTCCCACCCCACTCAGGTGTGGCTCCTCTCCAGCCTGCTCATTTATGGCTGCTGATTGCCCAGTTGGCCGTTGGGAAGGCAGTGCCTGTTAAAATGTGGAGCAATAAACCGGAGCAGGTGTGCCCTACCATATGCTCCTCTTCCTTCACCCAGCCGCCGCCTCTGTCCCTTCACTGAGGCTTCTGCAGTATTGGCTCTGGAGCAGACAGCCTGCGTGTGACGCAGTAGCACTTGGTGGCTGTGATGGTGGGCAGGTGACTTCGGCTGTGTGCCCAGATTCCTCACCTGTGTAACAGTTATGGGATAGGAGTGCTCTTGGCTTCCTGGGTATTGGTACTGGCCCCTCATTTTCTTCTTTGCCTTGTCTCTGCTGGGCCCCACTGACAGTACTAGAGGTTTTGCTCTGTTTCTGACTCTTCTTACAAGAAAAAAAGCAAGAGAACTGTCAGTCTGTTGACCACCTGCTGTAGCCCAGACCCTGCCTTAGCTACTAATCTGACAATACCTCTCTCATGGGATTTTCAAGAGACGTACCTGCACCAGTGGCCTGGGCGCAGTCTGTGCTGGGGGCTGCTTTTCATCATCCTCGTTTTTTAGAGTTGGCAGTCAGGAGCCAGTAAGGCTTACTAACCCCACAGGCATTGTTCAGCCTATAGATGGCCATGCCGGGACTTTAACCTAGTTCTTCCTGAATCTCAAACCTATTTCCTGTCTTCCACCACACCAAGCTGTGTCAAGCTATCTGTGAGGCCCCCTTCCACATACCTTTTCCTCGTTTCTTTTTCTGCCTCTTTTTAATGGGAAAAATACACTATATTATCCAAATATACCCAGAAGCCAGCCGTTAGGTCCGGCCATATGAAATACTACTATTTGGCCATTTCCAGCCTATAGAAATGAGACTTTCATATGGTTCTGATACTTCACCTTCCCCCACGGACTCCATGCTGGTCCATGCCCCCATTACTGCTTGCCTGGGTTGCTGACAGTAGCCTCTTGATTGGATTCCCTGCTTCTGCCCTGGCCATCCTCTTCTTTATACTCAAAACAGCTGCCAGGTTGATCTGTCAAAACATAGGTAGGTCAGCTCAGGCTGCCCCCCCCCCCCCCCCCCCCCCCCCCCCCCCCCCCCGCCCCC
>NW_024080674.1:4861309-5041716 GCF_003009895.1 Hyaena hyaena | reverse complement strand
CAATTCCTAATTCTTGTGGGGATACGTAAGTATAAAGTAAGAAACTGAAGAAAATCTGCAGACATATGATTTGTGACCTTGGTGTCTTGGCCTTTGGCAGTTGCTGTCACCAGGAGCGTCCTTTGTCCTCTCACTGCTGCAAGTCACTCCGGCCCATGCTCAGTTCTTTTGGAAAACCAGGGCACACCTTCACGGTGGCCCTGCCGCAAGAGGCCGGAAAGGAAATTGGGAGAGTCCAGAGCCCGGGTTCTGCACAGCCTCCCCAAGGCCGGATGGCGCTCACAGAGTGCTCCCGACTCGGTGCTTCGGACTGTGGTTGCAGTGATCACAGTCTGTGTTAGCGATAGCAAAACCGATGTTTATGTTCTGCATCTATAGTTTACTGGGAGATTCTGGGTGCTTATTTGGGAGTCAGGGTACCCAGAAGGTTATGAACCAGGGCCTTAATTTTCTGGGTTCAAGTTCCAGCTCTACCACTTACTAGCCTGTAACCTCTCTGAGTCTTGTTTTTCATCTGTAAAATGTAGTAGAGTTGGGCCTTGAACCCTGGTCCTCTGGCTCCTTAGTTGCCTTCTGGCTGAGAAGCATTTTAGCTGGTGTAAAACTTGGGTGTTTTGTCTTCATAGTGCTGGCCATAGTCCTTAAAGGCCACTTTTGTCCCCAGCAGTTAACTTCTCTGCAGCCAGTGAAGTACATTTTCCTAATCGATAAAGCAAAGGTTGCAAACTAGTAGTCCATCATCAGGGAAGCCTGCAAACTAGTTTTATTTGGGCATAATAATTTTAAAAACAATTGTGGTTGGGGCGCCTGGGTGGCTTAGTCGGTTAAGCGTCCGACTTTCGCTTAGGTCATGATCTCGCGGTTCATGGGTTCGAGCCCCGTGTCGGGCTCTGTGCTGACTGCCAGCTCGGAGCCTGGAGCCTGTTTCAGTCTGTGACTCCCTCTCTCTCTGACCCTCCCCTGCTCACGCTGTCTCTCTCTCTCTCTCTCTCTCTCTCTCTCCTAGAAATAAATAAAAAACATTAAAATAAATAAATAATAAAAACAATTGCTGTTGCTTTGGCTTACAGTCAAACTTTCACTTAAAATCCAGAGGTTTTGACCTCTGGAAAAATCAAAACAGCTAGCACCTCCATACTCTGCTGGGACCGAGGCTCTACTGTGCCCCTTGCCCTGTTGGGTGCGGGGTGGGGGGGGGGGGCCTCCCTTCCCCTAATGTCTTAAACCCACCCATGCCTCTCCTTGATGTTCACTCCCTGGCCGCCATAGGCCTTTGAGTGTGTAGCCTCTGCACTTGATTTTATTACCCTTGATGCTTCAGTGACTAAGTAGCATTCCTGGTGATTGCCTCATCCATTAGTGAGCTGGCACCAGTGACGTTTCAGAACAGATTGTTTTGGAGCACAGAGGCCAGCCCGGACTATAGTGAGGGCCTGACTGCTTCAGATGTGTTTAACATCTACACTCTAACAAGGTAACCGTGATGGGAAGGAGACCTTGCGTTTGCGTTTGCACAGTAGTGCGCCTCTCGTGTGTCATGTGACACCAAGCACGGAGCAAAGCCTTGGTGTTATGGATACAAATTCCTGCCAGCTGAAAGCTGGGCTACCAGTGTCCAGGGCTGGACGGCTCTCCTGAGCCACTCCCACAGCCTGGGGGCCTCCGCTGGAGGAAGCCACAGCCACTTCCTTAGTGGATTCTTGTCCCAGAAGGGAAGGAACCATGCCACAGAGCTCTCTGGAACAGACTCTGTGTGTTACACCCTTATGGTCCATGAGCAGAACGCTTCATGTTGATTGTCTGGGTGTTTCTACCCCGTTATTTAATGTGAACAGTAGGAAGACATTGGAAGATCAGCAGGAAGGCTAGAAATTGCCACCTCTGATGACTCTGGTTGTCCAGTTTTCACTTCCTAGTTCAGTCTAGGATAAGAGTTGTCCAAGAAAAGGAGATTTGTAATTTCCAGAACTGTGTTGCTGGGGTAACTACTGCCGTATCCAGACCATTGGTTCTCAGCAGATTGTATAAGGAAGTCTGCTTTTGAGGATTACCTGAGTACACGGCAGACTTACTTCAGTGGCCTGGCTTGATGATAATGTCGAGCCTGTGAAGCCTAATGTGCAGGGATACATTTGACCAAGAGAACGGGGGAGAATTCTGTCCGTATTTAGATGGGTGTTCTGTACTGCAAGGGCACAGAACCTCGTTCTCCTGGAGAAAAGACTATCTGAGATTGTGATTTGTGATAATGACACTTTATTTCTGAAACCGTAACTGTGTTGTTGTTATAACCTCCATGGTAAAGATGTTTTACTAATTCATAAAAATTTTTGTATACCTTAGCATAACAATAAGAGTGTACTGAATATACTGAACTGTATATTTAAGAATGGTTAAGATGGTAACTTTTATGTGTGTTTGCCACAATTTAAAAAAAGCTTCACTGTAAAACTAACAAAGTATATCTGCTTACAAAAAACGTGAAGAAAAAAAGAATAGTCATTCTACTAACATAGCTTTTTGTCACATCTGTTGCCAATCTTCTATACATATTTTCGCACAGTTGAAATGTTATAGCATTACCATCATATTGTGGTAGCTATCCTTAACATGCATTTTGCACAATAGGGACATTGGACCATGGGCCAAAATGCTTGGATTCAAATTCTGGTTCCCCAGTTCCTGATCTGTAACAGGGGGCAAGTTACTTAACCTTTCTGTGCCTTGGTTTCTTATCTAAACCTGTGATTCTCAAGCGGGGCAGTTTTGCCCCAGGGGACACTTGACAGTGTCTGGAGACATTTCTGGTTTTGCAGACCACAGAGGGCTGCTACTGGCCATCCCACCGGTAGAAGCCAGGGATGCTGCCAACATTCTGCAGTGCGCGGGACAGCCCCATAGCGGATTAGCTGCCCTCAGACATCAGGAGTGTCTTGGCTGAGAAGGCCTGCTGTAGATTAGATTAGATTAATCCCCGCCTCATAGGATTGTTTTGAGGGTTAAGTAAACTAAAAGTATGTAAAGTACTTAGAGCAATGCCTAGCACAACAGAGCTGCTGTGTACGTGTTAGCTATTATTATTTTAAAAGTATTTTAAAAAGTAATCACTTTTTATTACTTCATATCAGTATTTCATTCTTAAAAATCTCATAAACACTCTTTATAATATTTTCTAAATCTTTCAGTAAAGTTTTTTTTTATTATAATTATTGCATTCTCTTAACGTGCCCTTCTTTTTTCCCCACCAGATGAAATTAAAGCAGAAATAGAAAAGCAGAGGTAAGCGCTTCTCCTGGCTGAAATACAGTATCAAGGGGGTAGGTAGTGGCCCCAGGAACCCCTCTCTGTGCGTGTTTTCTCGTATCTCTTATCTCACGGGCACCACACACGCTCCTAGCACAGTGCCGGCACAGGGCACGACTCTGTGTGTGTTTGAACAGATGCTGGGGTAACAGGTTACCGACTCGGTGACTGCACATTTGCAGGAAAGCGTAAAGAAGATCAGGTCAGTGCTGCCATACGTCTTCTCGACAGACGAGGCAGAGCCCTTGCCCTCCATGTCCCGCTTCCTTAGGCAGGAGGACAGCTTGCCCTGGAAGCGGCTGCTCGTCGTCTTCACGGTCACGTTTCAGAAAAGCGGCCCCGACGTAGCCAATGCCAGGATTCTGGATGCTGTTGACATGGCTTATTAGTCAGAGACCTTGCTCTCTGCATGTGGCAATTTTGTCCTAATGCATGTGTTTCAGTTTTAATTGGCCGGTCCCACAGATACAGTTCACAGGCACTTTCAGTCGAATGATATCAAGTGGGACAGGAAATTAGAGTGAGGTGTAGAAAAGCAAACTATTTTCATTTCCCGTCTCCGGCCTCTCTCGCTTCTTCCCTAGGCTTGGCGCTGCCGCACCACCGAAGGCAAATTTCATCGAAGCCGACAAGTATTTCCTTCCGTTTGAGCTCGCCTGCCAGTCCAAGTCCCCCCGGGTGGTCAGCACATCCCTCGACTGCTTGCAGGTACCGGAGGTTAAGCTTGCTGGTATCAGGGGGGCTCTCCCCACACCGTAGGGGGTCCTTCTGCAGGGACTGTGGCTTCGAGGTGGTGCGGAGGGGAGCAGTCCAGCATACCCGTCATGGAGGTCTCATGAGGGAGGGGACGATGAGAGGTCGGACCTCCTCAGCCAAGAGAAGAATATGTTTCCCTAGAAATGTTTTCTTGTACTCTTTTACGTGTGTTTTTCTAACCAAAACCTTTAGGATTTGTTGGAATAGTTGGTATATATGGGCGTGTGTGGTAGTTTTATGCCACCTCTTTCTTGATGGCATTAAAATTCGTAATATCAAGTAGAGAAATAGATACAAGCAATATTCATCATTTGTGGTAATATTCCCTAAAGTCCCTGTGAATCCCAAAGAAGCAGATACTGAACCATTTTTCCCACAGGAAATACAGACTAAAGTTCCTGTGAGCCTCTGGCCTCAACATGTTCATCAACCAATCAGTACATAAGTCAGTACATAAGTTTGTTCTTTGTGTGTTTCTGCTTAAAGACACCTTATTTATTAATATATGTTACTGATTCATTAATGTTGAATTCACGGTTAAAGCACAATCACACACCTGAACGAAGCTGATCTCAAAAGTGTATTTCTCTGTAAGGCCTATCATTGCATTCTTGGTCTTAAGAACGGCAGATATTTCAGCAGTATGTTTAGGGGTCATTTTAAATGGCAAAAAAACCCTAACAGAATGAACAGAAATGCAAAAACAAAACAAAACAAAACAAAAAAGTGGCATGAAAGAGGCCACAGAAAAGACACTGCTTATAGTGTAAGAGCTGAAATGAGAAGACAGAATGTCTCTGTGTTTGACCTTGGCTGGGAACGTGTGCACCATGTCATTCAGTTTTCTCCCTGCTTTGCAAGTGCCCACAAATGACTATAAAAGTACCACAAGTATTGATTTGGGGCTTACCAATAAATTTTAGTGAGTGGGTACATTTGCAAATACAGGATCCGGGACCGATGAGGACCGACTGTGTTAGAGCCACAGTGACCTTGTTATAAATTACCTTTGATTGATGAAGAAGCAGGAGTAGGGAAGTTAAGGTGACTTGTCCAATAATAAGTAGGCATGAGAGTCAGAAACAGAACTACAACTTGGGTTTCTTAATTCCTCCTGGTCCAGCATTCTTGTATTTGTTCTTACGATCTACTCCTGAGGTTTGTGGTTACCTCACTTTGATTCTTAACCCCAGCAAGCAACCTGCATCAATGAAAAAAGCTTGATAAATTAAAGAATCATATTCAGAGGCCCACAGTTTACCAGTACTTTCTAGAGCAGGTATAGTGAACAGGTTCTATAATTGCTCAGAAGCTGTGTTGAAAAGCTATCTGCAGTTTCATCTGGGTTTTTTGAGAAAGGACTGTGATCGATTGGTTCTGTCTGCTGAGGCACAGGACTGCCAAGTGGCAGTGGGCATGCCACGTTTTTGGCATCTGTAGTCTAATATTTACTCTATTAATCTCGCTTCCTTGATATGTCTGTGCTTGAAAGTTGGGTGACAGTTTCTTCATGGAAGCAGTTCTTCCAAATGAAAAGCCATTTTCTCATTCAACATAATTCTGTACAGATTGTCCTATGTGAAACATACTGTGAGCCAAGAATTCTTAAATGGCAGTCCCAAGTCCTGCTTCTATCCTAAAATATTTGTGGCCGTGAAATTTTCTGAGGAAATTTGGCATAAGTTTAACTCTAGTTGTTTCCTTCTCATGTTATGGTTTAGTTCTGAAGCCGGTGCTGAGAGTTAACATTACTGACTTGCGAAGAATGGTGCCTAACATGTGTCGAGTACTCAGCCCATGCTGGGCCTTGGGACAAGCACTCTGTCCACTCCGTCTGCAGCATCATGTCTCATCTTGTCAGCACCCCTCTGGTTACTTAACTCACATCCTCATTTCAGAATGGAGGAAACAGAGGCTTAAAGAATAAAGTGACCACCCACCTGAGCTCCCCTGCCCAGGAAGTGGTGGAATTGAGTGGGCATCTAGGACTCTCCCCACCCTGTCTGAATTCTTAACCAGGGGTCCTTAAGCTACAGCTGTAAGCCAAACCTGGCCTGCTGCTTGCCTTTGTAAATGATATTTTATTGGAACACGGCTGCCTGAGTCTACTCAGGCTGCCCTAACAGAACAGACTGGGTGGCTTAAGCAGGAGGCATGTATTTCTCTCAGTTCTGGAGGCTGGGCTGTCCAAGATCAGAGGCCAGCCGACTCAGTTCCTTTAAGAGCCCTCTCCTGGGTTGTCAGCCGAGTTCTCACCTGGCAGAGAGTGCACATTAGATCTCTGGTCTCTTCTTGTAGGCCAGAGGCTCTTCCTCCTAATACCGTCTCTTTGGGGGTAAGGCTTCAGCGTAGGAATGGGGGACACAGATATTCAGTCCACAGCAACAGCTGTGCCCGTTGTTAATGTGTTACCTCTGGCTGCTTTCCCACTGCTACAGCTGAGTTGAGTTGTTCGAACAGACCAGATGACTTGCAAAGCCTAAATATTTGGTTCTTTACAGAAAAAGGTTGCTGACCACCCCTCCTATTACCCTGTGGTTTTGGCCTCTTCGATTAAAAATATGCTGTTTATATTTTATGTTCTATATTTTCCTGGAAATAGTCTGTTTGTAGAACTCTGGAACGGAAACACTGACATCCTGCTCTACTTCAGCCCACTGTCTGACTTGAGTTGTAAATTTAAGAGTGACTTGAGGCCTATGACATGTGGTTACCCCTTCTTTTTTTTTCTTGTTTCTTTTTAAGAATGGAAGTTCTCTATAATTTAATAGGTACGCTTGAATTTCTTTGGTTAGTATACAAAATGCAAATTGTGTTGTCCTTTTTATGACATTAGAAAGTGACCCAGTACTGCCTGTGATACTGAATGAAATTCATGTCCCCTTGGAGGTTGCCCTTGCAAAGCCTGTTTGACTGGCTTTTCCCAGTGTGGGGGAGGTAACTTCCCTTGTGGAAATGGAAGACCAGTGTCCAGGGGTAAAGGTTGGTTTAGGCAGAATTGAAGACAGCTGCAGACATATCCACATTCTGCTCTGAGCATTTAAAGGAATATTTCTTAGGGGCTCCTGGGTGGCTCGTTTGGTTAAGCACCCGACTTCAGCTCAGGTCATGAATCTACAGTTATGAGTTTGTGCCCTGCATTGGGCTCTGTGCAGACAGCTCAGAGCCTGGATCCTCCTTCAGATTCTGTGTCTCCCTCTCTGCATCCCCCCACCCACCCACCATGTTCTGTCTGTCTGTCTCTCTCTCAAAAGTAAATAAACATTAAAAAAAAAAAACCCATTCATAATTATCAAAGTTGTATATGATTACATTCTCTGTTAAACATTTTTTTTTTTTTTTTTTTTAGAACTTTAAAGATAAGACTAGGGGCGTTCAGTCAGTTAAACGTCCTAACTTCACCTCAGGTCATGATCTCAAGGTTTCTGAGTTTGGGCCCCGCGTCAGGCTCTGTGCTGAGAGCCCGGAGCCTGCCTTGGATTCTGTGTCTCCCTCTCTCTGTGCTCCTCCCCCTCTTGCACTCTGTCTCTCTCAAAAATAAATAAATAAACACTTAAAAAAAGAGAGAGAGAGATAAGACTGAAGTCCCTTCGACTGCTAGCCCCAAACCCAGTTGCCTGTGTAGGTCATACACTTTTTTTCCTTTCTTCTTCATTGTTTCTTTCTTGCCTGTGGGTAGTAGATTTTTATTTTATGAATTTGACACGTTTCCCTAATTTATTTTCATCTTTAGAATGTTAGTTGGATACGTGGCATTTCCTTCTCATTTTAATGTTGAACCACATGAAGTTGTCATTCTCACATACTGAAAAACTCAAATATCAGTAACTTTGTATGACCCCAACCTAAGACAAGTTTTTGTCCATAAAGATGCCAGGTAAGTCAAGGCTGAGAGCACAGACTTGGCTCACAGATGGCTTAGCATTTATATACTGGCTTCACACGTCACTGAGACAAGTTCTTTAGCCTCTCCAGGGTCCAGAGTCCTCAGGCGCAGAGTGACAGCAGTGTTGTCTGCTACGTAGGTGATGACGGGGCCCAAATAGGACTACTCAGTGTTCGTCAAACACAGATCAGCCATGTTGCTCCTGCACAGTTTCTTCCGTGTCTTCACTCTTTACCGTCGTGTATTTAATATTTTTCTTTAAAATAATTTAAAAGAATGTTTAGTATTGAAGTGTAGTTGACCTATAGTATTAGTTTCAGGTGTTCTGCAGCTTTTTACATTCAACAGTGCTTTTAAGATCTGGCTGTATTGCTACATGCAGATACAGAGCATTCCTTTTGACAGACACATGATATGTAATACCACCATTTTACTTATCTCTCACTCTCTTGAGGGGCATGGACAAATAGGGTGACAGTGAACATCCCTGTGCAGGCAGCCTCCTTAGACACAGGGTCAGTGAGCCAGCTGCCCAGAGGCCTCCCTCCCCTTCCCTCTTCCCATCCCATTGCTTTGACAAGGAGTAAAGCAGGAATTTCTACCTCCATCTCTGTCTCCCTTCCAGAGTCCAAGCCACCAGCATCTCCCTCCTGGACAGCTTCCGTAGCCTCCACACTGGTCCCCTGCTTCTCGCCCGTTGCCCTCCATCCTGTTCTCCACACGGGAACTGGGAGCCTTTAGAAACCCATCACATCATGTTAATCCTTCGCTTAAACCTGCCAGTAACTTTCCGCCCCACTCACCGTGCAAAGCACTTTCCTCAAGTGAGCTTGCCAAGCGCGTTCATGCTGCTGGGCCTCTGATATGTTTCCAGGCTTTTTTCCTGTATGTTGACAGAAATGCATGGGTGCATGCAAACACACACACGTTTGTATTTTCCAGAAATGAGATAGTCTTATGCATGATCACTTCAGCTTGCTCTTTTTAAGATATCTACAAATCAGGGGCACCTGGGGGGCTCAGTCGGTTAAGCATCCGACTTTGGCTCAGGTCATGATCTCACGGTTCGTGGGTTCGAGCCCCGCGTTGGGCTCTGTGCTGACAGCCTGCTCAGAGCCTGGAGCCTGTTTCAGATTCTGTGTCTCTCTCTTGCTCTGGCCCTCCCCTGCTTACACTGCCTTTCTCTCTCTCTCCCGCTCTCTCTCTCAGAAATAAACATTAAAAAAAAAATTAAAAAAAGAAAACGATGCCTACAGATCAGACAGGGCTCTGCAGATCCCAGCCAGGACTTTTAGCTTTGGTCTGCCCCTGCCCATGCGAGTACACGCTCGGTGAGAAGAAGGACCATCTTACTCCCTGTTGTACCTCCAGTGCCCAGAACAGCATCTGGCACAAGGAGAGAGAGGGCTGAACTGGAAGGTCACGGGAACTCTTTCCTCTGCCCCATGTCACTGCGCAGACAAGGGGGTGCAGTGGTGCTTTAAACTTTGAAGGGAAATGTGCCCTCTCAGGAGTCTGTAAGGGAGAGAGGCTACTTCTAGTCCTTTCTCGTATTTGAATCAAACATCCCCTCCGCCCTTGCTTTGCAGCGTCAGTGTGGGGTTCTGTGGGTCCCACTTGTTAACACTCCCATTGAGGAGTTCATAACCATCCCGCTCATAACCCAGTGCTCCAGATAGGCTTACACACCCGTTAGGAGTGAGGCATAAGCAGCGTCAGGAACCAGAGCTCACTCACCAGGCAGCCAGCGCTGCCCCCTCCTCGCCAGCCTGCATGTGCAGCGGGGGGGGGGATGAGGTAAAGGGCATCTTGAGCTGTTTTTCAGAAACACATATTAGCAGCCCCCCCTCGCACCTTCCCCACTCCTGCCCCCGCCCCCTGCCCCTGTGTGGTGACCTCTGGGGCTGGACTTGATGAGCAGAGACTGTGCAAGCCTCTCCGGCTCAATCAGTCATGTGATCTGGCAGTATCATGTTCTACTCCCAGCCGCTCTTTCTCGTTTGTTTCGGCTTCCTGAATGGCGCTGCTGGCACAGTCGGCGAAGGGGGAGGCTAGTGAGGATGGGAGCCTGGCCTCTGCAGAGCAGCAGGTTGTCGCAGCACCGGGGTGGCAGCACTGTAGAGAATCTCAGGACCTGGTGTCATTTTGTGTGCCTACAGGCAAGGATATGACAGATCAGGAGCCAGAAAGGTTAAACAACAGAAAAGCATTTTAAAGAGTCTTTAAGTCAGTGGAAGCAGAGAATGCCTTAGGAGGCACATATCCTAGAGGGGTTGTGTCAGATGAGTGATTCTCTTATCTGGTCAGCCATCCGAATAACCTGGATGGCTCGGAGAAAAATACCGATCACCAGGCTCTACCCCAGAAGTGAGGATTTGGTAGTTCTGGGTTGAGGTCCAGGAATCTGTACGTGTAATGGGCTCCCTCAGGTGGTTGTGACTCTCAGGCAGGCTTGGAAGTCATCCTGCCCCTGACCTTTGGGATCCTTTCCAGCTTTCAGGTTCTCTGTGGTGAAATCCAGGTGACGAGTGAGGTGGCACAGCCCCTCTCCCACCTACTCGGTCGCCTGACCAAGAGGGCGTGGCCCGAGTGACCCCTCACCTCTTCAGCCACGGGATTGACACACCTCTGATGACATAGGTGCAGAATTTTGAGGTCCCCCTTAAGCAAGACACACGATCAGTTGTTTCCGATGTATCTTTCCTTTTAAAAAGAAAAATGTGTACATATGGATTTTTAACAGCTTGTGATAAGATTTACATGCACACAAGCCACCCATTGAAAGTGTGCAGTTCAGTGATTTTTGTACACTGACAGGTATGGAGCCATCACCACGATCAAATTCTAGACTATTTTTATCACTTCAGAAAGAAACGCTGGGCTCATGAGTAATCACTGCCTGTTTCCTACTGATGACTTCCTGTCTCTATTCTGTATAGATTTTAGTCCCTCCTCCTTCACACTAGTGGTTGTGTGTGAAGTGTACTGGCGATTGTTGTATACCTTGCCTGTTCCACTGGACACCGCCTCACCGTCCTGAGGCTCCTCTGCATGGGAGATAGGCTGAGCGCTGCGCCCACAGGGTGGCTATGCCGCCGTGCTCCCAGGGAACAGAGGGATCTGCGGAGACCAGAAGTTAAGCACGGCTTTTGCTGCCAGGAGCAGCCTCAGTCTTGGTCAGGCAGAAACTTTTCCTTCTGTTCTTTCTGCATAGAAACTCATCGCCTATGGGCACATCACCGGCAACGCCCCCGACAGCGGAGCCCCCGGGAAGCGGCTTATCGACAGGATTGTTGAAACCGTTTGCAACTGTTTTCAGGGCCCTCAGACCGATGAAGGGGTTCAGTTACAAATAATTAAGGTATTTCTGTCTGTTTGCCTGATCTGGATTTTAAATAAGAAAGCCAGTCTCCTTTGGGAATTTGAATTTCTAATTTACCATGTGTTAGTTGTCTCAGGTGGTGCTGAGCTCGAACAGAAGACTGTAAGCATCACTTAGATCTTTTGTTAAGTGTCAGAATTTATTAGCCCAGACTGAGACAAGAAGAGTGGAACCAGGTGTGTTTTCAGAGTAAACAGTTCCGCTAATAACAATGTAAATTGCTTGTCAATTGGATCGGCCTGAGATCTCCCGGTCTTTCTCCTTGAAATTCTGGATTCCCAGCCTGCCATTTCTCAGTGGGTCCTTGTTGATGATCTTAACACCAGTCTCCCCCTTGTCCTGCACCCCACCCCCCATTCCATTTCCTTGTTCCATTCCATTTCTGCTGCCAGGAGTGTACCAGCTGCTTGTTGGGAGGACAGGACCAGGATGGGTGTAGCCAACAATCCAGATCTTAAGTCCTCCCTGTATCAGCTTTGTGTGGGATGACTCCGTGTTGGCCACTCCCAAAGCTCTCTTGGAAACCCTCCAGGGAACTAGGACTCTGACCGCCTATCAGAACCTGTATATTTTGTGATTATTATAGGCGAGATTGAGTCAGAGCAAGTTTCCCTCCTGAGAGAGTGGTCTGTATTTTTGGCTTTTAAAAAAGTAAACTGGTAGAAAGCCGCCTTCAACACAGCTTAACGTCAAGTGATCTGGGTTTTATAAAGTGAATAATTATCTTTAAACTCAGAGCAACAGGAAGTTTTGGTTTGCAGAGCCATCTTAAAATGTACAAAACCAAACCAAAGCCAAACCCTGTATAAAAGTTTGGCTGTGTAAGGATGGGAGGCAGGTGGGTGCTTGTGAAGGTAAAGGTTCTGGATTTTTGTTTTAGGCTCTTCTCACAGCGGTGACATCCCCACACATTGAAATTCACGAGGGCACTATCCTGCAGACAGTTAGGACATGTTACAATATCTATTTGGCCAGCAAAAATCTCATCAATCAAACCACTGCCAAGGCTACCCTTACTCAGATGCTGAACGTCATTTTCACCCGCATGGAAAACCAAGTGGTAAGTGGTGGCCGTTACCTGCTGCCGGGGGTGGAACATCTTCTGGTATGTGAACTGTTTCACCTTAAAGTTTATCCCTTCTTCCCCTAAATTCTGTTTTTGTTCTTGCTTTAAAAGGCAGAGAATCTGGCATGAATTTTGGAATCGGCATTCAGAATTTGTTCTGACTTTTATCAAAAGAATTTATCTCCTTTTTAAAATGTTATCTTCCTATTTGGATTTTTTTTTTAAGCAACAGGCTAGCTTATTTTCTGATCCTTCTCAAAATGACCTTTTTTTTTTTTTTTTTAGGATTTTATTATTTTTAAGTAATCTCTGCACCCAGTGTGGGGCTTGAACTCCCAACCCTGAGATCAAGAGTCGCATGCTCCACCAGTCGAGCCAGCCAGGTGCCCCACTGCTGGGACCATTTAGAGTGAACCTTTTTTTTTGTTGCCTTTTAGTTGCAGGAGGCCAGAGAATGGGAAAAACCAGTCCAGTCGAAACCCCAGTCCCCTGTGATCCAAGCCGCAACAGTGTCTCCAAAGGTCAGTCATTTGAAGCAGAGCCAGGCACAAAGCAAACCAACGACTCCTGAAAAGACAGATTTAACTAACGGCGAACATGTCATGAGTGGTTCTGGAAAAGAGACCTCAGAGAATGGAGACGCACCCAGAGACAGAGGCCCGTCGCTGTCAGGTACGTCCTGGGCACTGTCCCTTTCCCACTGTGAGAGGGACCCCTCTTGTGTCCGAGGGACAGTTGAAGGAGTCTGGTAACACCTGCAGGAAACCTCTGAGAGCCGCTTGTCTATTTCTGGGCCTTTCCCTCCCCTGTCACTTTTCTCTTGAACACAGCCAGAGAGTCAGTGTCTCATGTCTGGTGTCAGCTGTGTGCTTTTCTTGAAACAGTCCCTGGAATGCGTCAAGCTACTGCTTCTTGATGTCAGCTTCCGTGCCACGGGTTCAGTTTGGAGTATTTATCTCCCAGTAGTTAATTGTTGGGGTAGTTAGTTACTCAGTGCCTGCCTTATCCGCCCTGAGGGGACAGGGGGACCTCATCTGTCACGTCACATATACATGGGACTCTGCACCGTACCCACAGCCTGGTAGGTGGTGGCTACTCCTGCACATCTGTGAAAGAAGCAAGAAGGTGATGAGTAGGTGGGCATATAGGTGGACAGACAGCTTTGTTTTCTCCCTCTGTTACCTAGTACATTGCATGTTTTCGTTCGCTTTTTTTAATGAAAGAGATAAACCACACCTGATTATAGTCTTCAAGTAAATGAAACATTAAGCATGAAATGGTGGGTTGGATTATCATCAGATTACTTCTGGAGGTTTGCATGTTTCCCTGGGCAATTTGTATGAACCAGTTCTCAAATTCGTATTTTTTTCAGAAATGTACCTTCCCCAGTGATTTCTGTCCAATAATTCTTCACTCTGGCGGCTTAGTGTACATTAAATATCTGACCCATCCTTACACTTTATCTCACCTCTTTCTGTGTCCCACTATGGATAGCAGTTTCTGTTGGTAGTGTGTTCTGTGAAAGCACACACATCTGAGCAGGTTTCGTTCCTCTGTTTATCAGAGCCCATGGCCTGCGCAGGAACAGACCAAGTGCTGTGACTAGAAGGCCTCTCTGTATCTTTACTCCAGGAAAGGACAAAAGAGAAAGTTACTGCTAAGAATGGCATGTGCCTCGGGGTGAGCACAGAGTTGCTGTCTCCTAGTTCTGCTGTCTTGTGTCCCAGGGAAGGTACTCAGAAACTACTGGCCCACCCTCTGTATCTGTCACCATCTTGGCCTTCTTAAGCTCTCAAAGAAAGGACCAGGTTTTTACTGTAACCCTTATCAGGCTGTGGACAATCAATAAGTATTAATATTTAAACACACAGTAGGTAGTAAGCATAGCTGTGCAGATGCAAATGTCTCTTTAACTGCATGAAAGTGCTTCCACTAAAGCCCATTTTCTACATGGCAGTCAAAGTGAGGTCTTAAAAGCATGAATTAGATCCAGCCCTTCACCGCCCCCCCCCCCCACTATGGTAATTTCCCATTGTATCCCATTTAGAGTGAAATCTGTGCCCGCCCTGCCCCGTGGCTTCTGAGGCCCTTTGTGACCCAGCTCCTGCCCACCTCTCTGTCCCCTTCTTACACCTCTTTCCCCCATGCTTGCGACGCAGTGTGCGGGCAGGTTTCTGTCTTGAATGTGCCACCCTTGCTCTTGGTGTCTTTGCACCTCCTACCCCTTCCCCGCCCCATCCCCTTTATCTTCAAGTGTCTCTGTTCGAACTGATCGCCCTCTCCAAAGCTGCCACTGCTTCTGCCCCATCAGCCTCTTTCATGTCCTTCATAGCACTCATCGTTACCTGAGATCACTGAAGAATTTACTTTCACTTATTCCTGGGCCAAGATCTAGACCACTCTGCTCACCACTACATTCCCAACACTTGAATGTGCCCGGCACTCATGGCAGAGTCTCCATAAACACATTTTTTTTTAATGAATGGGGGAAAAAAACGTCTAAAATATGCTTTTGCAGGAACACAGTAACTTAAAATTCTGCAGTAACAAAGAATGATTTGTACTCAGTATATTGCTGTGGATTTTGTTGCCAGTACTTGATGTCCCCTGCAAGGCTTCCCCCAAGAATGTGGGAATCAGATCGCCTGTAAGAATCCAACAGCAAACCTGCAAATAGTGGGTCAGAATGGAAGTGGCCTGTTAACGCTTAAAAAGAGTGAGTGGCTTCTGGTTCTGGTTCTTAATATGTGGCTCTAAAGAAAGAACCGCTCCTTCAGAAGAAGGGGTTGAGCAGCCAGAGAAGCCAGAGGAAGGACTGCGTGAGAGGCAGGTGGTGGAGGTGCCCGTGCTGGGAGGCTGTGCCCTGGGCCCGAGTCCAGGCCGTTGCGGCCACTCCGAGGCCAGGGCTCTGGTGCCTCTGTGCTGGAGATAACACAGCCTGCCTTCTGCGGGGCCACGGGAGCCACCCCTCGCTAGCCGGTCACTGGGACTCCACATACATTTTCCTGTCTCCTTCCCCAAGAACCCTGCCCACTGCTGTCCTGGGGTCACTCGCCTCCCGCACTGAAATTTGCATAGATGGAGACAGTTCGCCAACTGATTTGAGCCTCTCTTTCGCCTTAGAAGTTTTTCATCCTAAGTCGATAAATCAGTAGTCACTTGGTAAATCTTATCAGCTTGTCCAAGTCATACATTAGATTGCTCTTTTAAAGTCACAAAATGAGATTTTAGAACCTGAGATAATGCTAGCTTATGTGTATTTGGGGGCACAGCCAGCAGTCTCCCGAGGGGACCTCCATTTGTCCATTACACTCCTCCTCATTGCCTGCCTATTCTTGTCAATTCTTTTAAAAAACAGCTTTATTGAGATACAGTTCCCATACTGTAAATTCACCTGTTTAAAAAGTACAATTCAGGGGCGCCTGGGTGGCTTAGTCGGTTAAGCGTCCGACTTTCGCTTAGGTCATGATCTCGCGGTTTGTGGGTTCGAGCCCCGCATCGGGCTCTGTGCTGACTGCCAGCTCAGAGCCTGGAGCCTGTTTCAGTCTGTGACTCCCTCTCTCTCTGACCCTCCCCTGTGGCGCACGCTCTCTCTCTCTCTCTCTCTCTTCTAGAAATAAATAAAACATTAAAAAAAATAAGTAAAATGTACAATTCAGTTATTTTTAGTATATTCACAGAACGTGCAGTCATCACTGCAGTCAATTTTAGACCATTTTCATTACACCCAAAAGAAATCCTGTACTCAGTAGCAGTCACTTTTTTTTTCTTTTTTTTTTTTTTATGTTTATTTTTGAGATAGAGCGTGAGCGGGGGAGGAGCAGAGAGAGAGGGAGACACAGAACCTGCAGCAGGCGCCTGGCTCTGAGCTGTCGGCACAGAGTCCAACGCAGGGCCCAAACTTATGGACCATGAGATCATGACCTGAACTGAAGTCGGCCTTTTAACTGACTGAGCCACCCAGGCCCCCCACTCCTTGTTTTCTTTTAAGATCCTGACTTTTTGACTCCCACCAGGCACAAGACATTAATTAGCATTTTTACATTTATACAGCAAATGAGTAGCTATGGTAGGTACATAAATACCTGTGTGTTTAAAGATTTCTTAGCTCATTTTTTCTTGTTGCATTTCATTCTTTAAGGGAAAAACAACCCAATCTCTAAGTACTATAAATTAAAGAAAAGCTGTCCTCTTTCCAACCAGTATGGAGATTCTGATCAGACAGCCAGGTTTCAGACCATGACTCTGCCATGTAGTAGCTCTGTGACCTTGGGAGAATCTTTAACCTCTCTGAGTTCAGGCTTCTCATCTGTAAAATGAGTCTACAGCCAGTACCTGCCCTGCAGGTCTGTGAGACTCAAATAAGACTGGTATCTGGCCCTGGGATCTGTGTTAAGTGTTTGCTGTAATTAACTTTCAAGTAAGTTTCAGCTTAAAAAAGGAGTTACAGGAGCACCTGGGTGACTCAGCTGGTTAAGTGTCTGACTTCAACTCAGGTCATGATCTCACAGTTCGTGAGTTCGAGCCCTGCATGGGGCCAGCTCAGAGCCTGGAGCCTGCTTCAGAGTCTGTGTCTCCCTCTCTCTCTGCCCCTCCCCCCGCTTGCACTCTGTCTCTCTCTCTCTTTCAAAAATAAATAAACATTTTAAAAATTATTTTTAAAAAAGGGGGGGTTAAGAACAATTGCCAACAGTTAAGACGGTAACCAGATGTGAAGGTGGTAGGCGTGGTCCTGTGGAGTAATGTGAGCCTGTTTTCCATGTTAGCACCCGATCCTCTGCTTTAGGAATTTTAATTTTTTGTATGTGGAGAAAACAAAAATTGTCTCAGGACAACACTCTATAAAAATAACAAAATGTACCCCCAGACCCCCTCCTTTCTGACCTGTTGCTGACACAGGCTTCTGGGCAGGGAGGCTTCAGCTCACCGGGTTATAGCATTTGTACGATGGACATTTATTTTGCAACAGGAAGTTGCCTAATGTATTCCTTCCTGTTGAGGAACCATACTGGCATGTGGCTGGAATGTGACAGCAAACAGCTACGTTCCCTCATTGTTTCCCTTCTGTATCACCACGTGCTTGGATGTTGGGCACAACCAAACCCCAGTTTCTAGGACAGAGGCATGTCACGTGTTCTTGTCACCATGTATTCACATTTGTCCCTTCCAATTCCACATCCGCCGCCTCCCACTCTACTTTTTCCCTAGCGCTGTAGCATACAGCTTGTATAGTTATTTACTATCCCAGCTAGAATGTAAGCACCATGAGGATAAGGATTTTGCTTTAAACAGTGATCTAGGCCAAACGCCTGGAATGGTGCCAAACACATAGGCACTCAGTCTGTTAACTGCATGAATGAGTGAATGCATCTTACTTCCCTGCCTCCCCCCATTCCCCCTGGTCCCTGCTTCACTCAACAGAAAACAGGGATGTGGGAGGGTCTGTGTCAGATTCCCTCCATTTTTTCCCCAGTTATTCTCAGTATGTGACTTTCATCCTCCAGGCTACCTCGTGGTTCCAGATGCTGTCATTTTGCTCTAGGCAGGAAGGAGGAAGAGGGCGGGACTACAGGACTCCCAGCTGAGTTATGCCCCTTTCTAGGGAGCCTTTCTGGAACCTGGTGCAGTCTTCCGTAATTTATGCTTATGCCTCATTGGCTGGAGCTTGGTCAGATGGCTACCCTCTCTGCTAGGATGGCCTGGAATCTGGGGACAGCCCCTTCCAAAACAAAATTAGAGCTCTTTTAGGGCTAAGGGGACAAGTTAGTACCTGACGGTCCCAACCATGGGGGTTATTCTCCTGCTGGCTAGGCAGGGAATGGCAGCAAGGCTTTCTTTCATCTGAACCTATTCAAGGTGACCCTCTTCATGACAGAGGCTGTGAAACCGGTAGGATCTGGTGCCTCATCAGTGATGGCCAAGAGGTGACTGCTTGCTATCCCAGGAAACCAGCAAAACCAGAGTGTTATTGTTGTTGTTGTTTTTTAATGTTTTATTTATTTCTGAGAGAGAGAGAGACAGCGTGAGCATGGGAGGGTAAGAGAGAGAGGGAGATACAGAATCTGAAGCAGGCTCCAGGCTCTGAGCTATCTGCCAGCACAGAGTCCGACGCGGGACTCGAACCCACGAACCATGAGATCATGACCTGAGCTGAAGTCGGATGCTTAACCAACTGAGCCACCCAGGCGCCCCAGAAACCAGAGTTTTTTAAGTTATACTCTGAACCTTACAAGAATTTGATTTGATTTAGTTTCCTGACATTTTGACCGCATGCTTGAAACTTAAACACAGCAGACTTCCCAGTGGTTATTAGGTCATCCAGAAAGGCCTCTTCTGTAACCTACCCCAGGCTGACACGAAGCAGTCCACGGATACTGTGGGGAGTCCCGCCACTTCTGGGCCTCCCTGGGGGCTTGTCAGCAGCAGCTCCCTGTGCAGGAACCTTCTGTTGGAATTAGGGCCTCCTGACTCTCCCACCCCTTCCTAGCCTGAGAATGTTCTGATTTGCACAGGCGCCATTATGGATCCAGCCTGTGGAGGAAAATGAGTTAAACACTGTCATCCCTCCAAATAATGGTGGTCCTGATGTGGTTTAAATGGAAAACTGCCGTGAGGGAAAAGGAAGATCCCTTTAGAGATGGACATTCTTTAGAATGAAAGATAGCGGTGGCTTGAAGTAACTGAAACTGCTTTCCATGTGGTTGGTTGGGAAAGTTCAGTGTGGACTTTGTCTCCAGGGCCAGGCAGATGACAGAAATGAGAAGTCCTCTGTCATGAGGACATTTTGAGCACCTTACCACAGTCACACTCTGTGGGCCTAAGAAAAATGAACCTCTGCTCCTCACTTTGCAGGCGCTATTTGAAACGTTTTCTGAGTATTACTTTTATTGAATACTCATGAGGCCCTCGAGGTCAGTGCTGTGGAAATTGTCCTTGTTCGCTACTGAGGGAACTGAGGCTTGAGGGGGTCAGGTGACCTAAGTCCCCACGTTGGGAAGTGGCAGAGCAGGGACGTGAACCAGACACACTGGCTCTGGATCCTTCACGCCTCCTCCCCATGTTGAAGTCATTTCCACAGGGAACATTTTCTCTCTGATGTCTTTCAAATACCCAGCACTCTCAGCCTCCCTTTTTCCCCACTCTTGACAGAGACACGTGTCACATTCCTGGTGACTGTGATAATACCTGTCCTCTGTGGATGAGAGACAGTTGACCTTGGCAAGGACCAAGGCACCAGGACATCTGCAGATTCACACCCTGGCTGAAGGGGCCAGTTACTCCTGGGTCCAGCCGCTGTGGCCGGGTGTGGCCACATAATCTTTTTCTGAAGCCAGATCTGGATTTTTATGACATGTCTCCCAGTGTTTAAATGTTCACAGCAAATTCACCTATTTTTAAAAACCCTGCATAAGCACAGCAAATGAAACAATGAGCAGAGTTTGAATGTTCCCTGTGGGGTGGGAGAGCATATTTGCAAACCATATATCTGATCAGAAGTTAATATCTAAAATATACAAGGAACTTATACCACTCAGTAGCAAAAAGAACAAATAACTCATTGAAAAATGGACAAAGAACCTGAATAGATATTTCTCAAAAGAAGACATACAAATGGCCAACGGATACTTAAAAAGGTACTCGGCTTCACTAATCATCAGGGAAATGCAAACCAACACCATGATGAGATATCACCTCACACCTATTAGAAGGGCTGTTATCAGAAAGGTGAAAGACAAGAGCTAGGTGAGCACTGGAGAGAAGGGAGTCCTTGTGCCCTGTTGGCGGGAATGTAAATCGGTGCGGCCGATATGGAAAACAGCATGGAGGTTCCTCAGAAAATTAAAAATAGAACTACTTTATGGTCCAGAAGTTTTATATCTAGGTATATCTCCAAAGGAAATGAAATCAGGATCTTGAAGAGATGTCTGCACTCTCATGTTTGTTTCAGCATTATTCACATTAGCCAAGGTACAGAAATAACCAAAATGTCCAAAGATGAATGGATAAAGTGCAGACATACACGCATGCCTGCACACGCACACTGGAATATCATTCAGCCTTGAAAAAGAAGAAACTCCTGTCATATGTAACAGCATGGATGGGTCTGTAGGGCTTTACGCGAAGTGAAATAAGCCAGTCACAAAAGGACAGATAACTGCTGGGGCACCTGGGTGGCTTAGTCGGTTGAGCTGCCGACTTGGGCTTCGGTCATGATCTCCCATTTCATAAGTCAGGGTCCCACACTGGGCTCGCTGCTTTCAGTGCAGAGCCTGCTTCAGATCCTCTGAACCCCTCTCTCTGCCTTGCCCCAGCTTGTGCTGTCTCAGGAACAAAACAGTTTTTAAATAAAGGACAAATACTGTGTGATTCCACATAGATGAGGTGCCTAGAGTAGTCAGATTCATTGACACAGAATGTAGCATGATGGTTGGAGAAAGGGGGAGGTGCTTGTTGGGATGAGGGACAGAGTTCTGGAGATGTAAGATGCAGCAGTATGACCGTAGTTAACAATACTGTGTTGTATACTTGAAATTTGTTGAGTGTAGATCTTACGTGTTCTCACTGCACACAAAAACGGAAGAAAATGTTACCTGTGAGGTGACGGATGGTTAATTAGCTTGACTGTAGTGATTATTTCACAGTGTATATGTATGTCAAATCATCAAGTTGTGTACCTTAAGTATATACAATTTTTTTAAAATGTTTATTTTTGAGAGAGAGACAGCATGAGTTGGGGAGGGGCAGAGAGAGAGACACACACAGAATCTGAAGCAGGTTCCAAGCTCTGAGCTATTTATTAGCACAGAGCCTGATGCAGGGCTCGACCCCACAAACCATGAGATCATGACCTGAGCCGAAGTTGGACGCTTATCCAACTGAGCCACCCAGGCGCCCCAAATATATACAAATCTTAATTGTCAATTATACCTCAGGAAAGCTTAGTTTGGGGATGGGGGTTGTGGGCAGTGCGTAAGCTAACCAGCACCTACCTGCAGACCAGGTGTACCCTGCAGCCTCCACTTTACAAACTCTGATCCAGCTCACCCAGCCTGTGACTCCTCGAATAAAATGTTGTATTCCTCACACTGGTATGCCTCAGGTGTTCAGTGTGTACAAGGGACTTTGGAATGTACAATAGAGATTGGAAACTATCATCATGATTGTATTAAATCATAGCATCAGAGAGTGTTGGAGCTAGAAGGGAACTTGGAAACATCTTGTCACATGTAGATGAGAGGGTCTTACATGGCCCATACATAAACAGTTTTTATTTCAATAGTTAACATATTTATTTTTACATGCATTCAGAAAACATAGTGCATGAAATCTGTGGTTTTGTGAATATTCTTGTTTAAGGTGAGTTAACGTAAAGAGGACTGTTAAATATACACGTGTAATATACTAATACGAGTAATGCGTGAAAATGGTGGAGGTGGTACAAGAATGCCTGAATATGGTCACAGCACATTCAGATGAGGACATGGGTACCGGGGATTGTAACTGTGGCTGCAGACTGACTTTCTTTCAGGTTCTTTTTTGCCCTCTAAGAAAAGCATACACAACATCAACGTTTTCATCTCAGCAAAGCTTGGGGTGTGTGTGGGGAGGGAAGAAATAAGTAGTTTGAGTGGGTCAAGTGCTCACTGGAAATGAAAATACGTTGTGCTGCTTTCTAGGACCTTGCGGGTTAAGCAGAGAACTCATAAAAATAAGGGCTTGATTGAAAGTCCTCATTCAGGAAGAATTTAAAGGGTAATTTTAGCTCTGTTAAGTGTGGTGATTTTTTTTTTTTTGGTCAGTATGATGTTTGAGAAGCCAGTAATGTTTATTCCTAAAAGTCCAGTGTAGGCCTGTTTACTAGTTCTCCCAAAACTAGTTTTCTACAGAAAAAACTAGTGCTGAAGCTCTTCCACTTAAGTATTAACAGTGTACAGAATAATTTTATTTAAAATTTAGTAAATCCGCACCACATTTAGTAAAGCCTCATCCTGCGTTCTGGGGGCGGCATGTGGGGTAGTCGAGGCAGCAGGAGGCATGTCACTTCCCAAGGCTTTGGGGTACCAGACGTGAAGGCACAAGAGAAAGTCCTGTCTTTTGTTCTGCTGAGCAGTATAGCTGGATGAAATCTGGCTCCTACCTGCAACTCTGGGGGTGATGGAGAGGTCCCTTGGCCCCGTGGCTGTGACTTTGGAAGGAAGAGTGACCCACAGAGGGAGACTCAAAATCATGGCAGACGCTGCCTCAGTTTCCAGATTGTACAGGACCTGTTTTTCGTTGGCGAGAGGACTTGTTTGCCCTCTTTGCCCCTGAGATGTGACCTTCTGCTCCTTCCTTCGCTTTCCCTGGAAATACCCACATGTATGTGCTTATGTCTCTGGGTGTGTGTAGGGACTGATGACGGAGCCCAGGAGGTGGTGAAGGAGATCTTAGAAGACGTGGTTACATCTGCTGTTAAAGGTAAGAACCGAGAGCCCAGCCTCTCCTCCAAGAGAGTTCTTGGGCAGATGATTCAGTGGTGGAGTGCCCAGTTCCCATGAAGTCATGGAAACTGAGTCCGCCCGTATCTGCCCATCTTTCATATGAAACTCAGAAATTACCTCTTTTAAGTGATTAAGTTTATTCTCACTGGGGCTGGGTTCAGAAAGCACAGTCTGACAATGCTAGCATTGGGCGCTCCACACGAAAGACAGAAGGCCGCTCCCGTGTATGTCTAGCTTTTCCCAGGAGTGGCTGGGAGTCCTGAGGTGCTGCTGAGTGTTTTGGCCAACCATTGATGTGTCAGTGGGACAGTCCCCACATCAGTGGGGTATCAGATGCGCAGAGAACCTTTGTTTTGTTAGTCTTCATTCATAGCTCCCTCAGTTTTACGGTGTGGTTTTGGTGGAATTAAACTTGTATAGCTGAGGGGCGCCTGGGTGGCTTAGTCGGTTAAGCGTCCGACTTTCGCTTAGGTCATGATCTCACGGTTCGTGGGTTCGAGCCCCACGTCGGGCTCTGTGCTGACTGCCAGCTCAGAGCCTGGAGCCTCTTTCGGTCTGTGACTCCCTCTCTCTCTGACCCTCCCCTGCTCACACTGTCTCTCTCTCCTAGAACTAAATAAAACATAAAAAAAAAAAAAAACTTGTATAGCTGAGAATGACTGTTTAATGAGTTGGGGTTTTTTTGCCTCAAATCTTACATCAGTGCCTATGTGTTGAACGCTTGGTTCCAGTGGCAGTAAAACATTAATGGGTTGAGAAATCATTAAGTTAGCAGGGTGTTAGAATCAGCCTTTCTTAAATGAGCGAGAATAAAATGAAAATAGAAATTGAATACATCACGATGGTAACGTTAAGCACTGTTTCATGATCACATGTGTATTGATTGGGTCATGGTTTGTTTGTTTTTTTAAGTTGATTTACCTTGAGAGAGAGAGCCCATTGTGCACACACATACGTGTGTGGGGGAGGAGCCGAGATGGGGAGAAAGAGAATCCGAAGCAGTCTCTGCTTTGCCGACATGGAGCCCGACGCAGGGCTCGGGCGCACGAACCGTGAGATCATGACCCAAGCTGAAGTCAGACACTTGACCAACTTAGCCACCTAGGTGCCCCATTAAAATGTATTTCTTGGGGCGCCTGGGTGGCTCAGTCGACTGGGTGTCCGACTTCATCTTGGGTCATGATCTCATGGTTCGTGGGTTTAAGCCTCCCGCTGGGCTCTGTGCTGACAGCTCAGAGCCTAGAGCCTGCTTCTGATTCTGTGTCTCCCTCTCTCTCTGACCCCCCCCCCCCACTGCTCATGCTCTCTCTCTCTCTCTCTCTAAAAAAATAAATAAAACATTAAAATAAATAAATAAAATTTAAAAATGTGTTTCTTACTGTGGGTCATGGTCAAAGAAGTTTGATCCACTGTTCTAAGCCCTGTCCTTTTGTTAATTTAGGTTACCACCAGTCTGTATTCATAGATTTCATAATTTATTTAATGTGGAATTAAATAAAATTAATAGCATGTAAAAACGTACGCTCTGGTAGAAATATCTTTAAAATAGAATAAATTTAATTCTTTATTTTTCCCTTTTCACACAGCTGCCAGGAAGCTCAGATCATTTTTTGTTTTTTGTTTTCCGGGTTTTTTTTTGTTCCCCCCTCCCCCCCACCTCATGACTGAGGTCTTCCGTCACAACTGTCAAACTCTTTTCATTTACATGGCTCTTCTTCTTTATCACCTATATATTAGTAGCCCTTTTTTAAAAATCTGTGCTTTGCATGTTTAGCTGCTTCTAACCTTTTCCAGAAGTGGCCGGTAAGGGGTGCGGGGGTGGGGGGGCTGCTATATTGCTCAAGTCTAGAGACACCACTGATGTGGACTGCACTATGGATGAAACCTCCGGGGAATGGGACTGTGGATAATGGACACATGACACACGTAATGTCTAAGCACCGCTTTGGCCAGGCCTTTTTGAGTATTGTGTCAGTTCCTAAGGGAGTGCGAGGAGAAAAGGGAGAAAGCAGGAGCTGGCAAACCCTGGGAATAACTTCTTCCTGGGCTCAGGCCGCCGTTGAGGATGAGTACTAACTTGGTGATGACTTCTGCACCTGTGTTTCAAGAAGCAGCACAAAAGCAAGGTCTGACCGAACCCGAGAGGGTCCCAGGGGAAGCGGAGTGCCAGGAAGGTGCTGTGCCCCCGGCAGCGGATGGAAATCTGCAGAGCAACGGGCTCGCGGACGACAGGCAGTCCTTGTCGTCGGCGGATAATCTGGTATGTTGGTGACCCCCTACAGATGTGTTTCCAAGTTCCCTTTTTTAGAAGGTGCAGATTTAAATCTGTAGCAGAAGCAGCGAGTGAAAACCAGCCAGTCCTACTCACCAGTCACACTGTCCTAGTCTCTGATACGCTTTGTATTAGTGGGTCCATTCTTGGACTATGTTCCTGTTGGTTGTATAGACCATTGTTGTCAACCCTTGTTATTCAGACTTGTAAAACTTAACACTTCCTGCCCTTTTCTTCTCCTTCAACATATGTTCATTAGAGAAGAGTAAGAAAATACAGAGAAGGAAAAATAGGGAAATAAAAGTCATCCATGATCCCCTAACCTAGAGATAAGCCTTGCTAACATTTTACTTTCATCCTTCTAGAGCTTTCTCCCCCTCTCATATTTTTTTTTCACTTAAATCACACAAGATAACATGCTGTTTCGGAACCTGTTTTTGAAACTTAGTGTGTATTATGAACATCCTTTCAGACTCCTAGATCTGTCTGCCGCATTATTTTTTTTAAATAGCTTTGCTGTTCTCTTGAAAATGCTGTATATAAGCATTCAAAACAGGGAGAAATAGGATGTTAATGTCCCACCTGAACCCACTGCCTGCACCTTTTCACTAGTGTTCCTCAACCTTTTGAATTATCAGCCCCCGCTCCAATCCTTTTTCTGATTCACCACTCCCTTTCATGAATTTTAAAGCCACTGATAAACTGGATATCTGTTTATTTATTATATGTGTGTTCGTGCTTTATACATAGAAACAATAAGGTTTTCTTCAACCCCCTCCCCCTATCTTCCACCAGGAACCAGCACCTGTCCCAGTTTTAGGCTGTTTGGGCCACCATAACCCAATAGCATAGATGGGGTGGTTTATAAGCAATCAGAATTTATTTCTCACAGTTTTGGAGGCTAGGAAGTCCAAGATCAAGGTACCAGCAGTTTTGGTGTCTGGTGAGGGCCTGTTTCCTGATTTATAAATGGCTGTCTTGTGTGGCCCAGAGCTTCTGGGCCTCTTTAATAAGGACACTACTCCCATTCATGAGGACCCCACTCTCTTGATATATTCACCTCCCAGAGGCCCCACCCTCCAAATATCATCACCTTGGGGATTAAATGCCAATTTATGATGGGGATGGGGGGCATAAGCATTCAGTCTGTAGAGGTCCCCAAGGGGTTATGTCATTCCCATTAAAGAATGCACTTAGAGGAATGTACTTAAATCTATATGAAGGACACATGCCTTATATACCAGGCTGTGACTTGCTTTGTTTACTCAGCACTATTTTATGGACATCTTTCCACATCAGTACATATAGACCTAACTAATTTTTTTAGTGGTCATGTAAAATTCTGTCATATAGATTTACCATAATCTATTTTACCAATTCCCCATTAGATTTTTATGTTATTTGGGTTTTATCACAGGAAATGGTTCTATAATGAACATCCTTATAGATAAATCTTGTGCACATCCTTAATTCTTTCTTTAGGATAAATTCCTACAAGTGATATTGCTGGGTCACGAGTTGGAAGCTTTAAGGCTTTTGTTCCTTAACATCACATTAGCCTGCTGGGAAGGTAATGCTCAACTCTCTGCCCACCTGTAGGCTATCAGTGCTCATTTCCCCATTCCCTCATTAAAACCGGGCAATAGAATTCATTCAAAATTTTGCTAGTCTGTTGGGAGAAAGATCCTGCCTTAATAGTCAGTAGTAAGATTATTTAGGTTAATCTATCATTTGCATTTCTTGGTGAATTGCTTATTCATGGTTTTTGTTTTTTTGCCTGTTTTTCATTTGGGTGGAAGGTTTCTGTATTTCCTTAGTGAATTATAACAACTTTTTGTATGTTGAGCATATTAATCTTTGTCATATGTTACAAATATTTTTTTATTTTTAAACGTAGCTAATTTTTTTAGTTAAAAAAGTATATTTTAAAATGCCTATCCTTTTCCCCCATCTATCCTGCAATAGTGTTCTTAGAAGTACTGTTATCCAAGCTAATAGAATTACTTATACACATGACCCTTAAATAATGTCGGGGCTAGGGTCAGTAACCCCTGTGCAGTTGAGAATCTGCATGTGACTTTTCACTCCCCCAAAACTTAACTACTAATAATCTGTTGACTGGAAGCCTTACCAATAGCATAAACAGTTGATTAACACATATTTCATATATATGTATTATATACTATATTCTAAACAGTAGACTAGACAAAACAAAATCATAAGAAAAAATACATTTACAATACTGTACTGTATTTGTTGAAAAAATCCACAGATAAGTGGATCCATGCAGTTCAAACCCGTGTTGTTCAAGGGTCAGCTGTATTTGTCTTAGATTTTTAATGGTTTAATGTTTGCTCATTTATCATAAGCCATCCACACCAGTTTTTAAAGGACAAGGAACAAGGTTTTAGAATTGCTATAGTGACTCCCCCATCGCTCCTATTTTGACATATTGTCCCCTTCCCCACATTCCTCACTTCCCCATTGAATAAATACAAGAATTTTAATTTCCATGAGTTAATTACATTTCTTATTTTTGAAAAGAGTTCTTATTTGGTTTTGATGGTTTGATTTTTCTCTTATTTGTTTCTCATCTCAGGAATCAGATGCACAGGGACATCAGGTGGCCGCTAGGTTCTCTCACATTCTGCAGAAGGATGCCTTCCTAGTGTTTCGCTCCCTTTGCAAGCTGTCCATGAAGCCCCTTGGTGAAGGGCCCCCAGATCCAAAGTAAGCAGACAGCAGTTCTTGGCCGTGTGTAACATAACACAGATGACCCAGGAGGATCTTGAGGGTTTCAGAAAACCCCAGTGCCTTGTCCCGTGGTTGCTGTGAATGCAGAATTTACAGTCCTAATGACTTGTCCCTACATTCACACCAGCCAGGATTTTGCCCAGTGTTGCTTTCCTTGGTTTGCGTGTGAAAAATAATCATTCTATTGAATGTGCTCCCTCTTTTTCCTGACTGATAGATTTAGTCCTGGGCAGGGTGGGCAGAGGCAGGGTGCATGCGAACCTCCCTGCCCTGCCTTCGTTGGAAACCTCTGCTTCACGGGTATAGATTTAAGCCTCAGACTCAACCCAGAGAAGCCAAACCATTCTTTCTAGTGAACCAGTTACTGCAAGGATGACAGCCCTTTGGAGCCAGAAAGCTGTGTTCCCTCCTAGCTCACTTGAGACCGACTCCACAGCTATATGAATTACTGAACCTCATCTGAAAAATGGGAACGTGGAAAGTTGCCGCAGGATCAATTACATGCAATGATGTAATCACATCCTGAGTGCAGGGCTCTGCACTTTATGAGTTTTATAGCCACTGTTGTTATTAGTTGCTAATAATAATCTTCAGATCTTCTGTTGAGATATGCTGACCATTAAGGAGATGATTCAGGAAAATTTCCCTTCCTTTTCAGCCCCGTGGGTGGCGGTGGGGAGCAGGAGGCAGGTAGACAAAGAGCACTTTTATCGTCCATAAAGGTGGAGCAGGACACACGTTTCGGTTTCACATGATGTACGATGTAAAGTGTTTCATTCTGTTAGGTTAGTTGCAGAACCAGCTTTCTGGAGTCAGTTTACACTTATTTTGCTCCTGCTGTATTCCCTAATTTTGGCAGGGAGAGAAAAAAAGTCGTAGGAGCTGACAGTTCTGCTCTTTAGGTGTTGGTACCAATTCTTTTTTTTTAATGTTTTGTTATTTATTTTCAAGAGTGAGAGAGAGAGCATAAGCAAGGGAGGGGCAGAGAGAGAGGGAGACGCAGAATCCAAAGCAGGCTCCAGGCTCTGTGCTGACAGCTTAGAGGCCCAACATGGGGCTCAAACCCATGAACCATGAGATCATGTCCTGAGCCAAAGTCGGAGGCTTAACTGACTGAGCCCCCCAGGCGCCTCTGCTGGTGCCAGTTCTTAACTCACTGGCTCTCAGAAAACTCTACTCACTGGTAGAGGAGCGAAGCTTTGTCAAGAAACGTGCTTTTTGAAATGGAATCGTGTAGCGCTATGACCGTTTCTCACCTTCTGTCCCAGGTCCCACGAGCTGCGCTCCAAGGTGGTCTCCCTGCAGCTGCTCCTGTCGGTGCTGCAGAACGCGGGCCCCGTCTTCAGGACTCACGAGATGTTCATCAACGCGATCAAGCAGTATCTCTGTGTGGCGTTGTCCAAAAACGGCGTCTCTTCAGTGCCTGATGTCTTTGAGCTCTCTCTTGCCATTTTTCTTACTCTTCTCTCAAACTTTAAAATGCACTTGAAAATGCAGATAGAGGTATGGGCTCTGAAATGATTTTTTTTTTTTTATGATGATGATGATGATGATGATGTTTATACTCAGTGAGTTAACTCCTGTTGACTCTGTGAGTTACACAGTCTACTTGCTGGCACCCTAAAGAAGGACTTTTTGAATGAGCAATACCTTCTCCTAAAAGTTCTTGCCCCAAAATCTTGCATGCCTTTCATTTTAACCAGAAGCTTAAATCAAGCGGTCTCTCTGCTGGGCTCGGTTCCCTGAACATGTTTGTTTAGCCTATAAATTGTTTGAAATAAATAACCTGAATTAGTTGGCAAATCAAGAAGTCGGATTTTACATGAAAATCCACGTAAGGAAACCAGATTTCTGGTTTCTCTGAAAATCATACCCTAGTCGTCCTTTGTGCCTGGCAGCTCTTCTTACTGGTCGCTCAGGAGCAGCTTCTCCTACTTCTGAGGGGGCTGACCTTCTCCATGTCACTGTGGGCCCAGCCCACTAGCCATCCCCACAGGAGGCCGGGGCTCCAGCGCGCCTCCGAGGTGCATGTATGCATTGCTCTTTTACTTCTATCCAGCTCCTTCACTCTGCCTGTTCCCTAAATCCTTTAGGGTTTTTGAGCCCTAATTTAAACTGTATTAATTGGTATACTCCTTTGTCTTCATGCCATGTAGGTCTTTTTCAAAGAGATTTTCCTGAACATTTTAGAAACATCAACAAGTTCTTTTGAGCACAGGTGGATGGTCATTCAGACTCTGACAAGGATCTGTGCAGGTACATTCACCCCGAGAGTGCTCATCCGTTGACTTACCCAAAAGTGCTTTTGTTTCCCAGAATCTAGATTGAGCCCTTTACTTTCTGCTTTTAGAGTTTTAATGAAGTGCTGGGAAACCCTTTCCTAAAAGGCTAATGCTAACCTAATGTCTAGTCCTGCCCCACTTCTCCTTTAGAGGATGAACAGCTCAATCTGCTTTTGCCCAGTACTTTGTGGTCTTAGCACAGAAAGTCCCGGGAAACCTGCAAAACTAGGAGACTTGGTCACTCTACCTACAAACTGAACCATTTGTTAGTCACAGGACCCAAGGTGTTGGTGCTGCCAACCCTCGACTGTGGACAGTAAGGTACATTTGGATTTACCTTATCCACGCACAATTGTGTGGTTGTCCACAGAGCCCCCACCTTCGTCTGTCATCAAGCATGATTTCATTAATTACACAACTTTAAGAGGTGGATCAGGCAATTGTTATTTCTTTTGAGTAGAGTGAGCCTTGGAGAGGTTGGGCCAACTTCTAGAACGACTGACACACTTTTCTTGAGGGAGGTGTGTCCACCCAAGTCAGTAGTTTACGGGGAAGCATTTTTGAAAAAGGAATCTCATTTGATAAGAAAACGTAACTGCTGTGTGTGTTTTATCAGAATTTCTAATATCTGTATGTTATTTTCCAAGATGCCCAGTGTGTTGTAGACATTTACGTCAACTACGACTGTGATTTAAATGCTGCTAACATTTTTGAGCGCCTTGTGAATGATTTATCCAAAATCGCTCAGGGAAGAAGTGGACATGAGCTGGGAATGACACCTCTGCAGGTAAAAACCCTGAGAACACCCGTTTATGTTTAAAGTGCATTTGTTTCAATTAACATTTATTTACTTATTCAGTTAACACGCCACCGTGTCCCAGGCAGGTGCTGTCCGTGGTGCTGGAATACAGTGGTGAAAAGACACTCCCGTGAGCCTGCATAGTTGCTGTGGTCATGACACTTACTAGCGGACAATGGAGAAATAAGCTGTAGAGGAGAATAAAGCAGGGATAAAGGAGTGCTAGAAGTGGGGCTATTGCCACTTTTAATGGGGTCATGAGGGTAGTCCCTCTGTGGTGACATTGAGCCTAGACCTGTGGGAAGTGAGTTAACACTCAGTCACTGTTCCAAAGATTGAATGCAGACAGGATCTCAGGCTTCAGTAAGGCAAAGTAAATTGCCTCTTATCAGATTGCCTCTGCCTGATAAGAGAGAGAGAACAGGATCTGAAGCTAAGATCTCTGAAGGAACTGGTCAAATGGTCTGTGAGCTGCCTGGAATTATGTGTACAATTTTGGTGTATGGGTATTTTCCCTAGAAAGTCCATAGCTGTCATTAGATTTGCAGAGAGCTCTGTGCCACCTTAGATGCTGTTTTGAGCCTAAACTGTTTGCATTTCTTTAAGTTATCTGTGATTCACATTCAATTTTTTAAGAAGTGCTACTTAAAAAAAACAATATTTTTGTTTACTTTTTGAACAAACCTTAAAACGGAATACAGTTGTGAGGGATTGAGGAGTAAGAATGTGTCTAGAATCACTCATTTGCTGGATGATATAAAATTCTTTTCTTTTTTTTCTTTGGGAGGGCGGCAGTCACTGGTTAAGACCCTGTTGGTTTTTTAAAAAGTAAAGTGTCAACTGGTTTTCAAATTACATAAACAATGAATAACTTCCTTTTAAAAATTCAGATAACACTTGGCGCGTACCTAGCTGGCTCAATAGGTAGAGTGTGCAACTCTTTTTTTTTTTTCTTTTTTTAAGATTCATTTTATTTTAAGAGTGCACACTCATAAGCATGGGAGAGGGGTAGAGGGAGAGAGGGAAAGAGACAAAAAAATCTTGAGCAAGCTCCACACTCAGTGTGAAGCCCATCACGGGGCTTGATCCCATGACCCCCGGGATCATGACCTGAGGAGAAATCAAGAGTCAGCCAGCTGAGCCACCCACGAGCCCCTGAGCATGCGACTCTTGATCTTGGGGTCGTGAGTTCAAGCCTTCATTGGGTGTAAAGTTTACTTTAAAAAAAAAGGCAGATAACATTGTTCACTTTTGGAAAGCACACATCTCACATTTTTGCTGCTAGAGTGTTTGTGATGAGCAGCTTTAGAGATTTTCAGGAGTTTTGCCCTTAGTCCTTAGGTCACCTGTTCACTTTTCCTTGGGTTCTGCTTACTAGCACTGAATGTCAGTGATTATCTTCTATACTCCCAGGATTCCCCAAGAGCCCCGTAGATGTCTGCACTCAGTTTATCTGTTAAGTCTCTGTGCCATGTCCCTTTCATCCTTTAGGAGCTCAGTCTGAGGAAGAAAGGTTTGGAGTGCCTCGTGTCCATTCTCAAGTGCATGGTGGAATGGAGCAAAGACCTGTATGTGAATCCCAACCACCAGACCAGCCTCGGTGAGAGGGCACTTCTTACCGCCACCTCCCTTCGCCATAGGCTGCTTATGCCTGCTGGGGAAGGCTGTGTTTGTATCGCCATCTCAGAACTAGCAAAATGCTTTAGTTTACTGACTACGTTAAAGCTTCTGCTCTTTAATGCCTCTGGGATTTGGGGGGAATAGTGTGAGTTGTGCTCCCAAGTCATTTTCCCAAATGGAGAGACAGTTGTTGTGACATATTGTTAGTAGTCTCTCCTTCCCTCACCTCCCTGAAGCACCACCTTTATGATACATGGATTTCCCTGTGGAAAGAAGCCTGTTCTATGGATTTGTCTGTTCTTGTGCCTTTTCAGAGGCCTTGAGTTCTTAGTGAGTTTGTACCTGTTAGAGCAGGTCTTCCTATTCACTGCTCTTCAAGTGGCTCGACAGTTTTTGCAGTTTTTAGAATTAGCTTATCAAGTTCCACAAAAAGTAAGTTTTTAAGTAAAGCATCCGAGAGATACCAAGGTTTCATGCTTAGGATTCTTCCAGCATGAGCTTTATTGTTGCAGGTCTGGGAAAGGGAACCGCAGAGCCAGACCTGAGCTCAGGTGTGTCTGTATCCCATCTGCTTATTTGGTTTCCTCTGCTTTTATGTCAGGTCAGGAGAGGCCCACAGATCAGGAAATGGGGGACGGGAAAGGCCTGGACATGGCCAGACGCAGCAGTGTGACCTCCATGGAGTCCACGGTGTCCTCAGGGACCCAGATGGCTGTCCAGGATGATCCGGAGCAGTTTGAGGTCATCAAGCAACAAAAGGAGATTATTGAACATGGCATCGAGCTGTGAGTATGGCTGCTGCTCTGGCCGGATCTCTTGGGGCCTCTGACAAAGCCACATCTTCTCTGGGACCCTGGGACTAAGTCCACAAGGGGATGCCTGTTAACAAAAGGGCAGTGGTGGCACTTGCAGCCGAGCCCGACTGAGCCACGCAGAGGGAGGGAGTGGGGGAGAGAGAGGGACGTCGAGACTGACATTCCTAATGAAAGAAATTAAACCAATTCAGAAAATTAAGAAAAGTATGAAGCACAAATGTTTAATCATTCTCAAAATTATTACCTAGACGAAATCACCTCTGATAACTTTTTTCCGGCTCTATCTTATGAAAATTTTCAACATTATAGAAGAAATAATGATACTGTTTTACGGTATCTTTTTTTCTAAGCCATTTGGAAGTAATTTGCACCTATCATGATACCTCAATCCTACATCTGTGAAAAATAAGGACATTCTCCCATATAAGCACATCGTCATTATTATAATCATTGGTAAATTTTAATGTATTTCTTTCCAGTCTTTCACACACAGAAATACATAAGCACAGTTTCATATCGTAACTTTCTAATGATTGGCCAACTTAGTAAATCAGTTTGTTTTAAAAGTTGATGTTAGGGACGCCTGGACGGCTTAGTTGCTTGACTGTCCGACATCAGCTCAGGTCATGATCTCACAGTTTGTGAGTTCGAGCCCCGTATTAGGCTTTCAGCTGTCAGCACAGAGCCCACTTCAGATCCTCTATCCCCCTCTCTCTTTGCCCCTCCTTCGCTCATGCTTATGCTTGCATATGCTCCCTCTCTCTCTCAAAAATAAATAAAACATTAAAAAAGCAAATGTTGAGGCACCTGGATGGCTCAGTCAGTGGGCGTCTGACTTTGGCTCGGGTCATGATCTCATTGCTAGTGAGTTTGAGCTTCACGTCAGGCTCTGTCCTGACAGCTTGGAGCCTGGAGCCTGCTTCAGATTCTTTCTCTGTCTCTCTGACCCTCTCCTGCATAGGCTCTGTCTCTCTTTCTCTTTCTTTCTCTCTCTCTCTCAAATATAAAATTAAACAAAAAAAATTCTTTTAATAAAAATTTTTTAGAAAGTAGAATACTCATTTACTAATTCTAGTGTTGATCTCATTTCTACTCTCCCCAGACCAACATCTCCCCAGTCTCTTCTCCCCCCAGCAGCTAATCTTTTAAAAGCTCAAATCAGGTCTTACCACTCCCCTGCCTTCAGTCATTCCAGGTGTCCGTCTCCTCATCACAGCCAAGTCCCACTTCCGGACCCCCCTCACTGACCTCATCCTCCTGCCGGCACCCAGGTCACAGGATACACTTGAGTCCCTTGAACGCTTCAAGCTCTTTCACCCTCGTGCCCTCTTCTTGAACCTGTGGGTCTGTTTCCTCCTTGAGACTTGGCAAAACCCCTCTTCCTCCTCAAGGAGGCCTTCTCCAGGCACCGCCTGCACGGGTCCCAGGCTGCTCTTGCTTGCACCCTGTCCATGTCCTCTCTCTGCAGCTCTTGCCCCAGTCTGTGCTGATAGGCCTGGTAAATAGCGAGTTTAATTTATACATAGTTAAGTACGCCTACCTTTAACGGGAAATACAAACCGTACTGAAGCTCTGTTAAAGGAAATCCCAACACGGACAGTCTCGGGCTGTTATATTGGCTCTTACGGACATCAGAGATTCAGGCTCTTTTACTTTTTCTGCTTCACCATCTTTACACAATTTTCACCTTCAGTGCTGCCTCCTGGTTTAAGGTGACTGCTAGAGTGTCAGCTGTCACACCTATACTAGGGAATGAAGAAGAAAGGGCAAAAAGAATATACCTCCCAGCCAAGCCAGCTTTGTTCAAGGCTCCTTCCTGAAAGGACCCACACCACTTGTGCTCACATGGCCGTACTTTGTTTAAGGGAGGCAGGAAAATGTAGTTTTTATTCCAGGTAGTGGTGTGACCACATCTAGAGTTCTGTTCATGTGGGAGGAGAGGAGAGCCGATGTTGGGTGACAGCCATCAGATTCTGCTGTAACTGGGTCAGAAACTCACGGTGGAAATCAGAGAGGCTACCAGGACACAGAGGACCTTCCTAGGCTGATAAATGTGATGACTTGTTCATGGCTCCGATGCCAGCTTTTTCTGTCCTCTAGGCTTTGAAATAAGTAACCCATGTCCTGTCTCTTCTCAAAACAGTTTCAACAAGAAACCCAAGAGAGGGATCCAGTTCCTCCAGGAGCAGGGCATGCTGGGAACGTCCGTTGAAGACATTGCCCAATTCCTGCACCAGGAGGAGCGCCTTGATTCTGTAAGACTGGGTGTGGGGTGCTGGCGTGTAGGTTTTACCAGGTGATTCTGAGACCCTCCCGGCTTTAACCTACAGCGTGGCTGACCCTGCGTGCAGTGGCTGTTGTCCACACCCCTGCTGAACAGCAGTCCTACTTGTGAGCACAAAGCTCACAAGAGGTGGTTGTGTCCTTGGTGGAACAGGGTCGAACCTAGAAGTGTGCTTTGACTGCTGGAGACTTGTGGCTGCCTGTCTGCAGCGAACCTCCCTCCCGAGTGTGTCTCGTCGTTTCCCATCTTTAAGTCTCTCGTGCCTCCTCCTCCTGCTCCGCCGCAGGATAGACTGAGCCTGAACCGGTTGGGTGGGTGGGCAGGCTCGGAGTCACCCAGCTTTTCTAGCGGGCCAGCCTGTTCTGGGTGCTGAGAGCAGGGTGTTCTGCCTTCCCCGCTCTGCCTGAAGTGTGCCTTACGGTGGGTTCACACATGACAGTTTCTAGATGTGATGCAGTGTGTATGTTTCAGACCCAAGTAGGTGATTTTCTGGGAGAGAGCACGAGGTTCAACAAGGAAGTGATGTATGCCTACGTGGACCAACTGGACTTCTGTGAAAAGGAGTTTGTCTCCGCCCTGCGGACGTTTCTAGAAGGTTTCCGCCTACCTGGGGAAGCCCAGAAGATTGATCGATTAATGGAGAAGTTTGCAGCGAGATACATAGAGTGCAACCAGGGGTGAGCGCTGTGTTTGAGTCCCTTCCACGTCGTCTTTTTGCCTGCCTCAGAGCACTAGTCCTAGATTGGTTAGGAGCTGAATTTAGTCTTTCTAAATCCGTGCTGGGCAACTGAAATTTCTGTTACCACGTGCCAGGCACTGTGCTGGGGGATTGTCTTACATAAGACCTCACAGCTTCTGTTTGTGTCCCCTTTCTACAGACAAGGAGAGGCCTGGAGAGGCTTAAGTAACTTGCCCACATTCACACAGCTAGAGTCAATACTGTTTTTTAATTTTTGTTTATGTTTATTTATTTATTTAGGAGGGAGGGCAGAGAGAGAATCCCAAGCAGGTTCTGCACTGTCGGCATGGAGCTTGGGTGCAGGGTTCAAACCCTAAATCCATGAGATCATGAGCTGAGCTGCAATCAAGAGCCAGACGCTTAACTGACTGAGCCACCCAGGTGCCCCTAGAATCCATACTATTAATTGTGACCAGAGTAAATTTGTGAGTTGAGGGGAGGTCCTTGGGCATCTCTTCCCTAATTCACAACAGCTCCCTGGGGTGCCTGGGTGGCTTGGTCATTTAAGCGTCTTGCTTTTGATTTTGGCTGAGCTCATGATCCCAGGGTCGTGGGATCAAGCCCCACATTGTACTCTGTGCTGAGCACGGAGCCTGCTTGGGATTCTCTCTCTCTCCCCCTCTCTCCCCCTCTCTCCCCCTCTCTCCCCCTCTCTCCCCCCCTCTCCCCCTCTCTCCCCCTCTCTCCCCTTTCCCCTCCCTCCCCCTCTCTCCCCCTCTCTCCCCTTTCCCTCCCTCCCTTCCTCCCCCCTCCCCCTATCCCTCTTCCCTGCTCGCTCACTCTCTCTCTAAAATAAAAAACAAGGGGTGCCTGGGTGGCTCAGTTAAGCGTCTAAATTCAACTAAGGTCATGATCTCAGTATTCGTGGGTTTGAGCCCCGCATCGGGCTCTGTGTTGACAGCCAGCTCAGAGCCTGGAGCCTGTTTCAGATTCTGTGTCTCCCTCTCTCTCTGACCCTCCCCTGCTCACACTGTCTGTCTGTCTGTCTGTCTGTCTCTCTTTCTCTCAGAAATAAATAAAACAATAAAAATAAAAACAAAAAAGTACTATTTAAAAAAAAAAAAAAAGAACAGCTCCCTGATTTAACATACAGAGTAGATCTTAAAGATTTTGGTTTTTCTTTGGTTACATAATAATAGGCAGATTAGAAAAATGGCTATATAACTAGTAACACTTGCCTTAAATGTATGATTTCATCTTGTGGCCTCTTTTGGTGGGTAGTTCATGTTTCTTTTTTGTAGGAAGTGGAAATTAAAAAGAGAGCTAACCTTTATTAACTATTTCCTGTATGTTCATCATGCCATGGGGTTCCCATAATTGATGGTAATCCTGTGAGTGGTGTCTCCATTTTATGGATGAGGAAACTGAGGCTCTGGAAGATTGAGCAACCTGTCCAGAAATGAGTCAGCTAGCAAGTAACAGAGTAGGATTGACTGAATCGTCTGACGCTGAAGCTCGTGCTCTTTCTAGCGGGCACGACGTGCCGAGGGTCCGAACGTGCTGTGAGCGTGACGTGGCCGTTGCTCAGTGGAGACATTTTGAGAACAGGTTTGCCTCAGGTCAGCTTGGTTCCCACACTCCTTGGTCCTGATGCTCCAGGTGCACGACAGGCTGTTCCCTCTGAGACACACGGTCAGTAAAGGCAGCATCTGGTCATTTGAACCCAGGGGACACGAGACTCTGCTATGAAGGCATAAGGAGTTCGTGTTTACTTTAACACAAACATAGCACATTCTCCTATGCAGACCGTGTACCTTGATCTGTTTCTCTTCGTAGGTAAACATGTGACCTACTGCCTTTTATTTTGTAGTGCAGACCTTCTGTTACGTTCTTCAGAGTGTCTCCCTGTCCTTGTGGGGGCGATTTGGACACAGACCAGTTTTGTAGCTTCGGCCTCACACATTTTTGAGGCTATGCATCCCCTGGTTTTTCTTTCTTTTCTTGCCTTGGGCAAAAAAAGAAAAAAATCAGACTTCAGCTTATTATTTAGAACAATATAAATATTTTTCTTCAAATGTCTGCTGTTCAGTATTCCAGTGGGAATGTAAGCTATAAATAACTAATAACTGAACAGCTGTTATCTTTTTAAGATTCTATGTTATTTAAGTAATCTCTATGCCCAAAGTGGGGCTTATGTTTTTTTTTTTAATGTTTATTTATTATTTACTTTTGAGAGAGACAGAGCATGAGTGGGGGAAGGGCAGAAAGAGGGGGAGACAGAATCTGAAATAGGCTCCAGGCTCTGAGCTGTCAGCACAGAGCCCAATGCGGGGCTCAAACCCATGAGCTGTGAGATCATGACCTGAGCCGATGTCAGATGCTCCCCCGACTGAGCCCCCCAGGCGCCCCCAGCCTGGGGCTTGTTAAACTTATGACCTGAAATCAAGAGTCCCGCGCTCCCCTGACTGAGCCGGCCAGGCGCCCCTGGACAGCAGTCCTTGTCCTTGTCACACCCAGCCCCCAGCACAAAGTAGATGCTCTCAGGAACAGGGCCAGGGTGAGGCAAGTGCGGTGCAAAGGTGCAGACTAGAAGGGGGCCTCACGCTCATGGTTGGAGTGAGGGTCTCCTTGCATTTTGTGCTCTGGGTGCCTCGCTTGCCACACCCTGATCCCCGGGCCTGGATGTGCCCTGAGAATCTTTAAAACTTTACTTAAAACTGCTTTGTGCGACGAAATCTGAAGCCTGACATGGTTTCTTGATTAGCTTTTTCTACACTCAGGGTCATTAGTAATTATTATTCAGTGACAACGACGAAAGGATGAGCGCTCTTGATTAGTTTAGTATCACGTGGAACGGCCACCTTGCTTTCAGTACAGCGTGCCTCCATTAGTCTCTTCTCTCTTCATGTTCTTACGTCTAGAACCTTCTCTTCCAGGCAAACCCTATTTGCTAGTGCTGACACTGCGTACGTCCTGGCGTACTCCATTATCATGCTAACTACAGACTTGCACAGCCCTCAGGTAAAATGTGTTAGTGATTTATATATTGTAGCTAAATAAGGAGCTTTATTTGGACCATTGGATGTTTTCTCAAAAATTTTTTTTAAATTTCAGGTGAAAAATAAAATGACAAAAGAACAGTATATTAAAATGAACCGGGGTATCAATGATAGTAAAGACCTACCGGAAGAATACCTCTCAAGCATCTATGAAGAAATAGAAGGCAAGAAAATTGCAATGAAAGAAACAAAAGAGCATACGATCGCAACCAAATCTACTAAGCAGAGTAAGGTCTAATGGCACATTATTTTTATTCTAAATTTCAAGGGTATTCGACTGCATGATTAAGTCCCCTGATAATAAATCTAATTTGTGTATTTAGACATCTGAATAGTAAATGTGTTTAAATTAGTTACTGTGATTATATTGAGTCTTTCATAATTATAACCATCTTCTTGCTAAATTTGTGATTAGCTTCAAGAAAGAATTTAAATGAGTGATCTGAGAGCTGAATTATCCCCACAAAATGTTCCTTAAAACTGCTTTAGTGCCAGTGGTGATTGTGCCAACCTTGGTGAGAATTCTGTTAGGTAAAGCCCGTGACACAAGCGGTTTCAGCCCCATGTTGGGGTTTAGAGCACAGTCTGTGGAGCCATACTGGCTGGGGTTGGGTCCCACCTCTACTACTCACTGGCCGTGTGTACCTGGCCGAGGTGCTAGGCCTCTCTGTGCCTCATTTCCTCCTTCAGTAAAATGGTAATAATTCGGAACATACTCATGGAGGGGTGGTCAGGGGGGTTGTAAATTAATCGTGGTGACTCTTAAAACCACGCCTCGCACACAGCGAGCTCCCAGTGGGTGTCACACTCCTCTGTCTCTTTGTAGGTGTGGCCAGTGAAAAACAGCGACGGCTGCTGTACAATCTGGAGATGGAGCAAATGGCTAGAACAGCCAAAGCCCTGATGGAGGCCGTGAGCCACGCCAAAGCCCCGTTCACGAGTGCCACTCACTTGGACCACGTCCGGCCAATGTTCAAGGTGAGTATGCTGGGGACTGACGACCTGGCTCGGCCTAAGTCCGGAGGTGACCAGCTATAAGCTAACCGGTCACCCTGTAATGGTGAAGAGGTTGAGGAGAGGAAAGGCCAACTCTGGATGCTTCTGTCTGAATAGTAACTAAAGTGAGTCCTTCCCAGAAGCTTTTGATGATGCCAGCGATGTGCCAGCACCAGCCACTGCACAGGCTCTACTGTCAGAATGTCTGGTTTGAATCCTGCTGCAGCCACTTCGTAGCTCTGTGACCTGGACCAGGTTACTCAGTGTCTCATCATTTGTACTGTGGGGACAGATAGAGGATTGTTGTTAAAGCCTCTGGGGAATTGAGTGAATGAATGATTATTTAGGCAAAAGGGATCATTTTATTTTAACATCTCACTTCAGTGGCCTCAGGGTTAGTTTACCAGATGAAACTAGCTGGCAGTAAAAGATAACGTCCCGAAGTCCTTCTGTATTTAAAAAGATACAATGTTTTATGTACATAACACATAATTTTTCTCTAAGATATTTTTATAGTAACTATCAGTATCCTGTTAGATTTTTGTGAACCTTTATTTCTAGGGAATTGACAAGAAAATTGGAGGAAAAAATAAAGTCTAAATAATTTGAACTAGGAAACTTTCAATAAACTAAGTTTATAGAATGTAAGTTACTTAAAGGTTTTTTTTTTTTTTTGCATGCCAACCTCTGATTGGCAGTCGCTGCCTGCTGCACTGTGTGAATGAAGGGTTCTCATGCCCTGAATAGACTCAGCAGGGAGTGGGCTCTCCAGTTGATTAATGATGTCTGCCACAAGCACAGGTCAGCGGAGTGGTAGCACATCAAACCCGTATTTATCTTCCTTCTTTTTGAGCCATATGTTTAGTAAAGAGCGTATCTGTCATGCTATAGTGATACCTTTGACCACAGGTTAGGAGGAACTATTTTATATTGCGAATGGAATAGACTGAAATCAAAACAGTGATGACGTTGGCATCCTGACCATTCTCATAACTAGCAGTGTGGCCGCCAAGTGCTGTTTCCATGCTATAATTGTAGCATTTGAAACTTTGCTGCCTTTTAGCTGGTGTGGACGCCGCTGCTGGCCGCCTACAGCATCGGACTGCAGAACTGTGACGACACAGAGGTGGCCTCCCTGTGCCTGGAGGGCATCCGGTGTGCAGTCCGCATTGCCTGCATCTTTGGAATGCAGGTGGGTCTAAGTTAACAAAGCTCTAGAGATCCTGGTGGGCCGTGTGTTTTTAGATCTGGCAAAACTTAGACGCCACCAGACATGTCCACTTTAGCCAGAAATCTGCAGCAAGCTCCTTACTCATGCCTGCTGAGAGGCAGCCCACAGATTTGTGCTGACAGCAGTCTCATCTGGGAGAAGAATTGGAGATTTGGATTATAACCTTCTTTAGGGCTGGGTGGCGACCAAGCCGCTTGACAGGGTTTGACAAAACAGACTTCCTATCCGCCTGACTAATTTGCGCGCCCTAGTGCTTAAAGCATTACTCTTCCTTTTAATATCCGTTTTTATTATAATTTCCTTTATATCTAGGTCTTCTCTGAGGGAGACAAATAGCTTACTGCAAAATGAATGTGTCTGTAAACCTCCGAATCTTGAAAACTTAAAGCAACTGAACAAAATACAATTCTCAAACTGTCAAGAAATCAGGAAATTGTCGGTCCCATGCATTACTTCCTAAATAAGAATTTGCACCCATTTATATTGAAAACCTCAAATCTATTTCCGCTTACTTTACACTTAGACATTTTCTGCTGTACCAAGACCGCAGACTTTTACATCAGACTGGGTTTCAGAACCCACCTGTGCTACTTCCCCAGCCATGTGACATTGGCCCAGCTAACTTCTCTGTAAGATACTCTTGATTTCCTCATATGCAGAGTTGAGAAAATAGGCCTAACTTTCAAGATTGATGCAGATGCTACAGTGTATGTGACAGTCTTTTTTTTTTTTTTTTAATTTTCGTGTCTACAAAAATTATTAATTCAGAGAGAGCAGAGGGAGGGGCAGAGAGAGAGCATGGACAGAGGATCCAAAGCAGGCTCTGTGTTGACAGCAGAGAGGCTGACGCAGGGCTCGAACTCATGAACCGTGAGGTCATGACCTGAGCTGAGGTTGGGCGCTTAACCATCTGAGCCACCCAGGTGCCCTGAGTGTATGTGACAATCTTAACATTTCAACAGATTCCTCTCCCACTCCCTCCAGAGGGAGTAGAACCGGGAACTTAAGCTGCAAAGGTGAGAGCTGGCTCTCAGCCATGTGGTGTGCAGGGCTGTTCCGGGAGCAGGAGGGCGCCAGCACCGAATAACTGGCACGATGATGTGCATGGCGTCTGTTAGCGATGTGTGTTCAGAAGGTATCAGACGCCCAGCAGCCCCGTCGATGTGAGAGCAGTCGTGCTGAGGGTGCAATCTGTGTCTCTTGTCCGGGCTTCCGTTAACAGCTGGAGCGAGACGCCTACGTTCAGGCTCTTGCGCGCTTCTCCCTGCTGACGGCCAGCTCCAGCATCACGGAAATGAAGCAGAAGAACATCGACACCATAAAGACGCTTATCACGGTGGCGCACACCGACGGCAACTACCTTGGGAATTCCTGGCACGAGGTGAGTTTTCTGTGAAAGCTTGCTAGATGCCTTTCCTTAGGATGACTCCCAGCATTCCTCTTCCTCGTTGTTTGTCTGTCTTTGGTCAGTTGCATTTTTGGAACTACAGGGAAGCCTAACTTTAACTCTGGGGTTTCCCTTATCTTTCAAGTACGTCACCTGTCTTAAAGTCAGCCTCCGTGGCTCTGGTGGTTGGGGTCATAAGCACCACCCCATGAGAGTCCACATCCCCGGCAGCTCGTGTTGCACAAGCACACGTGTGTTGCGGTGGCTTTCCTCCCACCTGACTGCTGCTTCCCTAGCCCTTATGCACCTCCTGGGAGCTCCTAATGCCAGCGTGTAGACTTAGAGCTGGGAGCCTGGTCTGAAAAGAAATGGTTGACATTTATAGTAAGCCACTGAGGAGGTTGCCGGTGGGTTTACAGTTCTTCTTAAGTAACATTCTAAGGTTCTCACCTAAGGGTAATCATTTATGGGTACAAACATGTTGTTTGAAAGGTCATTCATTGAAATTTTAGTTGTTGTAGGAAAAAGACTGCTTGAGAAACAGCCTAGGTGTCCCAGTAGTGAGAGATTGCGCTTTAAAAGAAAACAACAGAAGTGTGGCACACCATTCCTTCCAGTGTTATGCAGCCATTTTGAAATAATGTTGCTGAAAGGAGGGACGGCCAGACGTCCTGCCCCCTGAGGGAAGCACACAGTAGCCCCCACCAAGTGTTTCTGCCCCGAACTCCAACCTGAGTCAGTGCAAGCCTGTACTGCAAGTTTACGGGAAATTTGGGGACAGAGGCACTTGTAAATGAGATCATGAGAACACAGTCCGCAAACTCTGGGAGATGAACCCCCCCCTACTGAGTAAATGACCAGGCTCTTCAACAAATAATGACAAGAAAAATTATAAATGGAGGATGGGTCTATGGATTAAAAAAGACTTAGGGGCACCTGGGTGACTCAGTCAGTTAAGTAGCCAACCTTTGATTTCGGCTCAGGCCATGATCTCATGGTATGTGAGTTCGAGCCCCACATGGGACTCTACACTACAGTGCGGAGCCTGCTTGGCATTCTGTTTCTCTCCGTCTCTCTCTGCCCCACCCCCCTTCTAAATATAAATAAATAAACTTAAAAAAGACTTCAGGACCGCCTGGGTGGCTTAGTCAGTTAAGCGCCTAGCTTCTGCTCAGGTCATGATCTCATGGTTTGTGGGTTTGAGCCCTGCCTCAGGCTCTGTGCTGACAGCTCAGAGCCTGGAGCTCCTTCAGATTTTGTGTCTCCCTCTCTCTCTGCCCCTCCCTTGCTCATGCTCTTTCTTTCTCTCAAAAGTAAACATTGAAAAAAAAAAGACTTCAGAGAAAAAAATAAAGATGTCATAAAAATGATCTTGTGTCATGGAAATGTGGTCACAGTATATAAAGTAAAAATCCATTCTAAACATACATAAAGAATGAGATTTGAAAGGATAAAGAAAAACGTTAACATCCTAAGTGATAGAATTAGGTGAGCAATAAATTTTCTGCTTTTTTCCCTTAAGTTACATTACCTGATTTCTCTCCCTTCTGCATATATTGCTTCTTGCTTAGAGAGAAAATTGTGACAAAGTGGAGGTGAGCGAGTGCAGAGTTGCGGGCACTGTGGGCACCTAGAGGGAGGATTGCTGCCTCCTGCCCCACGGAGTCCTTAAGGGGGAGCCCCCCCCACCCCCAGAGCTGCACTGCGAGGGGCCGGGCCAGGTGTGCACCTCTGCCTGCCTGTGTGGAGTGCAGGTCCCTCAGTCCCTGGGCCATACCTTTGTGTGGCTGCAGGGAGAGGGGAGATCGTGCGTGGGAAAGGGAGCGGAAGTGCGTTTGGCAGGTGGCCAGGGCTCAGCGGGTGTTAGCTGTCCTCCTCGCCCTCATCGCGGCCCAGACACATACGTCTTCCACCCAGCCTTTCCTTTCCCTGTCACAATCCTGGAGTTTTCGGTATTAGAAAAGACAAAGTTCTTTGGGATAGGGGTGGAGAGGGCTGGGTTGGTGTGTGTGTGGGTTTTTTGTTTTGTTTTATCTCTGTGTCTGGTGTGGGGTTCAAACTTAGGACCCCAAGATCAAGAGCATGTTCTGCTGACTGAGCCAGCCAGGAGCCCTGGTTTTGTTTGTTTGTGGGATTTTTTTTTTTTTTTTTTGGTATTTTTTTAATGTTTCTTTTTGAGAGAGACAGAGACAGAGCATGCACGGGGGAGGGGCAGAGGGAGAGGGAGACAAAGAATCCGAAGCAGGCTCCAGGCTCTGAGCTGTCAGCACAGAGCCCCATGCGGGGCTTGAACTCAGGAACGGTGAGACCATGACGTGAGCCGAAGTCTGACACTTAACCAACTGAGCCACCCAGGCGCCCCTATTTTTTTAAGAAATAATTTCCTGTCTTCTGAAGAGCCATAATGTCTAGTGAGTCAATAAGTAGCTCCTCTTTCATAGCACTTTCTTTAACCTGGGAGGCATGATCTGTGCAGGATTCCCGCTGGTTGCCAAGTATATAACAGCACCTGGAAATGTTAAAATGAATTACCACCTATTTGATGGTCAGAAACCCTGAGAAATCAGACTTAGAACCAAGAAGCCCTCGGCCACAAGTTGTTGCCGTACTCGAGACCCTGGCCATCCTCAGCTTCTAGAAAAGGGAGGGAATTAATAGTTTACTGGTAATAACTTAGTAGTATCATTGTATGTGGAGCAGTCCAGGGATCGCTCTTTCTGATAGAATTTAGTACCTTTCTCAGTCAGCTGGAGGGCAGCCTGTAAGTAATGACAGAAGCACTCTGTGGTACAGCGGGCTCATACTCCGACATTGGACTACAAGGTCAACACAAAAGGCAATACTCAGCTTTATTCAGAAATCCCCGTGAAAACCCCTTGGGAAGGGCTTACCAGGAGATCTCCATGCTGCCCCACAATAAGTTTCTTGTAAGCAGTTTTTCCTCCTCTGGAAGTTGAGACCACTTTCTGTTTCTTCAGATAAGATGTAGCTGAGAGAGGGCTTGTGTGCAGGTAGGTATGTCTTCTCAACCCCGGAGGCACCCCACAGGGCTGGACGGCACAGTCTTCCCGCCGCACACCCATCCTAGGGCATCTTCTCAGTCAGCCAGACAGTAGTCAGCTATTTGAAGTGCCGGGGATTCAGCAGTGAACATAACAGTTAATGCCCTGTTGGGACTTAAGGCAGAGAACAAGCAAATATGTGGCAAAATGCCAAAAAGTGGTAAGTGCTGAGGGGAAAAAAGTTACCAGGGGACGGTGGTGGAGAGGATGTGTGATCTCAGGGCAGTCAAGGGAGGTCTCTGAGGGATGCATGTCTGAGGTGGGAGTGAGCCCTAGGGAAGAGTGTAAGGAACGTATTCCAGGCATAAGGAACAGCAAGGCTGTTGAAGGCTCATGAAGAGACAACAGAGCAGCAGGGAGACTAGTGTTGTTTGTGTCTGAGGAGCTAATTAAACATCTATGTGGCCTAACTCTGTCATACCAGCTTTTCTTTCTGTCATTTTCTCTTCTCCTTTTAATCGTTTGAAAAAAAAAAAAAATAGCGAAGTCTGACTTCCGGCCCGCACTCAGTGGGTTGTCTAGCCATGACTAGAAACCACCCTAGGACCCTCGGATTTTATTCTCACCTGGAAGCTGTGTGTTTCAAAGAACTCTTTAATGACTAAGATTGCTAGAAATCGGAACTCATTTCTTTTTGTTTTTTAAAGATGTGAGTTTTTTCTTATTTTTTCAGCCTTAGCAGATACTGTTTTTCATTTGTTTTTGTTTTTTAATTCTAGTACAGTTAACATATAGTGTTATATTAGTTTCAGGTGTACAATACAGTGATTCAACATTTTTATACATTACTTAGTGCTCATCGAGATAAGTGTACTCTTCTTTTTGAGAGAGATTGGGGGGAAGGGGCAGAGGGAGAAGGGGGAGAGAGAAAGAGAGAGAGAATGAGAATCTTAAGCAGGCCCCATGACCAGCATGGAGCCCTACTTGGGGCTCAGTCTCACGACGGTGAGATCATGACCTGAGCCAATATCAGAAGTTGGATGCTTAACTGACTGAGCCACCCAGGTGCCCCGGGAACTCATTTCTTCATGCCTTCTCTTCATTAGATCCTGAAATGCATCAGTCAGCTGGAGCTTGCTCAGCTGATAGGAACTGGTGTGAAAACCCGCTACTTGTCTGGATCTGGACGTGAAAGAGAAGGGAGCCTGAAGAGCCACACATTGGCAGGAGAAGAGTTCATGGGCCTTGGCCTTGGTAAGACACCGCACCCCGCATCTGGCCGTCCCAGAGTCACAGCTTAACCAGAACGAAACCCTTCTTGTCTCAGCAGGACTGTCGTGCAAACCTTCTCTTCCTTGTATGCTGGCTGACAGTGTGTTTATTCGTGGAAGTGCAAGTGCCGCTCTGGCGCTCTTAACTGTGATTCGGCTGTTGAGTAAATGCCCATTTCATCAAAATCAGGGTGCACTATCTTTCTTTCTGTGCATATCACTACTGGGTGGAGAAGCCGTTTGCTGTAGAAAGGCTACAGCATTAGTACCTCGTGTATATCTGTCTCTGTAGATTTTTAAAAGTACATTCAGTACCTCTTCCGTGTTCATTTGGGGGCCTTTTATTAAGTGGTATTCTCATGAAGGGAGGATTCTCTCTCATCGAATCAAGGGACCGCATCAGTGACAGAACAGTGACAGTCAACAGGGCAAACCACGTGCCAGACCACACTCTAAACCCTCCGTTCCCACATTTAAGCCCCTCTAATCCTCTCAGTTCATTGAGATCGGCACGATTGTCGTCCGCATCTTCCAAGTGAGGAAGCTGGGGGGCGGTGAAGTGACAGGAACAAGGCCACACCGTCTCGGGGCAGAGGGTAGGCCCCTCGGGCCCGCGCGCGCTGGCTGGAATAGTGCAGGGCAGAGTAAAGCACAGGCTGCACGAGGGGGAAGGGGCTGTCATAGCACCCCCTCCTCAGGGAGCACGCAGGGATGGCCGGAGTGAAGTCCCGGGAAGCACGCCGGACATTCAGCAGGTGGAAGCCATCGCGTCTTCCAGGAGCTCCAAGTTAGGGTTGTTTAATTTTGTATTTGTTTTCCTGTAGGTATTCTGTACTATAAAAGTGTAAAAGACTGTGAAGGAAAGGAGCTGGTCAGTACAAGCAAAGGAGCTTGTATTTAGAGAATAAAGGTGTATTATAATGCAGTGCCAAAACCTATGTTTAATTTTATTCTGTCATCAGTTGAGGGGGTTTGGGGTTGTTTTGGTTTTGGTTTTGGTTTTTTGCCTGCAAACCCTTCTCGTTTGTGTCTTGCCTCTGCAGACTGATGCCACAAAGTACTTTGTTCTAACTACTTGACTGGTTTTGAAGCACCGTTGACTTTGCACATTGTGTTTCAGGTAATTTGGTGAGTGGTGGAGTGGATAAAAGACAGATGGCCAGCTTCCAGGAGTCAGTTGGGGAGACCAGCTCGCAGAGTGTGGTTGTAGCTGTGGACAGGTAAGATTTTGTTCTCCAGTAGCTTGGCACGTCCTCTGTGTAGTGACTGGATGCTCCATTTATTCGTTTGACTCTTGTGAGTGTCGTGAGCTCCACATCACTCGAGCTGGGAAGGGCATCCCCAGCTACTAATAACCTTCACTTTCATTTCATTTGAATTGTGACCTGAATTGCATCATGACCATTTAAAAAAAATTATAACTTGTGACCAAATCATGTCAGAGACCAGAGTTTTTGCTTGTGCTGATGTTTTAGGTTACTTTGTTTCCTTAATAGAATGAGCGAGACCTGGCCAAATCAATAGTTTCCATTCCTTTTTGCCCAGAACCTTTCCATTATATCTGTTTACTTGAAACTTGACCTAAACATCCAAGAGAAATACAGGCAATCTTATTTGAAGACATTCATTAGGTACCGATGCCTAAAATGTGAATTGTCTAAAATGAACACACTCCTGAAAATTACTGTTGAGTAATCATGTACGCTGCTGTTCACTCGGTTATTGACCTAGCCCGGTGCATGAAATATAGACAACTTTGAGATGATAGCCGAATAGCAGAATTTTTGTCATAATTTGTACTATTCTCAGAACAGTCCTCTTAGTATTTTAAATTCTTTATCAGTGTATTTTAATTATCTTGTTCTATTGCTTCTCTACAACGGAGACACTGTCTGTAATGTACTTTTGACAGGTTTCCCCCACATTTTTCAGTCAGGTTTAGGCTAATAGTACAAAATGTCCTTCCATTAATCATACTTCCTCCTTCTCTGTGCCTCTGCCTCAGCCAGATCTAGCACTGCTTTATGTGCAATTACATTTTTTTATTTTTATTTTTATTTTTACAAATAGTTTATTGTCAAGTTGGTTTCCATATAACACCCAGTGCTCATCCCCACAAGTGCCCTCCTCCATGCCCCTCCCCCCCCCCCCCCCCCCCCCCTCCGTTTTTTTGTCAGCATTCAAGAGTCTCTCATGGTTTGCCTCGCTCCCTTTCCCCCACTATTTCCCCCCTTCTTCTCCCCCTTGTTCCTTCGTCAAGTTCCTCCTAATCCTCCTATACGTGCAAACATATGATATTTGTCCTTCTCTGCCTGACTTACATTTTTAAAAATCAAGATATAATTCACATACCATAAGATCTGTGCTTTTAAAACGTACAATTCAGTGGGTTTTAGTATGTTTGGAGCTGTGCGGTCATCACCGCTGTGGAATTTCAGGGCATTTTCATCGCCCTGTACTTCCTAGCAGTCACTCCCTGTTTTGTCCGCCGATGGTCTCCAGAGCCAGTGGTCTTCCTTCTGTCTGTATAAATTTGCTGATTCTGGGCATTATTCAGTTGTCCATTTCTCCTTTTCAGTTCTGTTTGCCTCGCGGTTTGGGGATTTGTTGTTAGATGCGTATGTTTATAATTATGTGTTTTCTTGACAGATTTAACCTTTTATGTTATAACACTCTTTGTCATTAGTAGTGATTTTTAAATCTCTTGTCTTATATTGGTACAGACACCTCAGCTTTCTTTTGTTTACTTTTTGATATGCCATATCTTTTTTATTGTTTTACATTCAACATATTTGTGTCTTTGAATCTATGGAGTTTACTCTTTGGGGACGCCTGTCTGGCTCAGTTGGTAGAGCATGTGACTCTTGACCTCAGAGTCATGAGTTCAAGCCCCATGTTGGGCGTGGAGCCTACTTTAGAAAAATAATAATAATAAAATAAATTGAGTCTCTTTGCACAGTGGATGGTTGGACCATTTTTTAAGTTTTTATTTATTTATTTTGAGAGAGAGAAAGCATGGGGCAGAGAGAGATGGGGAGAGAGAGAATCCCCAGCAGGCTCCACACTCTCAGTATGGAGCCCGACATGAGGCTCGAATGAACCATGAGGTCATGATGTGAGCCGAAGTCAGCCACTTAACCGGGCCACCCAGGAGCCCCTCTGGACCATGTTTATTTTAGTCCATTCAGCTAGTCTCTTCCTTTAGATTGCTTTATCTTATCTATTTGCATTTAATTATAATTTAATTGCTGATATGTAAGATTTATATCTGCTCTTTTGCTCCTTTTAAAAATGTGTTGTTTTTGTTCTGTTCCTTCACGATCACTGCCTTCTCATGTAGTAAGATATTTTCTAGTGTATCATTTTACTTTCCTTGTTTTACTATATTTCTTGAGTGTTTTTCTTACTGATTGCCTTGGGGATCATGATTAGTAACATTTTAACTTTGAATTCAACATTCCACTTTGAATTAATGTCCACTTAGTTGGAATAGTCTGAAACATGTTGCCTTCCGTATTAGCTCCATTCTGTCCCCTCCTTTGTGCTGTCATATGAGTTACATATTTATACACACCTGCCAGTCAACACAGCTTACAATGATCACCTTTGCCGTCCTCGAATCAGGTAGATAAAATGAGTTACAAAAAAAACTACCTGTTTCCTCAGGCAGTTACTTTTCCCAGTGCTCTTTATTTCTTCAGATTGTTTTGAGTAATTATCTATTGTCCTTTCATTAGAACCTGAAGAACGTCCCTTAGTGTTTCTTATAGGATAGATTGGTTAGCAACGCATCACCTCCAGTTTTGTTTATCTCAGGAGATTTTAGTTACTCCTTCATTTTTGAAGGTTAGTTTTAGTGCATTTAGAATTCTTGGTTTATAGTCTTTTTGTTTCGGCACCTTGAATATATATTCCACTGCCTGTTAGCCTCTGTGGTTTGTGATGGGAAATCAGCTCTTACTTTTCCATAGGTTCCTTTATGCAGTCATGAGTCTCTGCTCTCTTTCTACTTCCAAGATTCTCTCATGGTCTGTGCCTTTCATCATTTTGATTATTATGTGTCTGAATGTGGATCTCTCAAGTTTATCTTACTGGAGTTTGTTGAGATTCTAGAATGTGTAGATTGCTTTTCATCAGATTTGGGGAATTTTTAGCCATTATTTCTTCAAAAGTTCTTCTAACCCCTTTCCTTCCTCTCTTGTTCAGACTCCCCTTATGTATGTCTGTATACTTGATAGTCCTCACAGGTCTCTGAGGCTCTGTTCATTTTGTTTCTTAATTCTTTTTATTTCTGTTTATTATACTGCATAATCTCATCTGACCTGTCTTCAAGCTCATGAACTCTTTGGTCAGCTCAGAACTGCTGCTGAGCCCCTCCAGTGAATCTTTTATTTCAGCTTTATGATTTTCAACTCCAGAATTTCTGTTGGGTTATTTATTAAATTTTTAATATATTTATTAACATTCTCTATTAGTGAGACATTGTTCTTATCCTTTCTTTTAGTTCTTTGAACATATTTAAAATAATCAACTGGGGCGCCTGGGTGGCTTAGTCGGTTAAGCGTCCGACTTTCGCTTAGGTCACGATCTCGCGGTTCGTGGGTTCGAGCCCCGCGTCGGGCTCTGTGCTGACTGCCAGCTCAGAGCCTGGAGGCTGTTTCAGTCTGTCACTCCCTCTCTCTCTGACCCTCCCCTGTTCATGCTCTCTCTCTCTCTCTCTCCTAGAAATAAATAAAACATTTAAAAAATAAATAAATAAATAAAATAATCAACTTTAAAGGGCACCTGGGTGGCTCAGTAGGTTAAGCATCCAACTTCAACTCAGGTCATGATCTCATGGCTGGTGAGTTCAATCCCTGCATTAGGCCCTGTGCTGACAGCTCGGAGCCTGGAACCTGCTTCAGATTCTGTGTTTCCCTCCCTCTCTGCCCCTTCCCTTGCTCACACTCTCTTTCTATCAAAAGTAAACATTAAAAAAAAATGTTTTTAAATCAACTTTAAAACTTCAGTAAATTCAATACCTGGTTTCCTCAGGGACCGGATTGTTGTTGTTTACCTATAAACAGGCCATCATTTCTTGTTTCTTAGCATGTCCTAACAACTTTTTGTTGGAAATTGATGTCTTTAAAAATACACTGTGACAGCTTGGCTATCAGGTTGCCTACCATGCACCCCCAGGGTTATTATTGTTATCATTGCTATTTGTTTGTTGAATGACTTTCCTGAACTAACTATATAAAGCCTGTATTCTTTTTGCATATAGCCATGGTCTCTTGCTCACTTGGCCTTTGTGATCAGCTAAGAATAGGACAAAGATCCCATATGCCAAGACTGTTAAGCTGCCAGCCTTTGCTGGGGAAGGAGTGTGTGTTTGGGGCGCGTCTTTGATTCTCTGGGATCTTGTGTTGTGCCTTAAGGCCTGCCAGAGATGAGCACTCAGGGCCTTATCCTGTCTTTCCTGGGTGTGTGCAAAGCCTGACCCACGTGATGGCTGGCTGGATTACCAGGAATATGGTAGAGCATTTTATTTTTTATTTATTTGTTTTTTAACATTTAAAAAAAAATTTATTTGAGAGAGGGAGAGTGCACATGTGTGCACATGCGAGCAGGGGAGAGGGGCAGAGGGAGAGAGAGAATCTCAAAGAGGCTTCACCCCCAGTACTGAGCCTGACGCAGGGCCTGATCCCATGCCCCGATCCCATGTCCCCAGGATCACAGCCTGAGCCAAAATCAAGAGTCAGATGCTCACCTGGCTGAGCCACCCAGGCGCTCCTGGCGTAGCTTTTTAAAGCCTCCTGTGAACACCTTATTTGCAACTTTTCCTTTTAAATTTTCACCCAGGTCCTTGTTTGCCCTGGGTATGTCATTGGTTACATAGATTGCTTGTGACAAAAGCCCTGGGGAAAAGGCTATTTGAACTGAACAGAGTCTGAGTCAAATGTAGACAAATCCTGGAAGGGGGGGTTCCCTGGGTACTGCCAGCAGGTCACATGTCAAGTTGCCTGAAGGCAGTGTTTTCAGGGAAACTCCAGGACTGTTCTGTTCTCTCCCAAGGAGCGAGGTTGCCGGTCTCACAGTTACCGTGACTTCAGAGCTGTTGGTTTTCAACCCTCCCGTGGGACTGGGGAGACATTAGTAGAAATAGGCCTCAGTGGCCTCCATTCACACCAACATTTAGCTATTTTTCTTTTTTTTTTAATTGTTTTATTTATTTATTTATTTATTTTTTTAATTTATTTCTAGGAGAGAGAGAGAGAGACAGCGTGAGCAGGGGAGGGTCAGAGAGAGAGGGAGTGACAGACTCTGAAACAGGCTCCAGGCTCTGAGCTGGCAGTCAGCACAGAGCCCGACGCGGGGCTTGAATCCACAAACCGAGAGATCATGACCTGAGCCGAAGTCGGATGCTCAAGCGACTGAGCCACCCAGGTGCCCCTGGCCATTTTTCTTGAGTAAGCATTTTACCAGCTTTGGTAATTTCCAGAGTTCGGTCCTGAAAGAGCTGGTTTTCGTAGATTTCTTGCCAAAAAGATTCTTTTGTGTGTTTCTGTTCACCTTATGGAGGAGCAGCTTTTCGGAGGGCTTCACTGTACTGCTCCCACTGCCCTGACATCACGTGCTGCTATATTTTACTCTCCCTTCCTCCTTCCGATGTGTCGCTTTTTCTTTCTGCCCTTATAGACATTTCTGCTCTCAACTCGGTTCATTTACCAGCTCTGTACCTCTGATGCCTCATCATTTATTTTAGAAAAGGTGCCAGACCCGAAATACTTCCTTTTGCCTTTTCTTCAGTGTTTGATGTTGAAACTCAGCTTCCAGATCTAACTTTGATCTTACTGTGTCTGAAATTATCTTCCTAGAATTTTTACTGGCTCTACCAGACTGGATGGAAACGCCATAGGTATGTATTTGTCACTCACGTGTGACAACCTGAGAATCCTCACACTGTGACTCTCTGGCCCTTACTAACGAAGCCTCGCATGTGTTGTTGGGTCTGGCCTGTAGTTGACTTTGTCCGCTGGCTGTGCGCCGTGTCCATGGACGAGCTGGCCTCCCCGCACCACCCCCGCATGTTCAGTCTGCAGAAGATTGTGGAGATCTCATACTACAACATGAGTCGGATCCGGCTGCAGTGGTCCCGAATATGGCACGTGATTGGAGATCACTTCAATAAGGTAACTCTTCACACTCAAAACCCGCTCCACCAGTGTCCAGAAGGAGGCAGACAACTATATTCAAAAAAGAAGTGCTGGAGAGTTGAGGTGCCTGCACCCATTTCCCTGCTATCCAAGAGCAAGAGTGTTCCTGTGAAACCTTTCATAGGCCGAAGTGGTGTGAAGCAGAGGCAGTTGCCATTAATTTGTATGAAAAATTTTTCGAGCATCCCCAGACCCTCGAAATAACCTCTTTCAGGCATTTCTGATTCTTTAGGACACATCTTGCTAACGATGCAGAGATTGAGGTAAAGGCCAGATGCTCCCTGACAGCTCGAAGCTCTGGCCGCTTGAGGTAGAGATGCAGAGTGGAGTTCCCGGGGAGGGGTCGTGGCAGCACCACCCTGGCCTCTGGAACAGCTCATTGCAAACCAAGTGCTGAGTATTATGTTCCCCCCCTTTTATTTTTAATGTTTTATTTATTTCTGAGAGAGAGAGAGAGACAGCGTGAACAGGGAGGGGTCAGAGAGAGAGAGAGATACAGAATCTGAAGGAGGCTCCAGGCCCTGAGCTAGCTGTCAGCACAGAGCCCGATGCAGGGCTCAAACCCACGAACCGTGAGATCATGACCTAAGCCAAAGCAGAAATTCTCTTTGGGGTTTTTTGTTTTTTGTTTTTTGTTTTTTGTTTTGATTCGCAAAAATTGACACTAAGGTAGACCTTTCAAGCAAAGCAGCGTAGCATGACATTGCCAGCAGCAGAGGATGCCGGTAATTCATCTTCCCTGTAGAGGTGTTTACATATCGCTAGAACTCATGGAGTGCGGGATTAAAATGGTGTCGGTATTGGAAATACTTGGATAGCCCCTACCCAGGCTGTAGCCTGATACCACAAAGATAGCTATCATCTCTGGACCAACACTGGTGTTTGAGCGCATTGCTCCTTCCTGTGGTGTCTTCTGAACGACCGGAGACTAAGTCCTGTTCTGTGTGATTTCACTGTTAATCATCACTGCTGCTGCTTTTGGCTTCCATTGCCACCGCTCTTCTGAAACCGTTATTGAGAAAACTAACATTTATTTTTAAATCAGAAGTAAGCTAGAGGCTTGTGTGTTGTGAAACCGACAGCTATTGAGAGAAAACCAGGCTACGCTTCTTTCTTTCCGCTAGAGGTTTCATGGTGTACACACAGGCACTTGCGTACATCTGTTGAGCAAATTTTTAAAAATCAGAATGTATACTTAATCGTGTGTGCCTGGATGCGTCTCTGATGCCATTAACTTCTTAAAGGAAAAGTAATAGCTTAATTATACTGTTTACTCTCAAAACACACTCCGTGATTTCAAAACCATCTCTTCACTCCTGGAGATAAAGAGTTGTAACACAGATGCTTGTGAGTACTGTGAGTAGAAGATAGTTTATCCAAAAGAGAATCGCTCTGTCTCCATTAAATAGAAGTAGCTTAGAAAAAGGAGCAGTCTGCCACTGGGATACAGAACAGGCAGTAGGGTGCTGGTGAACAGTTTGCAGCATCTGGCGATTTCTGTCGGGTAACTACCTCCGCCACCCACAACCAATTTGAAGCCAAGCTGAATGATACTGCGGATAGTGGTGGTGCGTATTAATGGGGTGTAGCCCCTGCTGGCTTTCCTGGGCAGCTGCTAGCCTGCTCCAGGCCCCCACCAAAATGAGACCTTGTCAGATGCAATCTTACCTCTAACTTGGTACATCACCTCACCAGAGTTCTTTGTTTGCTTTGTTTGTTTATCCACTCAAAGTAAGGTACCGCACTGTTTAATAAACCATCTGAGCGCCTTATACCAGGTGGTAGGTAGGTGAGGTCCCTGCCTCCCGGAGCTTACCCACATTTTAGGGTGAAATCACTGACGGTTAGGCAGTACAGTGTGTCAGAGCCCTCTGGAGGCTACCTCTCCTCCCAGGCCTTGGGGAGGATACAGCCAGGAGAGCCTGCACTTGACCCAGAGTAGCTGTTTATTGAGTGAATGGCAGCGCTGTCCTCTAAACTAATCAACCATCCTTCTCACTACTCTGGGTAAATAAGTTCTGGGGGGACCACTTGACATAATTGATGTGACACTGCTTGAGAAAGGGAATGTGAACCATTACCTGACCTTGTATTCTTGTCCGGGGCTGTGGCTGCTAAGCTGGAGCAAACACTGCTCGTTTATTCCACAAGATATTTCCACTAGCAGCTGTGGAATCCTTTTTTCTCTTAGAAGTGATAATCCAAAAGTGGGTGGGTTTTTGGGTTTTTTTTGTTTTTTTGGTAGACATTTCCCAACTCTTCTGAGTCTAGATTTTATGTTCAGTAGGACTTGAGAGAGAACATCAGTTTATACAAGTTACTTAAGTTTATTTAAAGAGAGAAAGCACGTGAGCCAGAGAAGGGCAGAGAGAGAGAGAGAATCCCAAGCACAGAGCCAGAATGTGGGGCTTAATCCCACGATCCATGAGATCATGACCTGACCTGAAGTCATGAGTCAGGTGCTCAACTGACTGAGCCACCCAGGCGCCCCTTTTGTCACAACTGTTTCCATGCCAGTTCTCAGTTATCTGTGGGTCATTTATGGGCAGGCTTGGGATGTGGGCTGGCAGATAGTAATTAGACTTTTCATGGTTGTCAACTTCATTACAAATGTCTGTTCCATCTCATGAGAGCCGTTAAACACAAAGTTGTGGAAAATTCAGCTCTTCCGCCTGCGGCTCTTCATTCTTTCCATCACTTCAGGAAGATGTTCTGCTTCCCCTTGGGCACCGGAGCATGTATGAGTCTCATAGGTTTGAGGAGACGGATGGCTGGTACCACTGTACCTTAGCTCTTGGAATTCTAGCAGAATCTTTATTAGTCTTCAATTAAATGAACATTACATGAGGGGCGCCCAGGTGGCTCAGTTGGTTGGGTCATGTTCTCAGGTCATGTTCTCAGGTTTATGGGTTCGAGCCCCACATCGGGCTCTGTGCTTACAGCTCGGAGCCTGGAGCCTGTTTGGATTCTGTGTTTCCCTCTCTCTCTGCCCCTCCCATGCTCGCTCATGCGCTCTCTCTCACTCCCTTCTCTCAAATCAACATTTAAAGCAATCTTTTAAATTAAATAGCACATTTTGAAAGCACGTTTAGTTAAATGTGCAGTACTGATCTTTCATCATTAAACTTAAAAATTGTACAGGTCATAGCCAAGAAATACCATTTTCTTTTTTGCTTCAGTGTGTTTCTCAAGAGCATTTGTTTGGAAGGCAGGCTATCTGTTTCTGTTGTCGAGAACCGCACATCCCACTTGTTGTGCCCATGTTATCTCACCTCCCTTTCCTGCCCAGGTTGGCTGTAACCCCAATGAAGATGTGGCCATCTTTGCTGTTGACTCCTTAAGGCAGCTCTCTATGAAGTTTCTCGAGAAAGGAGAATTAGCCAACTTCCGTTTCCAGAAAGACTTTCTGAGGCCCTTTGAGCATATCATGAAGAAAAACAGGTATGTACATTGTTCTGGAAAACTCCCCATGGCAGGTCTAAAAAGGCCTCCTAATACTAATCACATGGTTAACATTTTCCTCCCTTATTGAGGAAAGCAAATAAAATGAACAGCCTATGATTCGTCTGTATCATTTTTTTTATGTTTACTTATTTTTGAAAGAAAGTGAGTGGGGGGGGGAGGGGCAGAGAGCTTGGGGGACAGAAGATCCAAAGCTAGCTCTGCACTGGCAGCAGAGAGCCCGATGAGGGGCCCGAACCCACGTACCAGGAGATCATGACACCTAGCCTACTGAGCCACCCAGGCGCCCCCACGTGTTGTTTCTAAGTAAATCACTAAGATCTGTGTGTGACCTTTCCCAGAAGAACAGATTACACCACGACAACTAGTAGAAACATGCCGTGCATTCTTCCTGGGGTGGGTGCTGAAATTCAAAGAGCCACTGCAGAGGCACCCTAAGACAAGGTCAGGAATTCTGTGACCCTTCACTTCTGCCCCGGAAGGTGGCAGAAGAGACCAGACAGCTATCCCTCTGGAGCACTTACCCTGTTCATCTTTCGTTCACTTGGCCTGATTTGCAGCCTGCCATCCACTAGGTACTATTCTACGTGCCAGGTGTACTGCCCTGAAGAAAACGGTCAAAAATTCCTGTTTTCACCTGGCTCTGATCTAATCGTCATCTCAGTTGGGCACATGGTGTTCATTACAATATTCTCTTTATTTTTGCATCTGTTTGAAATTGTCCACAACGAAATTCAAAAGTAAACCTTTGTTTATATTCCAGTGAGATAGATAGACAAATAAATGTTTAAATCAAGGTGAGGGGCTAAGAGTAGAAGCACTTATAAGCGGCCATTTGGTAAGTTGACCCTTAAGGTGAGGAACAAGCCAGAAGAGGCTGTTTGTGGTCTTGGGAAGAGGGTTAGAAGCAGAGGGAAAAGCAAGAGCCGAGCTCCGTGGCAGAGCGTGCTGGGCATAGGTAAGGAGGAGCACGGAGGCCAGGGGAGCCGGGCAGAGTAAACAAGGCAGAAGGTCCGGGCGGATGCAGCCCCAGCGGTCGTAGAGGAGCCATCAGCTTTTGTTAGCACTCTGGGTTTTTTCTCTGTGAGAGACAGAAGCCATTGGAGGCTTTTGAGCAGAGATGTGGAACAGTCTGACGTGTTAAGGGATCGTCCTACATTTATCCGTGGAAAATGGAAAGCAGTAGGACGAGCTAGGCAGCCACACAATTGCTCAGATTTGGACCCAGGGGGTGAGACACCACGGCATTTGATTCTGCAGGTTTTGAAAGGATGGCCTACAGTGTGCGCGGAGGACTTAGCTGTGGGGCAGAAAAGAAAGAAATGTCAAGGATGACTTCCAGGCGTAACTCTGTATCTTTCCCCATCCCTAAAATGTGTCCGTGAGATCTGCATGTTTTGTTTTGTTTTAAAGAAAATGAGAGGGGCTCCTGGGTGGCTCAGTCAGTTAAGCGTCTGACTTCAGCTTAGGCCATGATTTCTGGTTCGTGAGTTCAAGCCCCGCGTCGAGCTCTGTGCTGACAGCTCAGAGCCTGGAGCCTGCTTCCGATTCTGTGTCTCCCTCTCTTTCTACTCCCCTCCCCCACTCACACTTCGTTTCTCTCTTTCTCTCAAAAAATAAACATTTAACAAAAGAAAGTACTTTCAAGTTCAAAGGCTGTAAGCCAGTGTGGGTCTCTTCGGGGTAACAAATAAAAAGAATGGCAGCCAAGCCTCCTCAATGTGTCTCTTCTTCTCTTGATGTCTGTCTTCTTCCCCTTCCTGCTTATCTTAATAAAAAGTAAACCTCATCCCAGAATCTGGCCTTGCCCCTGATGTTAGTGTGCACACAGACCCACCCTCCTGACTTCGGGGGCGTTGTTGAGAGTGCCTAGGAGACCGAGGCCTCACGTGGCAGAGCCGCGGGCGGGCTGGTGGCACTGACGGCCCCAGAATCCTAGGCCCGCCCTGCCCATCCCGTGGCTGCCCAGCCAGCATTTGAATAAGGCACACAGTAAGATTAGACTCAACACATTGCCAGCCACTGTTAGACACTGTCGATGGAACCATAACATGCTGTGACATTTTCAAAAGCATCTGGGCAGTGTTCTCTCCAGAACCTTACTGTTTTCATGCCTCTTGTAACTCTTCTGAGGATTATTGTAAATGACACAGAATAGTTTTTTAAAATCCAGATATCCCTACATACAGGAACGTTAAAGTAAATGGTAGTACAGCCACAACATGGCTCACAAGGTTTGGGGGCTTGGGCGGTTAAGCACCCGACTCTTGGTTTCGGCCCAGGTCATGATCTCATGGTTTCTGAGTTCAAGCCCCACATCATGCTCCGTGCTGATGGTGCCTCGCCTGCTTGGGATTCTCTTCTCTGCCCCTCCACTGCTCGCTCGCTCGCTCTCTCTCAAAATAAATTTGAAAAAAGAGGTTCACAAAGTTTATGATCTGGGAAATGCTTATAATAATTTAGTCAAAAGTGCAGGTTATAGAACTAGACAGTGGAGTTACCTAAGTGGCTCATTTGGTTGAGCATCTGACTCGATTTTGGCTCAGGTCATGATCTCGCTGTTTTGAGATTGAGCCCCATGTTGGGTTCTGTGCTGAGCATGGAGCCTGCTTGGGATTCTCTCTCCTCTCTCTCTCTGCATCTCCCCTGTACACACACATGTGCTCAAAATTATTTTTGAGAGGCAGTGCAAGTGGGGAGGGGCAGAGAGAGAGGGAGACACAGAATCTGAAGCAGGCTCCAGGCTCCGAGCTGTCAGCACAGAGCCCGATGCGGGGCTCAAACTCACAAACCATGAGATTGTGACCTGAGCCGAAGTCGGACGCCCAACCGACTGAGCCCCCCCAGGCGTCCCCACCGTGTGTGTTCTTTGTAAGATAAAAACAAAGCCATAGTAGAAACCCCTCCCCTTCCCATTCCCATGAACGTCTCTGACATGTAATTAGTCAGAACAGCTCATGTAGCTCCCCAGGCTCCAAGGGAGTCTGGGAAATTGAGGACCTGGCAGATGAGACGAGATTGTCATGTTGTCTTACCCTGTTCCTGGTTGGTTCCCTGAGGCTGGGCATGGTGCCTCCTGGGTGAAATCAGAATCCTGTTGTTGTCAAGGAGGTGAGGGAGGGGTGGTTGCTGGGAAAGCATCTGTTGGCCACAGTGATTATCTTAATATTTTTTCTTTTTGTTGTCTAATTTAATTTGTTTTTAACGAATGTGGATTCTTTGTGCTTTTAGAAATGCATTTTTGTTTTTAAACATGCTGTGTCTAAGTGATGCTGTGTCGATCTCCCGTCCCGCCGTCCAAGTCCAGGTGCCCCATGGCTGCCCCGTTCTTCCCTCAGGTCTCCCACCATCCGGGACATGGTGATCCGCTGCATTGCCCAGATGGTGAACTCCCAGGCGGCCAACATCCGCTCGGGCTGGAAGAACATCTTTGCCGTGTTCCACCAGGCAGCCTCGGATCACGATGGGAACATTGTGGAGCTGGCCTTCCAGACCACGGGCCACATCGTCAGTAAGTGGCTCTAATGTCCCACCTGCAAGTCTAAAAGGGTGACCACTTATTTCCTGTCTCTTCTACTCCCCAAAGGGGCTTCCCTGTTTCAGACCTGCTGTGATACAGTAACATGCCAGGTGGGTCCTGAGCACTTGAGGTGGGCTTAGGCATGTGCACAGGAGCCCCGTGAGGCAGAGCCTGGCGAGCCGCGTTATTCACAACCGCAGAACCAGTGCTGCCGGCACTATTGTGGGCATGTGTGTGCATCCAGCAGGGGCATACTTGTCACCAAGGCATGAATTCCCAGCCAAGGTTAAGCAGGCAACACTCTGCCTTCTGGGTTCAGCTCTCCCACTATAAGTAAAGAAGTGTCCTTTCCGTGGTATATACTTACTACCACATATCATATTCATTTTTGGGTTTTTCGGTGGTGAGTTCACCATTTAAAGTGGCCCTAAAGTATAGTGCTGGAATGCTGTGCCGTGTCCCGGGAGAAGATACATCTCAATGAGCTTTGTTCAGGCTTGAGTTAAAGTGTTGTTGGCCAAAATTTCAGTGTTGTGAACCAACACTATTTGTTAAATTAAAAAACACACATTTTTGAGCGACAGAGCATGAGCAGGGGAGGACAGAGAAAGAGGGAGACACAGGATGAAGCAGGCTCCAGGCTCTGAGCTGCCCGCACAGAGCCTGATGCAGGGCTCAACCCACGAACTGTGAGATCATGACTTGAGCCCAAGTTGGCCGCTAAACCGACTGAGCCACGCAGGCACCCCTGCTTTTTTTTTTTTTTTTTTTTAAGTTTGCTTATTTTTGAGAAAGAGACAGAGTGCTAGCAGGGGAGGGGCGGAGAGGAGAGAGAGGCAGGCAGGCAGGCAGACACAGAAACTGAAGCAGGCTCCAGGCTCTGGGCCATCCACACAGAGCCCAATGCAGGGCTCGAACTCAAGAGCCATGAGATCATGACCTGAGCCGAAGTCAGACACTTAACCGACTCAGCCACCCAGGTGCTCCATATTGATTGTGTTAATTTTTTTTTAATGTTTATTTATTTCTGAGAGAGACAGCATGAGCAGTGGAGGGTCAGAGAGAGAGGGAGATACAGAATCCAGAACAGGCTCCAGGCTCTGAGCTGGCTGTCAGCACAGAGCCCTACGCGGGGCTTGAACCCACGAACCGTGAGATCATGCCCTGAGTCGAAGTCAGATGCTCAAACGACTGAGCCACCCAGGCACCCCTTGATTGTGTTATTAAAACGCTGTGACCAGAGGAACCTCACTCTGTACCTGCCCTGGGAGCAGCGGGTCTGCCCTGTTCACGTGTTCAGTGTTCACACAACCCTGTAGAGCACAGCTGCCATGAGTAACAAGAACTGACCACACCTTTACTCCCCATGTTTCACCAGAGAGGAAACCGAGGGACAGAAAAGTGAAGTAGAACAACCTGCCTGAGTCACACATAGGACGTGGTGGGGCAGAAGTCACCCCCAGACAGCAGCCCAGAGTTGGCACTTTGTGTGTCTGCTCTGGACTGACTGTAGACGCCCCTGGTCCTGCCTGTTGTCACACAATAAGGTGTTTACTGAACTTGGTCTTCATAAAAATTATAAAGCAGGGGCGCCTGGGTGGCTCAGTTGGTTAAGCGTCCGACTTAGGCTCAGGTCATGACCTCACAGTTCATGGGTTCAAGCCCCTCATCGGGTTCTGTGCTGACAGCTCAGAGCCTGGAGCCTGCTTCGGATTCTGTGTCTCCCTCTCTCTCTGCCCCTCCCCCACTCGCTCTTTCTCTCTGTCTCTCAAAATAAAATAAAAAGCATAAAAAAAATAAAAAATTATAAAGTAGTAGATTAGCTTTGGTCTTTTTTGAGGTCTTTTAACTCTTTGTAAGCTTCTTGTTACTCCTATATTTGTCTTAGGTGATATTTGTAGGTTTTTGAAGAACCTTAGACTTCTAAATTACTTTTCACCTTTAGCTCATTGACCTTGATCTTCCTTCATCTTCACAGCCAGGTAGCATGAGGGGTGGTCCTGGGACAGAAATGACCAGGACAGTAAAGGAGTGCGCTCAGGATCACCCAACCAGGGCCAAGTTCAGGGCCCAGCTTCTGGCAGGGAGGCTGCTGAGGGCCGCTTCACATGCAGATCAGTGTTTAACCTGTATTGTTCCTTACACCCCATCATAAAATAGCTTACGTTGAAATGGACACCTTGGTGCCCTGGTGAGGCTTGGTTTTCTCATGGCTTATCCTCTCTCCCTTCCTTGGGGACACTTCTTCAGAGAGTCCTTCTCTGACCCCCAGCCTTAAGCAGCCTTTCCTGCCTTCTGTCCCTTCACCCAGCACTCGCCCACCCTGAGATTATATTGTATAAATGTACTGACGTAGGCAATTATTGTCTGTCTTGCCCTTTGGATAAAGAGCATCGTGAGAGCAGGAAAGTTGATTGGTTGCCTCTGTCCTCAGGGCCCACAACCATGCTTTGCACATAGTTGGCATTCAGTAAATATTTGTTGAATGAATGAATATGTGGACCTTCACATCACTGCTTGAGCTCAGGAACCAGTTTAGCCCAAGTGGTGCTCAATGGATTCATTCTTGAATAATTTAATAAGAAGTTCTGTCTTCTGGAGATAATGACACGCTTTTCCTAGATTTTCACAAAAGTAATGGTCTTGGGGCAGGAGGGGGTATTGGATCCCCATTTCTTAGTCCTGGTCTTTATACACAATGTGGCTTTGTTTCCACAGCGACTATTTTCCAGCACCATTTCCCTGCGGCGATCGACTCCTTTCAGGACGCAGTCAAGTGCTTATCGGAGTTTGCGTGCAATGCCGCCTTCCCGGACACGAGCATGGAGGCCATCCGGCTCATCCGCTTCTGTGGGAAATACGTCTCTGAGAGGCCTCGGGTACGTGTTTCCTCTCCTCCCCCTTGGGCACTCAGGGGAAGGGGAATCGTGGGGCAGAGAACCCTTGTTCCTGGCAAAGAACTTTCCAGCTGCGCTTTTAGAGGTGCATGTTTGCCCTCAGCTGGGTGTCGCTTCACGTGCCGCTAGTGCTCTTATGTGTGTGTGAGGTTGTTTTACTCACACCGAACTTTCATGTAGTATTCTACTAATTGTGTTTGTGGAAAATAATAGTATTTAGCTTTGAATTTTGGCAAAGCTGAAGAAGCTTTGGTGCCAGGGTGCCTCAGTCATTTCGGCTCAGGTTGTATCTCCCAGTCTTGGGATCAAGGCCCCAGTCAGGTGTGGGTCCTGCTTCAGATTCTCTTTCTCCCTCTTTTCCTCTCCCTTTCAGCTCCCTCCCCTCCCTTCTCCAGCAGGCAGGCATGCGCACTCTCTCTCAAAAAATCAAGCAAGAGGGAAAAAAAAAAAAATCAAGCAAGAGAAAGAACAAACCTCCCTCTTAAGGAATGACATTTTACCCCCTGCCCAAAAAAAGAAATGATATTTTACCATTGTGACATGACTGAGAAATCACATTTTATTTTTTTAACATTTATTTATTTTTGAGAGAGAAAGAGACAGAGTACAGTGGGGGAGGGGAGATAGAATCTGAAGCAGGCTCCAGGCTGCAAGCTGTCTTCACAGAGCCTGACACAGGGCTTGAACCCACAAACTGCGAGATCATGACCTGAGCCAAAATTGGACGCTTAACTGACTGAGCCACCAGGCGCTCTGAGAAATCACATTTTAAAAATCACCTTTTGTTTTCTCCTAGAAATGTTTGGGTTTACTCTTTTAGGTCTCACCTTTCCAAAGAGGCCTGCTTGGTTTAAATGACAGTCTCAAACACTGAAATTAAGTAGAAATAAGTACATCTAAACTATGATGGCTTATATAGATCTCTTCTTCAGATCTCTTCTGTGTATTGATTTATTTAGTCTCCGCATCAGACCTATGAGATTGGGAATTCTGTCCCCATTGTACTGGGGAGTTAACCAAAACACAGAGAGAAATTGCATAATGTTGGATAATCAGAGCTGATAAAGAAATTCCATTGCAGCAGATAGTACTGCTTCAAAAGTGCTTACAGAGCAAAGGGCTCAAATCCCAGAGATAGGGCAAGGAGTAGGGCTTCCCGCCCAGACTGGGAAAGACTGCCAGCTTCTAGCTATGTGACCTTGGGCAGCTCACTTAACGTCCTGGTGCCTCAGCTAACCCATCTGTAAAGTAGGACGATTATTTCTGCCTGGCTCATGGGTTGTTGTGAGGACTATTAGCCCACGTAAAGCACCGTCCCAGTTCCTGGCGTAAAGCAGGCCCTGTGTAAACACCTGCTGCTTGTATTATTTTAAGTAGTATGTGTCACAGTAATATTCCAGAAAGACCTAAGTTACGGAATCGTCCTGAATGTTTTGCTAACACCTCTTGAACTATAGTGCTCTTCTTTTTTTTTTTCTTTTAATGTTTATTTTTGAGAGAGAGAGAGAGAGCGCGCGAGCCCAGATGAGGGAGGGGCAGAGAGAAGTGGGAGACAGAGGATCTGAGGCAGACTCTGTGCTGACAGCAGAGAGCCCCATGTGGGGCTCAGACTCCTGCACCATGAGTCACATGTTTAACTGAGCCACCCAGGTGCCCTGACCTTTGGTGCTTTTCTTAATGGAACACCTCCCACTCGCTGGACCCTTGTGATTTGCCCACTCAACTTACTCTAAAACCCACAGGGGTCCAGAGGCTCCTACGTGGAAGATGCTCGTGTGCTCTCAGGAGAGGCTTGTGTCTGCCATCTCGAGATGCCCTGTCCTACTCTTGCTGCATGGATGTCTGTTGGAGGGAAAATGTGTGGGGCCTTAAGCTTCATGTGGTTCCCTTTGAGTTTCTTCCTTTGCTTCCTTCGTCTATATCTGAGACCTGACTGTCCTTGTAGGTGCTACAAGAATACACAAGTGACGACATGAATGTGGCTCCTGGCGACAGGGTCTGGGTCCGAGGCTGGTTCCCCATCCTGTTTGAGCTCTCCTGCATCATTAACAGATGCAAGCTAGATGTTCGGACAAGGTAACACGTCCCAGATGGCGCCCCTTATGTCATGGAATGAGCCTCGGTCATTGGCTTCTCCGCTCTTCTTTCCCCTCACGCATGCCCTCTCTGTGCCTGGCTTTGTTCCTCCAGGGGACTCACGGTCATGTTCGAGATCATGAAGAGCTATGGCCACACCTTTGAGAAGCACTGGTGGCAGGACCTGTTCAGAATCGTGTTCAGGATTTTTGACAATATGAAGCTCCCTGAGCAGCAGTCAGAGGTAGTTGATGACTAACACAGAGCCCTGGATATGGGGGCTGGGGTGAGGGGGGTCTCTGCCTTTGTCTGCCTCAGGGCTGCATTGTCATCCCCGCGAGGTGTGTTTTAAAATGAAAATCCCTTCTTGGAACTCTTATACCAAAGCAACTAATGCTAAGAAACTGCCCCCATCTGAGAAAGGGTGAGGGGAGAGAAGTCCCCGTGGCCAGCCCACTTGGCATGACCAGAGGAAGGTCAGAGAGAGAGGGAGACACAGAATCCGAAACAGGTTCCAGGCTCTGAGCTGTCAGCACAGAGCCCAACGCGGGGCTCGAACCCACGAACTGGGAGATCATGACCTGAGCTGAAGTCAGACGCTTAACCGACTGAGCCACTCAGGCGCCCCTCAATGAATTTTTTTAATGCTTATTTATTGAGAGAGAGTGAGCCTGTGCGGAGAAGGGGGGGAGGCCAGAGAGGGGTAGGGGGGAGAAAGAGAGAGCGCAAGTGAGCATGTGTGGGGGGAAGATCAGAGAGAGGGAGAGAGGGAATCCCAAGTAGGCTCCATGCTGTCAGCACAGTGCCCGTCTCGGGGCCTGATCCCATGAACTGTGAGATGATGTCCTGAGTCAAAATCAAGAGTTGAATGTTCAACTGACTGAGCTACCTAAGTGCCCCCATACTTTATTTAATCCTTGTTCATTTGACAGGCCAAACATATCACAGTAACAAAGTTCTTTAATTGCTAGTGAGGTTGCATACTTTCCTTTCACATTGCTGTTTCCCTCTTTTTTTATGAATTGCTTTTTCACATCCTTAGCGTATTTTTTGGGTTAGTTATCTTTCTCCTATTGATGTAGGAGCTTTTTATTGTACAATTAAAATAGCATCTCCTTACATAAATTGCAAATGCTTTTGCCCACTTTGTTATTCTCATTTTCATTTCATTTTAGAAAATTTTAGCTTTTAGGGAACCAAATTCATCAGTCTTTTTCCCTTATGGCTTCCACTTTTAGAATTTTAGCAATAGCAACCCCTCCCTTTTCAATGTTTTCCTAAATCTCTCTACACATTAAATGCTTAAAATAGTGCCATGAATTTCCCAGAGATAAATTTTGGGTGTAAAGTATACTTAGCATAATCTCATACTCAGGTTTTCCAAATCATTAAAACCTTTGGTTAGCATCCCTATGAATGACTGTTAATATCCTGACATATAGATAAACTTAATTTAGTTGTCACTTTCTTGAGCATTTGTTCATGTGTGTGTTCAGTGTGTGCATGCCAGTGTGGTAGAAACCTCTTTATTCCCCAGCCTGCTCCCACAGATGTTTAATTCTTTCCTTAGGGTCCTTTCCTGTGGGCAGTGTGACTGCCTCTGAGGGTGTGAGCATTGTGAAAACTCTTGACACTTGCTTCCAGGTTGCACAGCAGAGCAATTTTGCCCCTGATGTAGGAGGGGGCCCATGTCACCACAAGGAGAGTAGCTTTTAAATATCATCTTGTTGTTTTCAGAAATCCGAGTGGATGACGACAACTTGCAACCATGCGCTCTATGCTATTTGTGATGTGTTCACCCAGTTTTATGAAGCCCTGAATGAAGTTCTTCTTTCAGACGTGTTTGCGCAGCTGCAGTGGTGTGTGAAACAAGGTACTCCCTCCGTCTCCAGCGTCGTCCTTCCTGATGTAGTTTTTAATGAGAAGTTTGTTTCAAGAACGTAATGCCAAGGAGTACAGTGTATAGGGGCGCCTGGGTGGCTCAGTTGATTGGGTGTCCGACTTCAGCCCAGGTCACGATCTTGCAGTTCGTGGTTTTGAGCCCCGCGTCAGACTCTGTGCTGACAGCTCAGAGCCTGGAGCCTGCTTCGGATTCTGTGTCTCCCTCCCTCCCTGCCCCTCCCCTGCCTGTGCTCTGTCTCTACCCTGTCTCTCAAAAATAAATAAATGTAAAATAAAATTTTTTTTAAAGGTGGGATATAGTTATTATTTAAAAAGATGTGCCTTAGTATATTGTACTATGTCGGTATTTGAAATTTTCTGTCATGTTTTTAAAATGTCCTGTGGGAGGGGCACCTGGGTGGCTCACTTGGTTAAGAGTCCAACTCATGATTTTGGCTCAGGCTATTGTTCTCAGAGTTCGTGAGTTCAAGCCCCGTGTTGGGTTCTACACTGACAGTGTGGAGCCTGCTTGGGATTCTCTCTCTCCCCGACCCTCTCTCTGCCCCTCTCCTGCTCGCTCACTCACTCTCTCTCTCTCTCTCTCTCTCAAAAATAAATAAATAAACTTTTTTTTTAATGTACTTTGGAAGTCAATATCAATAGCTTCATCAGTGGACATTGTTCGTTTGAGTTCTTATATGTTGATTTTAGTATGTATTGGGAAGAATACCTACATAGCACATTCTACCTGGATTTCATAGGTAGTTTTGGCTTAGGACAAAGCTTAACTTCATTAAGTTTTTCAAAAAGTGACTTAGTTTTCAAATAAATGAAAAAACACTTGATACCGGTATGGCAAAAACTGGAAATGCAGTGTTCGAGTAAGTTTTGAGAAACACTGATCTAATATTTCCATCTCCTACCATTGATTACCAGAAGCCAGTTAATTAAGAAACAAAGTGACCTTCCATCCATACCAGTAAAGCTGTAATAAATCATTTTACCTCTTGGGGCGCCTGGGTGGGTCATCAGGTTGAGCCTCCAACTTTGGCTCAGGTCATGATCTCATAGTCCGTGAGTTTGGACCCCAGGTTGGGCTCTGTGCTGACAACTCAGAGCCTGGAGCCTCCTTCAGATTCTGTGTCTCCCTCTTTCTGCCCCTCCCCTGCTTGTACTCTGTCTCTCCTTGTCTCTCAAAAATGAATAAATGCTTAATAAAATTTTATTTTTTATTATTATTTTTTAATATTTTATTTATTTCTGAGAGAGAGAGACCGTGTGAGCAGGGGAGGGTCAGAGAGAGAGGGAGACACAGAATCTGAAACAGTCTCCAGTCTCTGAGCTGGCTGTCATCACAGAGCCCGACGCGGGGCTCAAACCCATGAACCATGAGGTCATGACCTGAGCTCAAAGTCGGACACTCAACCAACTGAGCCACCCAGGTGCCCCTAAAAAATTTTTTAAACATGATAATAATTTTATCTCTTGATAGCCTGTTAAACTGTAAAAGTTTTAACACTGGATCATTGCTTCATTAAGTAAGAGCCTGCTAATCCTCCATTGTGTCATCTCCACCTCACAGTACAAAGCATCTGTGCCCAGGCGGGAATCAAACCAGCAGCGGAAGTTTGATGATAGACGTTGCTTTATTTTGCAGATAATGAGCAGCTGGCTCGGTCAGGTACAAATTGCTTAGAAAACTTAGTGATATCCAACGGGGAGAAATTCAGCCCCGACGTCTGGGATGAGACATGCAGCTGTATGCTGGATATCTTCAAGACCACCATTCCACACGTGTGAGTGCAGACGTGATTCTCCCCCATTCTTGCTGTGCTCAGGGGCTTACGGCTCCATGCCGCCTCTTGCACTGATCCTTTACTTTCTCTTGCATTCCCTTCAGTTTGCTGACATGGAGACCTGTAGGAATGGAGGAAGACCCATCAGAAAAACACTTGGTAGGTTTTTCGTTGTTCTCTTTTCTCTGATCTCGTATTAAGGTAAACAATTAAGGAGCCCAACGAGTTTGTGCTTTTCTGACGGGAAGTGAGTGAATAAGGCTACATACGATTTGGGAGCACCTGCTGGCTCAGTTTGGTGGCACGTGCAACTCTTGGTCTCGGGGTCATGAGTTGGAGCCTTCCTTTGGGCGCACAGATTACTTTAAAAAAACTTTTTTTTTTAAAAGGAAAAAAAGATTTAAAAACTATGTTCATTAACATGTTTTTTAGAAAGTACAGAAAATAGGTCACCTCACCCAGTAAAAGCCACAGTTCACATTTCTGGTTTTTACATTGGGTGACGACGCACGTATAACCCTCACGTGTTTGAAATTCGGGCGCACTCGGCACAGAATGTTCTACCTAACAGCGTGGAAGCAGTTTCCCGTGTCCTTAAATACGGCTTGAGAGCAGCCTTTTCAAAGGCTGCCCGTTAGTATATTTCAGGAATGCTCCTTTGTTGGACTTTCAGGTCTGGTGTCTGTCTGTTAGAAATAACACTTTGGTGTAATTACCCTCATTTATTACTCTCCCAAATAAAGAGTGCTTTCCTCCACCACACCAGTGAAGTAGACGTGGTTATTTTTTGTATGGGGACACTTGAAGTTCTAATTCCGGTCTCACTTTAAAGTATCTTACTTTATGGGGGCAGGGGGGAGGTTGTATTATTAACTTCTATTCCCAGATAACTGTAAGGCCATTAGATTTTAAAAGGCATTTGGGGGGCATCTGGCTAACTCAGTAGAGCAAGTGACACTTAATCTCAGGGTCATGAATTCGAGCCCCACATTGGGCATGGAGCCCACTTAGGAAAGGAGGGGGCGTTTGGGATATAGCAACTTAAAAAATGAAGTACCCTATTTAAACATTGTTTTGTTTGTCTTCAGTCAGCTCTTTAAAAGGCTAGCTATCACACTCATTTATTTTTGAGATTGTCCCCGTTGATTGGCCACACTTATTGTTAAATCATAATATGTAGAGAAATACCTTCCAGGTTGGAATGAGAAAATGTGGAATTTTAGTGGGAGGGACAAATAAGTGAAATTTGTCATCTCTCCTGTGCAGTCTAGCGTGAACTGTAATTTTACTTCAGTCCAAGCAGGGCGCTTAAAGTCGAGCTGGGCCAGCAGTGTTACACCGGACACACCTCTGCCCAGGTTCTGAAGTGTGGATAAAGAATGTGAACACTGTATTTCTCTGTGGCTTATTCTTAGGATGTGGATCTGGACCGCCAGTCCCTGAGCAGCATAGACAAGAATGCCTCTGAGAGAGGCCAGAGCCAGCTCTCTAACCCGACTGATGACAGCTGGAAAGGTAGACCATATGCAAGTAAGGCTACTTTTTGTAGTTGTTTTCATTCATTTATTTTAAATAGGTAACACATTTACGTAATTTAAATATTTGGAAGGTACAAGAGGGTAAACACGATAAGCCTCTCTTCCACCCGGTGCCTCAGTCTGCCAGTCCCTTCCTTGTGGCGGCCAGTGTCACCAGCTTCTGTACGTTTCCAAAGACGTTTTATCCATATCTAAGAACTGCATATCCATAAATACGTAGTACGTGTACACACACACACACACACACACACACACACACACACACGAATTCTCCCGTCCTCTTGATACAAATTACAGAATACTATACATTGTTTTTCTCAGGTAGGATATCTTTGAGATCATTCAAAATCGGTACCTTAAATGCTGTCACCTTCTTTTATATTATTTATTTTGTGTCATCCCAGGGTGTAGAGGTACTATTGTTTGCTTAATTGGGTTTCCTACTAATGGACATTTATATTATTCCCAATCTTTTACAAACAGAACTGCATTGAATCTCCTCATTTGTGTGTCATTTGTGAGTTCATCTGTATAAAAAATTCCTAAAAATGGTGAAGTGCGCTTGCCATTTGACAGATGATTAGAGTTCTACCCGTTCATGTTGCATCTGTTTACATGATCTTTGGGAACACATAGGGGATATTTCATACCTTTGGAGTATTTTCGATTTGCAGTTTCCTAATTATGCCCGGCACGTGGAAGGAGCTCAGCTACTACTTACTCAACACTGGCTGCATCATTATTAGGGTTAATCTTTATCATCTAATATAGATCAGAAACTGTTTGCCAGCCTCCTCATCAAGTGTGTGGTCCAGCTGGAGTTGATACAGACCATTGACAACATCGTGTTCTACCCTGCGACAAGCAAAAAGGAGGATGCGGAGCACATGGTTGCTGCCCAGGTAACGGGACCAGCCTCGGGGAGGACAGAACGTGTCCATGGGGAGGCGGCTCAGACGCAGTGGTGTGCTGTAGCCCAGCTCCTGGATCACGCTCCCCTCTCACCAGCCCCGCGGTCAGTCAGGGCATAGCGGTAGCTTGAAATCGGCCGCGATGAGAATATTTACACCACAGAAATCAGCAAACCCTAAAATTCAGAGCTTTGGGTTTATTTGTTTTTTTTTAATTTCCCAGAGAGCCGCTACCAGCATGCCACTGCCCAGATGCCACCCCTCCTCGGTGCCTTGAACAAAGAGTGTTCTTAAGTACAGGGACTATTCCACATACTTGGTGTATGGTTTAACCGTAAATAACCGAGAGAGAAAAATACATGGATGAAGATACCACCTTTTCCTTTAGAAAGTTTACTTTTTCATTTAGTACGTACAACCTTTCATATACATATAAAACGTATGTATACATATATATACATATATACACACATGTTCTTGGAGACAGAGGATTAGGCATCCAAAAGTCCGGCTGTAACATTACACCATAGGTTGTAAACTTAAGTGCTTCCAGAACTAACATCCTGTGAGTACATAGCCAAGGTGGGACTGGGGGCGGAGACCAGACACCTCCAGCGCCAACAGAGCTGCAGCCGCCTCCCAGCCCCAGCGGTGTGTTGCTGACAGATGGGTCAAGTCACAACAGTCTGTCCGTTTTTCAAGAGGAGCCAGTGTCAAGATTTTTTTCATATAGGAAATCTCCTGTTCCTTAAGGAATATAATTACTGATGAACAAAATATATCTGGGGGCTAGATTCAGCCTAAAGGCTGTCCTTTTTGTTTGTCTGTTTGTTTTGAGAGAGAGTGAACAGGCAGGGGCAGAGACCAAGGGGGAGAGAGAATCCCAAGCAGACTCCACACTGTCAGTGCAGAGCCCGATGTGGGGCTTGAACTCACAAAGCATGAGATCATGACCTGAGCCGAAATCAAGAGTCAGACCCGACTGAGCCCCCTAGGTACCCCTGGTTTTTATTTTTTAGATGTACAGTTCAGTGTTCTGGAATATTCACAGAGTCGTACAAACATCACCCCTAATTCCAGAATATTTTTGTCACTGCAAAAGGGAACGCCCTAACCATTAGCCGTCCATCCCCCTTCTCTCCTCGCCCCAGCCCTTGATAACCACTAATCTATGTTCTGTCTCTGTGGGTTTACCTAATCTGGATATTTCATATTAATAGCATCATATAATGTGTGAGCTTTTGTGCCTCTGGCTTCTTTCACTTAGAATAATGTTTCCCAAGTTTATCCATGTTGTAGCATGTAACATCCATGTTACATATATATGGGTGTGTGTGTCTGTGTGTGTGTGTGTGTGTACGTATGTATATATAATGTTCCATTGTATGGCTATTCCACATTTTGTTTATCAGTTCATGGACATTTGGGTTGTTTCCATTGTTACTCCGTTATGAGTAACAGTGCTATGAACACTTGTATGTAAGTTTTTATGTGGACATATTTTTTTTTAATTCTCTTGAGCATGTACCTAGGAGTAGAATTGCCTACCTTTTTGAGGCACTGCCAGACTGTTCACTAAAACACCTGGACTATTTTACCCACCCATCAGCAATTCATGAAGGCTCTAATTTCCACACCCTCATCAGTGGTTGTTATTGTCCTTTTTTCTTTTTCTTTCTTTTTTTCAGCATTGTTTTGGCTATTCTGTGTCACTCGCATTTCCATATGAATTTTAGGATATGCTTGTCAATTTCCACAAGGTAGTAATCTGGGATTTTGATAAGGATTGTATTGAATCCGTAGATCAATTTGGGGAATATTACAAACTCTGTTTTTCTTTAACCTCTGGCTTATAAGAGGATAGATCCATTCTTAGAATGCTCAACAAATATAAGATCCCTAATTACGTCTCACATTTATTTAGGTAACATTTAATAAAAATGTCTAGAATTTTATACCTATTTTTATTTTTTTCCCTTCATGTTTGAAAACATAGTTGAAGATAAAGATGGCATTCAGGCTTTGGTTAGCAGTTTCTGCCTTTGTTGTTGTTGTTGTTAAGTTTATTTTATTTTGAGAGTGAGAGAGAGCAGGCAGGAAGGGCAGGGGCAGGAGGGGGATAGAGAATCCCAAGCAGAAGCAGGCTCCGCACTGTCAGTGCAGAGCCCAACGTGGGGTTCTAACCCATAAACCATGAGATCACGACCTGAGCCAAAACCAAGAGTTGGATGCTCAACTGACTGAGCCACCCAGGCACTCCAGTTTCTGTCTTTCAATAAGTATGTTTTGAGACTCACACCTCTGTGACATACAGTGCAGTTTGACTTTCTCATTTTCCAATCTCATTATAAAATAAAAATAAAAATAAGTAAAAAGAGGAGGAGTGCCTGGCTGGTTCAGTCAGAGGAGCATGCGACTCTTGGTCTTGGACTTATGAGTTTGAGCCCCACATTGGCTGTAGATATTACTTAAAAATAAAATCTTTAAGGGGCACCTGGGTGGCTCAGTCGGTTGGGTGTCTGACTTCGGCTCAGGTCATACTCTCGCCATCCATGAGTTCCGGCTCCGTGTCGGGCTCTGTGCTGACAGCTCAGAGCCTGGAGCCTGTTTCAGATTCTGTATCTCCCTCTCACTCTCTGCCCTCCCCACTCATGCAGTCTCTCTCTGTGTGTGTCTGTCTCTCTCTCTCTCAAAAAATGAATAAATGTTAAAAAAGATAAATAAAATCTTTAAAAAATTGTTTCTTTAATAAATAGAGGACAGTGCAGTCCTGTTGTGAAGTAGCTGGAGAAGTACAAGTACTGTGTTCATGCAATGAAGGCAGTACCGACAAAACAGAAACTTGGGCCAGCAAAGCCTTACGTCATTCAATAGCTCGGCATAAGTCTACCCCCTCCCACCGCCGGTGAACAGAGTGTAAGGGGAAACATTCAGGGTGGTGAGGAATGAGGTGTGTGCGTCTCAGACAGAGGATGACTTGTAGCGAGTAAGGACTTGATGTGATACCCTGATGTCCAGAACCTGCGCATCCTCACTTAGCAATCCTGCCCTCCCCTCTCTAGCAAGACACGCTGGATGCAGATATCCACATAGAGACGGAGAGTCAGGGCATGTACAAGTGCATGTCTTCCCAGCACCTCTTCAAGCTGCTGGACTGCTTGCAGGAGTCCCATTCGTTCTCGAAGGCCTTCAACTCCAATTACGAGCAACGGACTGTCCTGTGGCGAGCAGGTAAGGCCCCACAGCAGGTAGGACAGGAGGCCACACCGGTCACCGTCCTAAACACTGAAGCCTTTGGGAGACTCTGGATACTTGTACACTTGGCTGGAATAACTTGCCAGACATTTTCATGCTTGAGGGGAAAAGAAGGAATGCTGGGTACGTCCCATCCCAGTACCAGGAATACCAGGCACGCAGGGGGGTTTCAGCAAGTAGTTGGTAGAAAAGTGAATTGACAGAGACCTGAACTGATCTAGCAAATGATGAAATTTTACGTTAGGTTAAATTTGCGTAGTTAAATTCGATGATACAAAAGTTGTGGTAGTCTGGGAGAAACAGAAAGCATTCATACGTTTTCTGAGGCTTTTAGGGGTTCTCTTTCTTTCCCACCTCCAAAAATACATAAACTCTGGAGGTGATACATAGATATATGTGGATAGATATATAGATTTATATAGCTATATCTATATATAAATAGAAAGATACCCATGCATGGTGCCAGTGGGACTCTCATTTTTGTAAACTTTGTACAAAAGTAAGACTTTATATAATTTTTGTATTGTTACTGTTACTGGGTAACTGTTCATTTTCTTCCCAAATGCCTATTTTAATCCACAGTTTTATAATACTGTTTTTCTTTACGGCTCTAACAGATCTAGATATCTTATGCCTTTGCCAGCGATAAGGCTTTGCTTGTGCAAGCTGTGTACGTGTCTCTGTGGCTGACGGGTACTGCTTTGTTTAAGAAAATGTGTCTAAGAGTAATGCTCTATGTCCATTAGGCTTCAGTTAAAAAGAATGTGAGATGTTTCAGTGTTCTTTCCCTAAAGTAGCTAGGTGAGGTCCCCACATGACCTCTCAGCTGTATCTCAGAAGTGTGCACTGTTTATCTGACTGTCTAATCTCTAGGTTTTAAGGGCAAATCTAAACCCAATCTTCTAAAACAAGAAACCAGCAGCCTGGCCTGTTGTTTGAGGATCCTGTTTCGGATGTACGTGGATGAGAGCCGCAGGGATTCCTGGGATGAAATACAGCAGCGACTTTTAACGTAAGAAGATTGGTTCCTGATGAAATGTCTTATCTGGAAAACACAAAATGCGTCACAATAATACTCTGAATTGGAAAGAACAAGAGAAAAATCTATACATGCTGAAACCCACACAAACTACTTTCCTTTTTTGTTTTTTCTATTTGCTGATGCTTTTTTTTTTTTTTTCTTATGTTTTACTTATTTTTGAGAAGGCACAAGCAGGGAAGGGGCATAGAGGGGAGGAGAGAGAATCTGAAGCGGGCCCTGCACTGACAGCAGCGAGCCTGTTGTGGAGCTTGAACTCACAAACCTCAAGATCATGACCTGAGCTGAAGTCAGATGCCCCACCGACTGAGCCACCCAGGTGCCCTTATGCTGGCACTTCTATTTCACTTTTCTTAATGCCCTGAAGAGGGTGGGGACTCACTTCTTTCATTTGTAGATTGAGAGGGGGAGAGAGAGAGAGAGAGAGAGAGAGATTGAGAGAGAGAGAGAGAGATTGAGAGATTGAGAATCTCAAAAGGCTCCCCACTCAGCTCAAGGCTCAATCCCACAACCCTGGGATCATTACCTGAGCTGAAATCAAGGGTCAGACACTCAACCGACTGAGCCACCCAGGCATCCCTCGTTCTTAAGTTTCTTAAGGCACAGAAACATGGGCAGTGAAAAGTGCTCAGGGTCAGCAGGCCTGGAGTGAGGTCATGACTAAGTCCTCTCTAGGACAATGTCCACTCTAATCTCCCACACCCTTCCTTCTTCCCAAGAAGCACATATTGGAACCCTATGGGTACCAGGGTGTCCTGACTTGGCTTGTACAGAAACGCAGCCGTGAGGAGATGGTGGGGTGGCATGGAGAGTTCCAGACAGAAAAGTAAACATTCGCCACCCAGCTTCTTGTGAGCAAGATGCCATGTCTGCTTCCCCTTTGACCCCCTTTGTTATTTCACATCATTAGTGTATGGTGCTGGCACTCTCCTGCACTGCTAGGAGGAGTGTACCCTGAGGGGATTTTTCTAGAAAGCAGGAATGAGAAAATATTCAGTGTCTTTTTTTGACACAGTAATTCTACTGTTACGGAATCTACTTAAGAAAATGTCTTAGGGGCGCCTGGGTGGCTCAGTGGGTTAAGTGTCCGACTTCGGCTCAGGTCACGATCTCATGGTCTGTGGGTTCGAGCCCCGTGTCAGGCTCTGTGCTGACAGCTCAGAGCCTGAAGCCTGTTTTGAATTCTGTGTCTCCCTCCCTCTCTGACCTCCCCTGTTCACACTGTGTCTGTCTGTCTGTCTGTCTGTCTCTCTCTCAGAAAAAAATTTTAAAAAAAAATTTAAGAAAATGTCTTAAGCACCTGCTGGCTCAGTCAGTGGAGTGTGTGATTCTTGATCTCAGGGTTGTGAGTTCAACCCCACTTTGGGCGTAGAGATGCCTTAAACTTTCAAAAAAAGAAAATGTGTTAGAAATAGGAACCAGGATTCCCACAAAGAATTCTCCACTGCAGACTGACTTATAAAGAGAAGAAATATGGGGTGCCTGGCTGGCTCAGTTGGCAAAAGCATGGGCCTTTTTTTTTCTTGAGGTTTTATTTTATTATTATTCTTTTAGTGTTTTATTTATTTTTTAGAGAGAGAATACGAGCAGGGGAAGGGCAGAGAGAGAGGGAGGCAGAATCTGAAACAGGCTCCAGGCTCTGAGCTGTCAGCACAGAGCCTTACATGGGGCTCGAACCTACAGACCGCAAGATCATGACCTGAGACGAAGTCGGATGCTTAACTGACTGAGCCACCCAGGCGCCCCTTGAGATTTTATTTTTAAGTAATCTCTCATAAGTCCACTCTCATGAGTCCCCATGTTGTACATTGATTACTTTTTAAAAATTAAAAATAGGGGCGCCTGGGTGGCTTAGTCGGTTAAGTGTCCGACTTTCGCTTAGGTCATGATCTCGCGGTTCGTGGGTTCGAGCCCCGCGTCGTGCTCTGTGCTGACTGCCAGCTCAGAGCCTGGAGCCTGTTTTTGAGTCTGTGTCTCCCTCTCTCTCTGACCCTCCCCTGCTCACGCTGTCTCTCTCTCTCTCTCTCTCTCCTAGAAATAAATAAAACATTAAAAAAATAATAATAAAATAGAAAAATAAAAATTAAAAATAAAAAAAATAAGAATAAAGAGAAGAAATTTAAAACAGCTCAACTGTAGAATGGATAACTAAATCAGTCTATCCTGTGATGGAATATTGAAAATGAAGTTTTAAAAAATAATTTTCCATGATGTGGGAATGTGCTGATGGTACAAGTTTCATCACCAAAAAGCAGGATGTAAAACTATATAGATCTGTGATTTTTTAGCAATGTTTTTTAAATATGACAGATAAAAGACTAGAAGGAAATGTGACAATATTTTGGCATATGTTCCTTAGGATGACAGAACTATGCATATTTTTTTCTCCTTTATAATTTTTTGTACTTTTTATTCATCATTAATTATAGGGACACCAGCAGCTCATATTAACTTAAATCAAGCTCAGAGGATAATTATCTACATAGGCTCATAAAGTTTCTGTAAAGGAGATAAATTATCAGTTTTTAGCATAACATTTTTTTCAAAGTAGGCTCTACATCCAGTGTGAGGCTTGAACTCACAGTTCTGAGATGAAGAGTCACATGCCCCACCAGCCAAGCCAGCCAAGCGCCCCAGCATAACATGAGTTTTGAAAGTAGCACTTGTAGGGCACCCGGGTGGCTCAGTGGGTTTGGCGTCCGGCTCTTGATTTTGCCTCAGGTTATGATCTCACAGTTCGTGGGTTCAAGTCCCATGTTGGGCTCTGTGCTGACAGCTTGGAGCCTGGAGCCTGCCTCAGGCTCCAGATTCTGTCTCTCTCTCTCTGCTCCTCTCTGCTCTCTCTCTGCCTTTGCGCTCACTTGCTCTCTCTCTCTCTCTCAAAATAAATAAGCATTTAAAAAACAAGAGTAGTAATTCTGTGTGACCAGATAAGAGAAAGGCAGTGTGCAGCCAGGTGTGGATGATAGGCTCTGTGTCACTGTGCACAAATGCTGAGTGGGCCCTCTGCTGCCAGCAGGTCCTGAGCTGTGCTAACGTTCAGCACACCAATCTCATTTCATCTTTGCTGCAGCCCCTTGAGTTTAGTACAATTACTTATCCCTGTTTTATAGCTGAGGAAACTGAGGCTTAGGGATTTGCCCAAGATGGCATAGCCAGAGCAGGTGCCCAGCAAATAATACTCATCACAAGAATGAAGAGTTCACTCCATGGGGCACCTGGGTGGCTCAGTCGGTTGAGTGTCCCCACTCTTGATTTCTGCTCAGGTCATGATCCCAGGGTCGTGGGATGGAGCTTGGCATCAGGCTCTGTGCTGAGCATGGAGTCTGCTTATGATATTCTCTGTCTGTCTGTCTGTCTGTCTCTGTCTCTCTCCTTCCCTCTACCCTTCTCCCCCACTCACGTGCTCTCTCTAAAATTAAAAAAAATTCTCTAGTAGAATGTAAGAGGTTAATCGTGTGTGTGTGTGTGTGTGTGTGTGTGTGTGTGTGTCTGTTTTAACGTTTGTTTATTTTTGAGACAAAGACAGCATGAGTAGGGGAGGGGCAGAGAGAGAGAGGGAGGGAGACACAGAATCCGAAGCAGGCTCCAGGCTCCGATCTGTTAGCACAAGAGCCCAGCACGGGGCTTGAACCCATGAACTGTGAGATCATGACCTGAACGGAAGCCAGGTGCTTAACCGACTGCACCCCCCAGGCGCCCTGAGGTTAACCTTGTGTTTGATGTGCCTCCCTGTTTCTGACTCTCCTAGCGTGTGCAGTGAGGCCCTTGCCTACTTCATCACCGTGAATTCGGAAAGCCATCGGGAGGCGTGGACAAGTCTTCTGTTGTTACTTCTAACAAAAACCCTCAAAATAAACGATGACAAGGTATAAACCCGGAAACTCTAATGTCTCCACTGGGATGTAGGTTTGGGTTTTGCCTTTTTATTCAAAACTTAAAAACTATTTTCTCAATTCTTTCAAGGATGGTTATGTAACTAGCACCATTCTAGATGCATTGGAGGAAAGTTTGTTCGTTACCGACAGTGATGCTATGGCCTGTTGGGGCTCTTTCTCTCAAAGAAGCCCAGTTGAGAAAGGCTGACGCTGAGGCCGTCCCTGCGGTCAAACAGCTGCAGTGATTTTCCGTGCGGCTCTGTTGGAAGTGGGGGTGGTGATTGTGAAGCACTGGTTCAGAGCTGGGAATCTGCTTTGCTAAAATGAAAGTTGACTTTGGTAGCAAAGCTGTCCCCAGCTAATTTGTGTTTAGAGTTAAACCTAATTCAAAGACCTTCTAATTTGCAAATTTCTCACACCCACTTTTTAATAGCAAGTAAAACCACCAAAATATTGCAGGAAGTTCCAGGCTGAGATGAATACTTTCGGCAAAGTTGTGCCAGAAAAAATAGTTCCCTGTCTGATTTTCTCTCTCTGCTTCTCTCCCACCTCAAGTTTAAAGCACACGCTTCGATGTACTACCCCTACTTGTGTGAAATTATGCAGTTTGACCTCATCCCTGAGCTCCGAGCAGTTCTGCGCAAGTTCTTCCTACGGATAGGTGTTGTATATAAGATATGGATTCCGGACGAGCCGTCACAGCTACCGGGGACACTGTCACCAGTGTGGTAGCCCCGGCCCCCGCGGGCCACTGCTGCAGCTCTGCAGGACACACACCGGGCCACCTCTGCCTGGCACGTCTCGTGAAGGGTCAGATCTTACAAGCAAGGAGTCGGCCTCTGGGAGCTCAGGACGGCCTGGACGATGCCGGCCAGCGCGCTGGGCCCACGGGGCCCTGACTAAGACGTTGTGCCGTTTCGATAAAGTGTCGCAGACCCCGTTAGCACAGTAGGTGGGGAGTCTGTCTCCACTCCATCATTCCGTTTGGCTGATTAAGCTGTCAGACCTGTCACTGCACCTGTGATCGTTTCCTAGCGGAGGCCACGATCGGCGCCCGTGTTTTGTGTGAGGAAGTTGCTCTCCTTGAAAACACTGAACATAGCTGTATAGGTTCGTGATTATTAGAGAGTATGTTAATAAAATTTCTTGTAATGGCTAAGTGCCACCTAAAATACGCTGGATTTTTTGTTGTTGTCTGAGTGTGTTGGAGAATTTGGAGTGTTTTTGTCAGTTGTGAGTCAATTGTAGTTAGATTAGTTTGGAGAAAGTCAGTGGGGAAAAGGGTTGTTGCTTTTTTTTTCTTCCTGTTTTGTTAATGTCTGATTTTTTAAATTACTTTATGAAAAGATATTGAAAATTTCATTGAAAGCAGAGTTTAGTAATTAAGTTAGAAGTAAGAGCTTGCAAGGTTAAAAAATAAAAACAGGTAGTGCCTCCTGGCTCTCCCTTTTGGAGTAACTTGGGGAGAAAAAGTCTATAGGAAAAAGTAAAAACTGTAATGAAGATGATTAGCCTTCCTTTGAAGTAAGTATTTGTGGATGGGTATTAACGGTTTCCAGAATACATTGTCCATCTCACACATTGAAATCTAATATATGAAGTAGGAGCAAAAATGAAGTAGTAATTTAACAGAGTTAATTTATATTTGAGTAAACCTTTTATGTTTACCTCAGAAGAGTGCGTGTATCAATTGTTAGCGTCCCTGCTTGCCACAGCCCCCGTTAAAGGGCCCTCGAGAGAGGGATGGTGGCTGTGTGTGACCAGGGTCGTCTGTGAACCTTGACTCATTGACCCAGAGGAGGCCTGTGCTGTTGCAGGGCCAGCACAGCTGAACTGTGACTGCGACAAGAGATGGCCTGTGCCCAGGCGCTTGGCATCAGCTCGAGCCCAGGGGCTACGTTCTTCGGGAAGGGGGGTGCTGGGGGTCCTCCCCGTGGTACTGAAGTCACAGTACTCTTTGCTGCAGTCAGACCGGAAGCCTGATGCAGCTGCTTACGTAAAGGCTTGCAGTACCCAGACAGGGCCTGATGCCTGCGAGCAGTCTGTTTGGAAGCTGAATTTATTCGGAGTCAGCGAGAAAGAGGACACACACTCTGCTCTGCCCTGGTCCTCATCCAGTGCTCCCCGCATGCCGCACTCAGCGTTAGAAAAAGCGTTACACAGAGTCATTAAACCATTCAATTTCTACCTGTGCCCTCTCTTCCTGTAAATTGGGTTGTATTGATGTCAACTCTGGTGCCTTAGAAGTTAGCAAGTTGGAAAACTATCCACAATCGGCTAGGTTTTCTTTATAGAGAAGGATTTCTGGTGCTTTTGTTTACTAAGAGACCGATTTCTTAAATGTTTTTTGTTTGTAACAGCCTTGAGAAATGTGTGGTTTAGGCCAGCAGTACTCTATTTTTTTTTTCTTTCCCACAAAGTATTTTAATTTCTCTACCAAAGAAGAAAAGAGCAGGCTTACGTTTTTATGTTAGTTATGTACATTAGAGAAGAGGAGCTGTGTAATTCAGGAGGAAGGGGCGGTGGGAGAGTATTTTACTGTGAATGGAAAACGTTAGCACCTTTGACCTACCTGTCCTGGAATCCACCTGCCTCCTAGACCCACTCCCTGGTCCTGTGGCCCGTCCCAGCCTCGACAAGTCTGTACTCTCCGTCCGCCTTTGGGTCCTAAAGGTTTAATAACAGAAGAACGCAGGTGTCCCTTCACACTTCTGTTTTCTATACCCTATCGCCATGTCCCCAACTGGAGACTTTTCGTTTCCTTCTGGGGCTCCCGTGTGACATTTTCTTCATCAGCTCTGACTGCATCACCAGTGTCTTCCTGCCTTATCTTTCATTTCTGCCACCTCTCACAGAGCAGGAAATGTTCGAGCGCGTTTTGTTACACGCTAAAACACTCAGCTTTGGAGTTTTTTTAAACTTTGTCTTTTAAAAGATGGGGAGGCATTTGCAGCGTACCAGCACGGACCTTTTGAAAACTGGGATGTAAAACCATTTGGGGTAGCTGTCGTTGTAGGTGGCCCGTGACATACAAAGGAATTCCTTACCTCTACTAATAAGCCATTCAGCCTAAATTCTATTTTGTGACCCAGTCTGTTCTATCTCATGGTACACGTGGCTTGTGCCGCTCCAACACTAGTGAAAAGAGTGCGTGTAACTCCGCAGCACGGGGCCAGGATGCTGCTCACTAACCAAGTTAGAGAAGCTGGAGCATTTCCAAGGCCTTATTTCTTTCTCAGAATGCTTTAAGTATTGAGTATACGTGCCGGGTCTCTACAGCAGTTTCTATTTGTTGTAATACCGCTCTGCTCCTTTGAGCAATTTTGTTTCCTCTTCATTGTCCTTGAGGGCAATCACCAGCTCTGGTATCGTAACAACAAACGGTGGACGGGAAATTGGATTCTTTACGCGCATCTTTAGAGTCAAGTACACCTTTTCCTTTTCCCTGTTACTTCTCACGTACAACCAAAGAACTACATTATGGCAATTGTATGATAATATCTGGAAACACAACCTTTTCCTCTGACAGGTGACTTTTGTACAAAATGCAAAAAAAAACAAAAAACAAAACAAAAAAAAAACACCCTAAACCTTTCTGTTGTTCTTTTGTCATATGGCCGTACATTTCGTAGTTGTCACAGTTCTCGAAGGAGCCTGCTGACAGATACAAGTACCACCGTCCCATTCAGATGTCTGTTGTTACGATGCAAACGAATATTGGTTGAGACAGAAGCTAGATCCTTAGTACCGCGTTTTCTGAGTTCTGTTTTACCATTTCTGTTAAAGTAGAAATAGCTTGATTGAACTCCTGTGAAATCCCGGGTTTTCACTATCAGCAGCTTTGTAGTGTGAGAAACAAAGAAACCAAAGCTGAATATTTAAAAGAATGATTATATCTGGAAATCCTTGCTCTCAAAAAAAAAAAAAGACACTCATCAAAGGTGTAGTTTTTCTCAGTGTTCTAATTTTTTAAAAATTTTATCTTCATATTTGCATCAAATATTTCTTTATGTGCAAAAATGTATGTTTTACCTCCTTAAAATGCCTAAAAGTTAGTTAACAGCTACTTTTGTTTAATCTATACATGATGATTAAGTGCATTTAATATTGGTAATTTAATGAAAAGCATTCCTTGCCCAATGGATGTATACATTTTTGAAAGAATAAGCCGAATTATATAATATGAAATGCTATGTAAAGTTTTCTATGTAAAAATATTATGTATAATACTGTTAAAATCCCATGCTTTAATCAGGTGGTAAATCAATAAAGTTTTAAAAAATAAAGCTGTTTTTAATATAGTAATTTAATGTATATATATCAAGTTATATTCACCTTAACTCATTTCATTTGTCCTTAGGCAGCTTATAAGCTTATAGTTCTCAATTGGTGGTAACGTTTGGCCTCAGTAATTAACAAAAACAATTTTTTTTTAATGTTTTATTTATTTCTAGGAGAGAGAGAGAGAGAAAGCGTGAGCAGGGGAGGGTCAGAGAGAGAGGGAGTCACAGACCGAAACAGGTTCCAGGCTCTGAGCTGGCAGCACAGAGCCCGACGCGGGGCTCGAACCCACAAACCGTGAGATTATGACCCAAGCGAAAGTCGGACGCTTAACCGACTAAGCCACCCAGGCACCCCAACAAAAACAATTTTTAATAATTTTTAATTAACAGTGGGTTTTAATTATTCTAAGTAAGATTCTCTTCTTACCCCACCTTCCCTCCCCACGAAAGAGGGGAAAATCCAGTCAAGAGAAGATTCTTACTTATCTCTTGAGTTCACTTTAACTCATTAATTAGTTTGAACCGTGGTCCCAAGAGAAGACAGAAATCATTGGCTGGCGTTGAGGGGCGAGACCACACAGCAAGACTCACAGGGTACAGCATGGGCCCCAAGTGGAAGACCATTCTGAGCTTCGCACAGGGCGCCAACCTCGGTTTGGCTTTACTGCCTCTGAATTCAGAATCCATTCTTTCTGAAATATTCTAAAATTGTAAATGACTACCGTACTTAAAATTATTCCCCTGCTGAAATTGACAAATACCTTCGCAGCTTTATTAATTGATTGGAGTAAAGCTGCGACTCTCTGTGGTCCTACAGTTCAGGGTGCTTCCGGTAAAGAACAAAAAGAAAAGGTTTCCCAAGGGTCTTTTTCTCTGCATACCAGACAGTGCCTGGGTTTTATCTGTAGCCGTCATTTTCAACCTGCTGCCAATCACTAGTTTTCAGTTCTGTCCCCCAGGGGCCACTTGGGACACTTGGCAATGGCTGGAGACCTTTTGGGTTATCACAGCAGGAGAGAGGTGGGTAAGGTGCTGCTAAACAGCCTCCACCGCAGGGAATTACCAGCCTCAAGGTCTCCCTCATTCTCAAAATAAGTAAACTTAAAAAATAAATACCAGCCTCGAGGTCTAACTGGTGCTGAAAAACCCTGAATTAAATCAACTCTGAGTCTAACAAGGTTTCTTCAACGTGGTGGTGTGGGACCCAAAAGTCCATCTGTGGCAGACACTTACAGCTTTCCTTTAAAAAAAAAAAAATCACTTCTGCTTACCCATTTTAGAAAGGAGGGCATGTGGAAACTAATTTGACAATAAACTATTTGTAAAAAAATAAAAGAAAGGAGGGCATGCTCAGGTCACTGGTCAGGGAAGGACCAGCTCCCCTTATTTATTTCAAGTGCTACTTATTGAAGCATTTTGAAAGATAATTCCAGCTTTATGTTGCATTTGTAACCCTGCCAACAGACGGGAACATGTTTGAGGCCAAAGTACATTTTCTTTTTCGAAGGACCAGAGTGGTTCCCTGGAATTTTGTTTTAATGTTTATTTTGAGAGAGAGAATATCCCAATGTGGGGCTCCATCTCATGAACCGTGAGATCATGACCTGAGCCGAAATCAAGAGTCGGACGCTGACCTGATGGAGCCGCCCAGGTGCCCCAGTTCCCTGGGATTTTTGCAAAGCTGTGTAACGTGCCTGTTGTCCAGTTTAAGAAATCTGCTCAGCTGTTCTTGAGTTAGTTATTTGTGTCATGTCCTAGAAGTATCCGGCTTATTAAATGTAACTAAATGCTCACAGCAAAAGGAGGGGTGGGGACTCCCCAGGGATTCTAGCAAAAATGATTTTAGTATCTTTTTTAAATGCCCACTTCTAGAGGCAAGCCAGCCTTCCCTGGTGCTCGACGGAAGACTGAGCCTCTGCAGATAATTTTATCTAAGTCATTTTTTGTCTTTCCCAGAGACTCTATCAATCTTTGCATAAAGCTTCTGTAGCTGCTTCTTCATTGACCTAATTTAGATTTTCTTGAAGAATTTATCTTGATTTATGTTCAAGAAATACCATGTGTCCTGGTAAACTTTTTTTCTATGTGTACCTATTCTTGAGAGAGAAAGCACGCGCACCCACGCGAGCGGGGGAGGGCAGAGAGAGAGGGAGACACAGAATCCAAAGCAGGCACAGCACAAAGCCTGCTTGAAATTCTCTCTCTCTCCTTCTCTCTCTCAAAAGTAAATGAAAGTTGGGGCGCCTGGGGGGCTTAGTCGGTTAAGCGTCCGACTTTCGCTTAGGTCATGATCTCGCGGTTCGTGGGTTCGAGCCCCACGTCGGGCTCTGTGCTGACAGCCACCTCAGAGCCTGGGGCCTGTTTCGGAGTCTGTGACTCCCTCTCTCTCTGACCCTCCTCTGCTCACACTGTCTCTCTCTCTCTCTCCTGGAAATAAATTAAAAAATATTTAAAAATTTTAAAAAAAAGTAAAGAAAAGTTAAGGAAAAATTTTTTACCAGATCTCTTAGACCAGCCTTTGTGATCAATGTCTGAAAGTGCGGTACGGTTTTTGTACCTGACTGCTGTCACCATGCACTCCGCCGCTAAGATCCGAGTATCTTTTTTTAAAAATTTTTTTTTTAATGTCTTTATTTATTTCTAGGAGAGAGAGAGAGACAGCGTGAGCAGGGGAGGGTCAGAGAGAGGGGGAGTCACAGACTGAAACAGGCTCCAGGCTCTGAGCTGGCAGTCAGCACAGAGCCCAACGCGGGGCTCGAACCCATGAACCGCGAGATCATGACCCAAGCGAAAGTCGGACGCTTAACCGACTAAGCCACCCAGGCGCCCCAAGATCTGAGTATCTTGTCTTCTGCAAGGGGGTTGGGAGTGATATGTTTGATTCTGCCCACACGGCCTCTGCCAAAACAATCAGATCTTTCTGAAATCAGTATTTTCTGTGTTTTCTTTCTAATTTACAGCTTTTCTTGATTTTTTGTTTAATGTTGTGGATGAATGCCAACTTTCAGACAGCCCACTTAGCCTGTCCACATGTGTCTCGATGCCAAGACTCTATCCTTCCTCCCAGGTATTTTTGGGTCTCTTCCTACTTAGCCTCCCCAGATTTCTCCTGACGAGTTAATGCAGGTCCGTGACTGGGTGCACCTGTAGTCAGTGGAAATGAAAAAAAAAAAGTCTGCATTATTGCAGTTCTGGCTTCTCTCCCATTCTCTGTCACAGACGCAATCCACCACTCATTGGAAAATGGTAAAAAAAAAAAAAAAAAAAAAATTACAGGGGCGCCTGGGTGGCTCAGTCAGTTAAATGTCCGACTTTGGCTCAGGTCATGACCCCACAGTCCGGGGGTTCGAGCCCCACATCGGGTTCTGTGCTGACAGCTCAGAGCCTGGAGCCTGCTTCAGATTCTGTGTCTCCCTCTCTTTCTGCCCCTCCCCTGCTTGCTCTCTGTCTCTGTCTCTCAAAATAAAGACATAAAAATAAATGTACAATGGATGCATTGCAGTTATATGTAATTGTGTAAATGGTGCAACAGTAATAAAGTTAAACAATTAGAAAAAAAGACTAGCTTTTGTGGGGCTGTACCTTGGACCCTTTCATGCCCACCATGGGTATGCTCATAAACTGCCTTCATTTCTCCATTTAATATTACACACCTCAAAATCTGTGACACCAGTTAGTGACTTCTTTAGATTTTCTCACTTGCTCTTTCCTCAGTGCCTTTGCCCTTGCTGTCCCTTCTGCCTGGAAAGCTTTTTGTCTAGATTGCTCTATGCTGGCTCCTCCTCCTCCCAGGGTTCAACCCAGATGCTAACTCCTCAGTTACTTCCACTGGGTCTTCAGAACCCACTGCCACCTGCAGTGATGTGTTTGAAATCTGCCTCCCCCATTGAAGGTAAATGTGTGAGGGCAGGAACCTGGCTCTTTTAAGATAACCATATCATGTGCTAGAGCACGGCCTGCTGCTGATGTCTGTGGCTCTACGGCAGAAATGCAACCATGGCCTTGCATCCAATAAGTGTAAATATTTAAAAGTTGGGGCTCCTGGGTGGTTCAGTGTGTTAAGCTTCCGACCTGGGCTTGATCATGAGGTCATGATCTCACAGCTTGTGAGTTCTAGCCCCACATCTGGTTTTCTGCTGTCAGCACCCAGCCCACTTCAGATCCTCTGTCTGCACCCCCCCAAAATAAATAAACATTAAAAAAGCAAAACAAAAAATAATAAGTATTTAAAAGTTATATAAGTGTTCAAAAACACACATTCCTACCTTCCTCCTTGACAAGGAATACCTTTGCAATACCTGGAAACCCAGGGTCAAAGATTGAATTCTACAAAAAAAAAAAAATAGATTGAATTCTCAGGTCCAGAGTTGCACGCAGAACAGAGCAGCATGGGGAGAATCAGCCCTGGTCCTGCACCCGATCTCTTCCCACCCCAGGCCTCACCCTGTCCCGCGAGGCTTTGAATGTGCATGTGCGGATGCGCAGCTCTGTCCAAACCCCCTGCAAACACAGCTGTCCACAAGTCACACTGCCGGGTTAGGGGTGCTCACGGCTGTGTGTATCTGCTCTCGGGAGCCACCCAGGCCAGAGCTTTCCCCAGACCCTGGAGGAGGGCTTGGGCCTGTCGGTGGAGAATTCCAGGGTCCCATGTGACCGGAATGAGGTCTGAAAGGAGGTGGTATGGGTTCTGGGTGAGCACACCCACTTGGAGCATGGCCCCCTCACCTGCGGGAGCCCGGGCAGGGCCAGAATGACCCCCTCTAAAGCACAGGGGCCCAGCAAGGGCCAAAGGCCTGCCTAGGTCTCAAGCAGCACCACCTGGGAAAAGGCAGGCCTGGGGATGATGGGAGGGCATCAAAAATACACTGCCGCCCGGTCACGGGATGGCCATATGACCAGCACGGTTTGGACAGTTACTGTTTTTCAGGCGCTCTTCCACGGGCCTCATCTGCCCTGGCTCCTTCATTCTCCTGCCTACCCTGTGAGGCAAATTACTATTACTATCACCACTGTAGAGACTAGACAGCTCAATCACAAGTAACTTGCCCTGTGTCATGCAGATGGCATTACGGGCTTCCCCTGGGTAGTCAAGTCCATGCTGTTAACTAGTGTGACACAACAGGATCAAAGAAGAATGACAATAAAGGGCTGGTAAAAGATGTGTCAAGATATGTTAATTCTATCTCAATAAAGCAGGGAGATTAAAAGATATGCCAGGAAATTGTTAACCAAAAGAAAGCAGGTCACATAATATTGATGTCGGACAAGATAGAATTGGAAGAGAAAAGGTCTGAACAGGCCAAAAAGGAATATGGCACGTGGTCAGATGATAGATAGACTTCATCATCTGGAACAGCAGGAACCTTATCTACCTAATAGCTTCACAACACACAACAAAAGGCAAGCGAATACTCGTTAACAAGGACAATCCCAGATTCATGGTGGGAGACCAATAAATGAGCCTCTCAGAGAACATCTGATAAAGCAAAATTAAAAGTAAGGACATAGGGAACACAATACGGATTCCCAAGGAAGTCTTCGGGTTTCACCCACGGAGACTGGAGGACAGGCCAACCTTTTTCTGTGCTCCCCACCTGCAGGGTTCTTCCTGCAGCTGCAAAGGGCGAGGGGAGCGGGCACCACTAGAGCCGTATCCACAGACATGATAACCTTGGCACCCTTCAGGGCTCCCTGCAGATACTGGCAGAGATGCTAGACAATGCAAGATGCCAGCCAGCCTCCTTGGTGATTAGCTCTCAGAGACAGAAAAACTGTTAAATCATCAGGATTGTTCTCACCAGGGGTGGAAGAAAATGTTTGTCCAGGAAAGAAGATAGTATGATTGATTGCTTGTACTATTGCTATAATGGTAAAAATACATCTTTTCCACCAATGGCCTAATAATTTACATCTTTCTCAGTGGACTTTCTTTATATAGTGTATTTCATTCAACATTCAACAAGTACTTATTGATCAGGTACTGTCTGTTAGGTGCTGGGGGTACAGCTGTAAATAAGATAAATAAGGTCCTGTTTTCTTTTTTAAAGCTTATTTATTTATTTTAGAGAGAGAAAGCGGGGAGGAGGGGAGAGAGAGAGAACACTAAGCAGGCTCCAAGCTGTCAGCACAGAGCCCAGTTCAGGCCTTGATCCCACGAACTGCGAGATCATGACCTGAGCCAAGATCAAAAGTCGGACCGTTGGGGCACCTGGGTGGCTCAGTCTGCTAAGCGTCTAACTTCGGTTTAGTTCATGATCTCTCAGTTCGGGGGTTTGAGCCCTGTGTCGGGCTCTGCATTGACAGTGCAGAGCCTGCTTGCAATTTTCTCTCTCTCTGCCCCTCCCCAACTTGCACTTTCTCTCTCTTTCAAAATAAATAAATAAGCTTAAAAAAAAAAGTCTGACACTTAACAGACTGAGCCATCCAGGCACCCCAAGGTACTTGTTCTAATAGAGTCCTTAAGCTAACGGGAACATTTAGCAAAGCGACAATTGCAAAGAGTGATAAATGTTATGACGAAAACAGAAAGATATGAGGCTAGGGTTGCCAGATAAAATTCAGGGCACCTGAATCAATGTGAATTTCAGGTAAACAATGTATGATCTTTTAGTATAAGTATGTCCCGTGCAATATTTATACCAAAAAAGCCATGCACTGCTATTCTGAGATTCACATTGAACTGGGTGTCATGTATTTTACTTGCTAAATCTGGCAAACCTAAATGTTGAGTTATTTGGTGTGGACAGTGGGCAATTTCAGACAGGATGGTGACATTTGACTTGGAATCTGAATGTACAGAGATGGAGCCAGTTATCCAGGGGTCTAGAAGAGCCTTCCAGGCAGAGGGAATAGCAGACCTAAACACTCTGAGGAGTAAGCTTGGATCTTGGAAGAACAGAAAGGAAGTGAGGTGGCTAAGTTGAATGAGGGTAGAGAAGAGAAGGGAGGAAGTTAATGAGATCAGACGGGTTGGCAGGGGCCAGATCTTGCAGGGTTTGTGGGCTGTGATAAGAGATGTTGAGTAATTTTACAAAAAAACTTACATCATGACTCTTTCACTCAAACAAAGCATTTTTTAAAAACATTTTATCTCAGGAATTGCTTTTACATGTTCATAGGCAGGGTGCTATCAAAGATAAATAAAGCTGGACATTGTTAAAGCAGTAAAAAAATTTTTATTCAGTAACTACTGACAGTAGGGGAAAGAACTGCTTCTGACTATGCAGAGGTGACTGGGCAATTTAAAAGAGAATGAAGGAGTAGGGGAGAGAGTGAGGGCACAGGTAAAAACTTACAAAGGGTTGGTCAGTGTAAATGTAATCAAGTTAGCTATGTCTGCTAGCTGGTAATTATCAAAGTTAGGCTTCCAGCCTCCCACAGAGAGCAAAAGATCCAGGCCTTACCTTCCTGATGATCATATTTCCAAGGAATAGCTTTCAAGTCATTGAGAAAGACACTCCTGAATTGCAAGATACATATATATCTCAAAGAGACTGAAGAAGGATTCACAATTGCTCTAAGATGGGGCGCCTGGGTGACTCAGTCCATTAAGCGACCAGCTCTGGATTTTGGCTCTGGTCATGGTCTCATGGTTCGTGAGACTAAACCCCGTGTTGGGTTCTGCACTGACAGCCCCGGAGCCTGCTTGGGATTCTCTGTCTCCCTCTTTCTCTGTCCCTTCGCTGCTCATGTTTTCTCTCTCTCTCTCAAAATTAATAAACTTAAAAAAAAAAAAGTAAATACTCTAAGAAAGAGAGGTTGGGGTCTATCCTTGGGTATTGGACTAGAACAAACACATACAGTAAATTCTCCTGGCAGCATTGAGCTTTCTCAAGCAGTCACGTGTGTGTGTGTGTGTGTGTGTGTGTGTGTGTGTGTGTGGTGGTGGTGGTGGTGGTGGCAGGGGGACACTGCGGTCATACTAAGGGCATGGCTTCATGCTGCTAGAAGCCAAGTTCAAGTTTGGTTATCTCTCTCTCTTTTTTTTTTTTTAATGTTTTTTATTTATTTCTGAGAGAGAGACAGCATGAGCAGGGGAGGGTCAGAGAGAGATGGAGACACAGACAGAAGCAGGCTCCAGGCTCTGAGCTGGCTGTCAGCACAGAGCGCCTGATGCGGGGCTCAAACCCACGAACCATGAGATCATGACCTGAGCTGAAGTCGGACACTTAACTGAGTCACCCAGGCGCCCCAAGTTTGGTCATTTCTTGCTGCAGAGGTTTGGACAGAGTCTTTACGTGTTCAGAGTTCTTCAGTTCTCAGTGCCTATGAAATTCTGTGTTCTTACAATATTTGTTTCCTTGAATGATAACCAAATATATGTCTTTCAGTCCCTAGAGAAGCAAGCAGCAATGGCAAGGGATGGACTCTGAGAGAGCTGGGCCTTGCTGGTGGCCGAAACTGAGGGCTGGGATTTCCGTAACTCCTCATTGCTTCCTGTCATTGTCACGCTCAATGGATCATAGGATCCTGCAGGCCCTACTCTCCAGTATATCCTGAAGCTGTCCACTTGTCTCCATATACATGTTACTCACCTGAATCTGGGCATTGCATCTCTCTTCCGGAGGCTTCCAGTCTCCCTGCTTCAAGCTCTTCCCCTCTCCCCCCCATACAGTCCATTCCCACACAGCAACTGGTGGGCCTTTTTTTTTTTTTTAATAGTTTATTTATTTTTGAGACAGAGAGAAACAGAGCACGAGTAGGGGGAGGGCAGCGAAAGAGGGAGATACAGAATTTACAACAAGCTCCAGGCTCTGAGCTGTCAGCACAGAACCTGACGCGGGGCTTGAATCCAGGAACCGCGAGATCATGACCTGGGCGGAAGTCGGACGCTTAACCGACTGAGCCACCCAGGCGCTGGTGGGCCTTTTAAAATATAGATTTGATGGCCATCCTAGAATAGATGCACATAAGACACAGTCTAACGAGGCTTATGAGCCCTACATCATCGGGCCCCTGCTGGCTTCTCTACCTTCAGCTCCTGTTTCTCCGCACTTCATCAAGCCCCGCCTAGCTCACTCCTGCCTCCGAGTCTTCCCTGTTGACATCCCCTCCTCCTGGAATGCCCTCTAGGCTGATCTTCACACAGCTGTCTCCTGGTTGAAACTCAGGGCAAGAGTCACTTGTTCAGAGGCCTTCTCTGACCATCCCATGACTTTCCAAGTCACTGACTGTCATATCACCTTGCTTTAAATTTTCTTCTCATAGGGGCGCCTGTGTGGCTTAGTCGGTTAAGCGTCCGACTTTCACTTAGGTCATGATCTCGCGGTTCGTGGGTTCGAGCCCCGCGTCGGGCTCTGTGCTGACTGCCAGCTCAGAGCCTGGAGCCTGTTTCACAGTCTGTGACTCCCTCTCTCTCTGACCCTCACCTGCTCATGCTGTCTCTCTCTCTCTCCTAGAAATAAATAAAACATTAAAAAAAAAAATGGGTCGCCTGGGTGGCTTAGTCGGTTAAGCGTCCGACTTTCGCTTGGGTCATGATCTCGCAGTTCGTGGGTTCAGGCCCCGCGTCGGGTTCTGTGCTGACTGCCAGCTCAGAGCCTGGAGCCTGTTTCGGAGTCTGTGACTCCCTCTCTCTCTGACCCTCCCCTGCTCACGCTGTCTCTCTCTCTCTCCTAGAAATAAAAAATAAATAAAAAAAAATAAATTTTCTTCTCATAGAGCTTATCAAGATCTGAAACTAATTATTTTGTTTATTCTGTCTCTCCCTCTAAAACATGTGCTCTGCAAGGGGAGAAAGTTCTCCGTCTGAGAGGCTATGGACAGGGCTTTGAGCCGTTCGTTCAACAATTATGCAAGACCTACTACGTGCCTCACTGAAGCCCTACATCAGACGAGGTCACACTCCAGCGGCCACGGGCTGAACCCGTGTCCATCTAGCGGGGGAAAGTGGGGATTGTGCTGCCCGTGGCGGCGGTCTAAACCAAAGGGCATTGTCGCTTCTGACGTCAGCGCAAACACAGAGCGCGTCTCCATTGGTCCTTCGAGTTTGGGTGGGGCGCGAGCGCTCCTGGCCCCGCCCCCCGCCTCTGCCCCGCTCACGCATGCGCCCGGGCCGCAGCCTCGCCGCCGCGCCATTTTGCCGGGGTTTGAATGTGAGGCGGAGCGGCGGCAGTGGTGGGTAGTGCCGGCTACAGTTCGCGGCTGAGATTGCCTTCTCCGTTCCCGTATCCCCAGGAGGTGAGGCGCGGGGCGTGCACGGCCTGGCAGGGTGGCTTCTTGGGACCCCGCTAGGGGAGGGATGCGGCGCTCCTGACACTTCCGAGCGCTGGGAAGCAAGGACCGCGCCTCTGGGCGAGAGCGGAATGCGGACCCGTGCTTCAGGCGGCGCCCTCCGGCGAGGTCTTTGCCCGCATCGACCGGTCTCGCTGAGCCTCACCTTGCGGCGCCCCAAGACTCGGCCGCAGGCCCGGCGGCCCCGGGGCCTGTGAGGGGCGAGGGCCCCCGAGGCGCGGCCTAACGCGAGCTGCCCGAGCGTCCGCCCCTTCCCCTCTAGAGCCGCGCGGATTGGTCGCGCAGCCGCCGGGCCGCTCGGGAAGGCCGCCTCTCATTGGTCGCGCCCGCGCGTCCGTTCTCGTCGCTCCCGGCCACCCGCAACGTGAGCGGAGTGCCGCGGCGAGGCCTGCCCGGCCGGGCTGCTGGGCGAAGGCCGGCCGCCGCCCAGACCTCCTCTTGCCCCGACCCGCTTTCGGATTGTAGAGGGGGCAGCTTTAGCCTCCCTGGGCTTCAGTTTCCCCGACCGCAGGTGGGCATCGTGTTCTCACTTTGCCGAGTTGTCCTAGTCCGTGCACCTGCCCAGGAATGCAGGGTCCAGCTCTTGGCGGAAAGGCGATAATACGGCACTTCGGAGCGCGAGCTTTGGAATTAGAAGGCCTGGGGTCGCTCCAGCTTTGGCCTCTCCGTAGGGGTGCAGTTTAGGGCTATAATCACTTCATCCCTTGGTGTCTCCCATTTTCGTTATCCTCAAAGCGGGTTTGAAAACAAGCTGCTTCGTGAAGTGGGTGTGAGGATCCCCTCAGTCATTACTGTGGTTTACAAAGTCCCCCCTGAAGGGACCGTTGTCCGCCTCTTCCACCATCTCTCCTCAGCCGCTGTAGCTGGCCTGCTGATGTCGGGTTTCTTCAGTGTTCCAGGCTCGTGCCCACCGTAAAGCGTTTGGACGGGCCTTTCGTTTGCTTGCAAATTACCGACATCTTAGGGTTGCCAGGCTGGCTCTCTGTCTTTTAAGTTTCAAGCCTCTTCCACCTTCTCTGAGGGCTGCTTTCTTTTAACTGTAGATAGTATTTATCATTATGTGGAACTACCTAGAGTTGTTCATTGTCTTTCTCAGCTGCTTGGTTGTAAACTTGAAGAGCAAGGACCTTGCCCGTCTTGTTTACTGTTGTGTTCCCTGGGTGAGTGCTTGCCACGTGGTGGATGCAGGAGTATTGTTATTCCTTGGAGGCACAGAAGGGGACTTTTACTCTTGGAATCACCAGTGTTCTTTTCTCATCCCCTTTTCTGCCACCCCCGTCCAATTTTTTTTTTTTTTTTTTTTTTTTTTTACTTGTGTGTGTTTCTCCACTTTCTGCATAATTCCTGGGACTCTTAAGTTCACCTTATCACTCCCTCCCCCCCAAGACACTTCCCCTTCTTTCCATCAGTGCAAGGGTATTTTCTCTTCCCATCTGGTTACTTTTATTTTTGCTAGTTTGAGGGCGAGACCGAGATTTCCTACACTTGATCTTAGCCAAAAGGCCAAGAAGTGGTACAGGTAAAGGTTTCCTCTACAGGATTGGATGGGTTTGAGAGCACTGCTCTACCTTTGGGATTAATTTGTTTCTTTATTCGTTTAACAACTAGAGCATCCACTCAATCTCTGGGAATACAGTGAAGAAATAAAAATGGATAAGGTTTTTTCCCTTGGAGAGCTTATATTAGTGGGAGAAAGAAACAAGAATACAAATAAATTAATTAGATACTTTCAGATAGTGATACGTGACAGATGAAGAAGGTGACATTTGAACTGAGACCAGCCATGGAAAAGCGAGGAGACAGAGCATTCTAGGCAGAGGGAATAGAAGGTACAGAGGCTTGAGGATAGGAACAAACTTAGAACATTGGAATATTGGAGGAAGATCCAGCTTGCTACAGTAATGTATGAAGAAAGGAGAGGTGTCTAGAGGCCGATCATGTAGGGCTTTGTAGACAGTACAAAGTTTGGATTTGAACGTAAGTGGTCTGTTCCTGTGATTAGAAAGCAGAGGGTGGGTCAGGGTGTTGGGGTATGTTCTTGATGTGTATGTGCCAGATAGTTTTCATTCATTGGATCTCTTTCCCTTTCCCCAGATGTAAGTACTCAGGAATGGTTCTCTAATATGGAGGAAATATCTAAGGAAAAGGCACAGATCTTGGATCAGCTTATGTCACAGATGTCTGTAAGATGGCCTTCGAAAGCAAAGCTTTTATTCCAAGTCTTCATCCATAACTGAGGGCCTGTGGGAAGAGGCTAGACTTAGGTCCAGCCATTCATTCAACAAGAAGAACTTGGAATTTAGTTAAGTCTCTCATAATTGATTTATTGTGGCACATGTGTTTTAGTTTTTAACTGAGATGGTAGGGATTTCCAAAGATAGTTCTGTGGAAAAAGTAAAGTGTTGCCCCTTATTTAAAGGCAAAAGAATGAATTTCCCATTTTTAGTTTGAATCTTTATTTTAAAATCAATAACACTTTCTACATTTACGTACTGCTGATATTTTATTTTATTTTTATTTTTATTATTTTTAATTTTTTTTATGTTTTATTTATTTCTAGGAGAGAGAGAGAGACAGTGTGAGCAGGGGAGGGTCAGAGAGAGAGGGAGTCACAGACTGAAACAGGCTCCAGGCTCTGAGCTGACAGTCAGCACAGAGCCCGACGCGGGGCTCGAACCCACGAACCGCGAGATCATGACCTAAGCGAAAGTCGGATGCTCAACCGACTAAGCCACCCAGGCGCCCCCGTACTGCTGATATTTTAAAAAGTCAAAGAACTTTCACCTGTGGCAAAATTAGGTAGCTTAATTAGACCTTGATCTTGCCCTTATATTGTGAATACCTATAGAGTATTTTCTAAAATTACCTGATTCGTCATCCCTTCCCAGATCAGGGCTAAGCTTACAATTTGGTTTTATAGTCATTATCATTAAGGAGATATAAAAAGGGTTTGTTGACAAATATTTAGTTCCTTAACTAATATTAAATTCTAGGATCTGTGTAGTATTTTGACTTTCAGGGGGTTTTGCCTGTATATTTATGTATCTCCCCCACAATTCCCCCCACGCATACTTTTTTTAGGTTTATTTTATTTTGAGAGAGAGTGCATAGGAGAGGAGCAGAGAGAGAATCCCAACCAGGCTCCGTGCTGTCAGTTCTGAGCCTAAATCAAGAGTTGGTTACTCTACCAACTGAGCCACGCAGGCCCCCCCCCCTTTTTTTTTTAACTTAAAAATAGTCATATCTTAGTACTTCAACTTTGTCATTTTAGGGTAGAATCCGTTTCTCCACCTCTTCCTATTTGTCACAGTCAATTGATCAGAACAAATGTATAGAATGATAATGCTTTTGATGGAAAAATCAAGAGATTATAGCTTTTGAAAGTAGTATAAGAACTATATATTAGATATTTATCACTTTTGTAAAGCTCTAGGGGGATTGAAGTGAACAAAACACAAAGCCCCTACTCTCGTGGAATTTAGTCTAGTGGAGAGAGAGGCACAGGGAACAAGAAAGCAAAGTAATATGCTTATAAAATCTGGAAATTTGGAGCTTGGAAAAATAGAATAAGGCAATGGAGAGTGGCTGACATGGGTGTTCTCTTAGATAGGATGGTTCAGGGGCGCCTGGGTGGTGCAGTTGGTTAAGCGTCCGACTTCAGCTCAGGTCATGATCTCACGGCGTGGTTGAGCCCCATGTTGGGCTCTATGCCGACAGCTAGCTCAGAGCCTGGAGCCTGTCTTCGGATTCTGTATCTCCCTCTCTCTGACCCTCCCCTGCTCTCTCTCTCTCTCAAAAATAAATAAAACATTTTTTTTTTTTAAATAAAACATTTTAAAAAAATTTAAAAAAAATAGGATGGTCCAGGAAGGTATCTCTGAAGAGATAACCTTGGAAAGAGACCTGAATGAAGTGGGTAGTGAGCCCTGTAGCTCTCCAGAGGCAGAGCTGTTCAGGCAAATAGGACACTAAATGCAGAATCCTGAAACAAAAATGTGAACGCTAACATATATGATCGGTAATCTAGGACAGATCTTAAATTCATTTCTTTCTTGAAACACTTTTTAGTGAATGGAAATTAATTGCGGTGGGTAAGTCGGTCGTGTAACTGAGTTCCTACGTTGTGTTGGGGCTCCTTATAATTGATCCTCGAAGAATAGTCTCTAATCCATACTGGGAACTCCTGCTTTAGCTAGTTGACTGACATATTGACTCATCCTTTAGTTCATGCAGCAACTGCTTATTGAATATTTTCCATGTGCCAGACAGTGGTAAAAGTCCTGGGCTTACAGAGACAAGACTATAAAGTTCCTGCGCTAAAGAGCTTACAAATAAGGATAACAGTTACATCAAAGATACTTTAAAAAAAAAAAGCTATTTCAGATGATGTTATTGCTGTTAATAGTGTAGATGATAGTGATGGAAGGTCTTTTTGAGGAGTTGATGGTGGGCTGACAGCTGAATGATGCCCAGTTTAAAATCAGAAGGAAGAGCATTATTACAGGCATGGTGAACTGTCTTGGCTGGTTCGAACAACAGAAGGGAAGACTTTTGTGGCTTAACCCCAGAGCCAAAAGAAGGTAGATGAGGTTGATAGGTGTCAGATTGCATGGAACTCTGCCATGGTAAAGAGTTTGGATTTTTAATTCAGATAATGATGAGGAATCTAAGAGATTTTGGTTGTGATAATGTCAGTGCTATAGGAACATAATTAAGAGAGTTAGTGAAATGCAGAATTATTAAGGAGTATATTAAACTCAACAGAATAGATCCAGTTAATCTCTGTAATCCTCCCAACACAACACACACACAGACACAGAGTTTCTAACATGCTGCCTTGCATAAATCTCAAAAAAGGCAGGACAAATTTGTGTGATACAGAGAGATGGATTTGTTTTGTTTTGTTTTTTTTGTAGGTCATATATACTGATGTAAATGATTTTACTTGGCAACAGCCAACTTTCATGATTTCATGAGATATTGAGCATTTCAGTATACAAAAAAAAGAATAGAAAACAAATTGGTTAAATCACCATTTTGCAAAGTTTTATATAATGAAATAGTTCTGTGACCAAGTAATAAGGGGGAACTCTGGATTAAACAACATTAACCTGATAATTTACTGCTTAAGTTCCTGAAGATGTTAAGGTGAATCTCCAAAAGAGGGGATTATAATGTATAGAATTTTCCAAACTTTTTTTTTAAGGTTTATTTTTAAGAAATCTCTACACCCAGCGTGGGGCTTAAACTCACAGCCCTGAGATCAAGAGTCACATGCTCCATCAACTATGAGCCAGCCAGGTGCTCCGACATTTTCCAAACTTTTGATACAAAACTTGGAAAGGGTGGCTTCTCAATAAATCGTGTGTATGGTTGAGTGGGACTCATTTAGCTTCCCTTATGATAAAGATGTTTCTAGTTTCTAATAGGGAGAATACAGTTAGTTTCAAACAAATCATTCTCCTTAGAAGGCTGTGGTCTCTGGTGGTGGAGGCGTATGCTGTGCAATTGTCTATCTGTCTCCCTCCCTTCATTCCTAGTCAAGATGTCCTTTCTGTTGCTTTTCCTGGCGCTTCCATTCTTTGCCAGACCTCTGTCCTTATTTCTTCACCTGAGAGACAGCCTTAGTTAGTAGGATAGGAAGAGAGTAGACCTATAAAGTCAGACTGATTTGAATCTGATTTTTTTTTTAAGTTTATTTATTTATTTAGAGAGAGAGTGTAGGAGTGAGCAGGGGAGGGGCAGAGAGAGAGGGAGAGAGAGAATCCCAAGCAGGCTCCGTGGTGGCAGCATAGACCCTGATGCAGGGCTCAAACTCATGAACAGTGGGATCATGACCTGACCCGAAACCAAGAGCTGATTGCCTAACCAACTGAGCCACCTAGGCGTTCCTGAATCTGATTTTTATTAACTGTGTGACTTGGGGCAAGTTATCTCTCTGAGTCTCCTTGTATGTAAAAGGCTTATATGAAATGATACGAAGCACGCGAAACATTTAGCATTGTGCCTGGTTTGTAGATGTTACCCTTCCCATGTTTAAAAAAAAAAAAAGGTATCCTAACAGATCTTCACTTGTTCTCCTTAACTCCATTCTGTTTTTTTTTTTTTCTTCCTTAACTCCATTCTGGAAACCAAGACCAGCCCAAAGTTCATATACTCCACTTTCATTAAGTTTTCACCTGTTTCAAAAAACCTTAGTGGCTTCCTATTATACATTAAATCATGTAACTCTTTAGCTAAGTCTTAAAGATCTAACAATCTGATCTCAGCCTCAAATTTCACTGTTCCCCAAAGGAGCTATGTAGCTTACTGTTTGTTACTTTGCTCACACTAAATTCTTTTTTTTTTTTTTTAATGTTTTATATCTGAGAGAGAGAGAGAGACAGTGTGAGCAGGGTAGAGTCAGAGAGAGAGGGAGAGAGATGCAGAATCTGAAGCAGGCTCCAGGCTCTGAGCTGTCAGCACAGAGCCCGATGTGGGGCTCGAACCCACGAACTGTGAGATCATGACCTGAGCTGAAGTCAGACGCTTAACCGACTGAGCCACCCAGGTGCCCCAAGATATTCACACTAAATTCTTGTGTGAGATAGGTCTTCATTCTCCTTTGCCTTTCCAGTTCTATGTATCCTTTAGCTCAAGACTCAGTCTCTTGGAAATCTTGGCCCAAATGGAAATGTAGGCCAAGTGACTCTCTTGTTAACCTCTCAGCAGTTAAGTTTCTGTGTGACTGATTTGACACTGCTACTCCAGGGGACAAATGTGTTTCAGGATTTCTTTTTGGATGCACATACTGTGGATTATGCAACATTCCCTGTGGGTGTGGGGTAGCAATCTGCAATCAAACACCCTAGTATTTCTTCTTAAGTGAGACAAATTTTTATACAAAGTGAGATACTTTATTTATAGCCTTAGGCAGTTTGGGCCAAGGTTTGCTGCCAGTGAGTTTGCCACAAATTTCAACAAAAACAAAAAAAACCTTTCAGTTTATAGATTTTTGGATTTCAAAACTGCAGGAAAGGGATTAGTTTTGTAGCTGGCATCACAGTTGTATCTTGTCTTCCAACTAATACGTAAGCTTCATTGAGAGCCTGAATTTAATTATATGTGACAAGGTCATTTTAAAAAGACAGTAAAATTTTATTTATTTATTAATATTTATTTACTTTTGAGAGAGTGAGTGAGAACATGTGAGCAGGGGAGGGGCAGGAGGGAAGGGGACAGAGGATCGGAAGTAGGCTGTATGCTGACAGTAGAGAGCTCCATGCAGGGCTGGAACTCACAAACTGAAATCATGACCTGAGCCAAAGTCGGATGCTTAACTGACTGAGCCACCCAAGTGCCCCTAAAAGTACAATAAAATTTTAATAACTTTCTGATTCTAAGTGTAATACATATGGTTAGTTGTAGGATATTATGAAAATCTAGAAGAATATGAAGAGAACAAAAATGTCTGGTGTTCATCACGTAGACGTTACTGCTGTTTACATTTTGGAGTGTATTTTTCTATATATGGGGGTGTGATAACATTTTTTTAAAAAAAGATTTTATTACATAATCTCTGTAACCAATGTTAGGGGCTCGAACCTAAAACCCTGAGAATCAAAAGTTGCACGCTCTATCCGCTGAGCCAGGCACCCCTAAATTTTTTTTTTTACATAATTTGAATTGTATATTTGACTTTTTTTCCACTTAGCTTTATTACATTTTATACAAATTATTACATAAATTTTTTTCTTGTTATAGAAGCCCCAAATGAAGTTGAGTGCATGGTTGCCCTGAAAAGGCGACATTTCCTAGGTTCCCTGGGGACTAGTGTGGCTTTGTCCCTAAAACTCATCCTGGGATGTAAGCAGAAGTGCAGTTTTAAAAAATAGCTATTGAAGGGGTGCCTGGGTGGCTCAGTTGGTTGAGTGGCCGACTTTGGCTCAGGTCAGGATCTCAATTTGTGAGTTCGAGCCTTGCATCAGGCTCTGTGCCTCCCTCTCTCTCTGGGACCCTCCCCACTTGCTGTGCGTCTGTGTCTCTCTCTCTTAAGAATAAACAAACATTTTAAAAAATAAAAAGAACTATCGAAGTATAACTCACTGTGAGTTCATGTGAAGTGTACTTTTTGGTGAGTGTCATTAGTAATTTTTTACAATTGTGCATTTATCTACATAGTCCCATCAGCACAATTTTAGAACATTGTTTTATCACCCCAGAAAGTTCTGTCGTTTTGCACTTAATTTTATCTATTCACCAAAAACCTGGAGACCACAGAGTCCTCTTTTACAGCATTCTTTTTTTTTTTTAATTTTTTTTTTTATGTTTTTTATTTATATCTAGGAGAGAGAAAGACAGCGTGAGCAGAGGAGGGTCAGAGAGAGAGGGAGTCACAGACTGAAACAGGCTCCAGGCTCTGAGCTGGCAGTCAGCACAGAGCCCGACCCTGGGCTCGAACCCACGAACCGCGAGATCATGACCCAAGCGAAAGTCGGACGCTCAACCGACTAAGCCACCCAGGCGCCCCCTCTTTTACAGCATTCTTAAACTTTTTGTTTATGGGGAATGATGTGTGCACACACTCACTCTTGTAAGCTGTATGTATGTGCTGTTTTTTCTGTCTGTATTTCTTTATGTCGTCAGTCATGGATATAAGCCATAGATTTAGCTTAGAATTTGTAATGTATTAGATGTGAATTTTTTTGGTCAGTGGCAGTGTATTCTGTGATTTATGTTCGGTGTTAAGATTTGAATACTTATGGGGCGCCGGTTGGTTAAGCAACCGACTTCAGCTCAGGTCATGATCTCATAGTTCATGGATTCGAGCGTCAGGCTCTGTGCTGACAGCTCAGAGCCTGGAACCTGCTTCAGATTCTGTGTCTTCCTCTCTCTTTCTTTCTCTTTCTTTCTCTCTTTCTTTCTCTCTCTCTCTCTTAATTTTAAATATATATTTTAAATTTTAAAAAAAAAAGATTTGAATACTTCTTTAATAAAATTGTTACTTTTTAAAGTTTACTTATTTTGAGAGAGAGGGAGAGCCCAAGCAGGCCCTACATTGTCATTGAGGAGTCTGATAGGGGGCTTCTTAAACTCCTGATCCGTGAGATAGTGACCTGAGCCGAAATTAAGAGTCAGATGCTTAACCTTAACCAATTGGACCATTGAGGCATTCCCTCCCCCCCCGCCCCCCCCCCACCTTTTCATTGTTACCTTTTTTTATTGAGCTATAATTGACATATAACATTACCATTAGGTTTGGGTATGTAATACGATGAGTAGTAATATATGAATACATTGTGAAATGACCGCAGCACATCTAGTGAACATCCAACACTAAACATAATTACAGATTTTTTTTTGTCGTCAGAACTTTGTTTTTCTTAAGTAGGCTCTGTGTCCAATGTGGGGCTTAGAACTCATGACCCTAAGATCAAGAGTCACATGCTCTATGGACTGAGCCAGCCAGCTGCCCCGCAATACAGTGTTGTTTGTTTGTTTGTTTATTTATTTATTTTAGTAATCTTTACACCCATTGTGGGGCTTGAATGCACAAGCCCAGTATAAGAGTTGTATGCTCCCCCAGCTGAGCCAGCCAAGTGCCCTCTATATTATTAACTATAGTCACCATGCTATATATTATATCCTTTTTTTTTTTTTTAATAGTTTTTATTTTTGAGACAGAGACAGAGCATGAGTGGGGGAGGGGTAGAGAGGGAGACACAGAATCTGAAACAGGCTTCAGGCTCTGAGCTGTCAGCACAGGCCTGAGGCGGGACTCGAACCCACAAACAGTGAGATCTGACCTGAGCCGAAGACGGACGCTTAACCGACTGAGCCACCCAGGTGCCCCTATATATTATATCCTGATGGCTTACTTGTAACTGGAATTTTGTACATTTTGACCCCCTTCACCCATTTTGTACACCTCTAACTCCCCACCTCTGGTAACCACCATTTGGTTCTCTATATATATGAGCTCTGGTGTGTGTTTTTTTTTTGTTTGTTTAAATTTTAAATTCCACATTAAAGTAAGATTATATGATATTTTGTCTTTCTCTGACTTATTTCACTTAGCATAATGACCTCAGGGTCCATCCAGGAGCACATGGCTAGCTCAGAGTATGCAACTCTTGATCTTGGGGTCATGAATTCAAGCTCACTTTGGGCATGGAGCCTGATTTAAAAAAAAAAAAAAAATCCATCCATTTTGTCACAGGTGGCAGGGTTTCCCTTTTTTATGTCTGAATATTCCATTGTAGACACATAATCACATTTTCTGTATCCATTTATCCAGCCATTTATCTTGGCTGCTGTAAAAAAAAAAAAAAAAAATGCTGCAGTGAACATACAGGTGCAGATATCTTTGAGTTAGGGTTTTCATTTCCTTTGAGAAATACCCAGAAGTAGAACTTCTGGATCACACAATCCTGTGACAGTTCTATTTTTAATTTTTTGAGGATCCTCCATACTGTTTTCCACAGTAGCTGCAACAATTTGCATTCCCACCAACAGTGCACAGTTTCCCTTTTCTCCACATCCTCGCCAACACTTGTTATCTCTTGTCTTTTTGACGATTGCTATTCCAACAGGTGTGAGATGATGTCTCATTTTAGTTTTGGTTTGCATTTTCCTGATGACTAGTGATGTTGAGAACTTTTTCATGTACCTGTTGGCCATCTCTATGTCTTGGAAAAATGTCTATTCAGATTTTGGACCATTTTTTATTCAGGTTTTTTGTTTTTATTTTTGTTTTTTTGCTTTTGAGTTGTGTGGATTTTCTTTTTAATATATTTTGGATATTAACCTCTTATCAGATACATGATTTGCAGATAATTGCTCCCATTTGGTAGGCTTCCTTTTCCATTTTGTTGATGGTTTCCTTTGCTGTGCAGAAGCTTTTTAGTTTGATGTAGTCCTACTTGCTTATCTTTGCTTTTAGTGTAGAAGGTTCCTTTTTCATCATAATCACAGCTGTCATCCTCTGAACCCCAGTGTCCTCCTCAGGTACGGATTCTTAGCATCTGGTTTGTTGTCAGTGTTTGTGATTGCATGTTGTACACAAAGGAATTTATTCTAGTTTCTTTAATCTCAGAACTCTTTATGGGGTCCGTATTTACTGCTTAAAATTGTATAACCAATTTTAATGGTGGGCTTTTTTTTTTAAGTTTTTAAAAATATTTATTTATTTTTGAGAGGGAGAGAGACAGATGGTGAGCAGGGGAGGGGCAGAGAGAGAGGGAGACACAGAATCCAAAGCAGGCTCCAGGCTCCAGCTGATAGCACAGAGCCTGACACAAGGCCCCAACCCACAAACTGTGAGATCATGACATGAGCCAAAGTCGGGTGCTTAACCAACTGAACCACCCATGCTCCCCTTTGGTGGGCCTTTTTTAAAAAAGTTTCTACTGAGTCTTTTTTTAAACTCTCATCTTCTCTTTTTTGTAGCATTAAATCTAATAAATGTTATGTGACTTTGATCAATTCTTCACCGTTGTTTTTCTGCACCTTCTTTTTTTACTTACTGGTATGTTTATTCTTCATCTCAAAATTAGCCCACCATTGTTTCCAAAAAGCCTGTTAACTTCTGGAACCTTGTCCCAGCTGAGTCAGGCTTATAGCCCATACCTTAAAACATAACAAATAGATGACCTTCAGAGAGGGGAAGACCCATAGTATAAAAGTATTCTTTTATGTAAATTACTGTTTCCCAATGTGACCAATTTACCAAACCTCAATTTTTGTTTTAGGTTCTATGGCGATGGAGCTCAGCGATGCAAATTTGCAAACGCTAACAGAATATTTAAAGAAAACTCTTGATCCGGATCCTGCCATCAGACGTCCAGGTAAAGAGAATAAATGTTTTGTGGTTTGATCTATTCTTTAAGGACAGATGAGGAAACCTTTGCATAATCTACCTGTATTTGTAAATTAAAAAAAAAAAAAGAAAGAATTTACACTTTGATTTTCAGGCATCATGTCTTTTTTATTCTCCAGCTATAAAGTGTGTGATTGGCTGCTTACCGCTGCTGTAACGTATGGTGATAGGTGTTTTTGGTTTGCTTTTGTTTTTTGAGTAAAATAGCTTTTGTCTTCTGGGATTAAAAAGTACTGCTGTGTCTAGAATGCTTTGTCCCTTCACCTTTTCCTGAAAATCCCCACACCTGCCCGTTTTAGAGAGATAATAATTAGGGCATAGAGATGAGAGTTAATTGCCTAAAAAGTGATTAAATGAATTAAACCAGGTAATGAGACACTGTCATGTAATCCCCATGCTGGGTTTGATTTAATTAATACATTTTAAGACCTAGGTTCCTCTCTCCTGTATTTTACCAGTTTCTGTTAGAAATTTAGTATAAGCTTAGATTTTTTTTTTAAGTTTATTTATTTGAGAAAGAGTGCACACCTGTGCAAGTGGGGGAGGGGCAGGGAGGGAGAGAGAATTCCAAGCAAGCTCAGCACTGAGTGCTGGACCAATGTGGGGCTTGAACTCCCGAACCGTGGGAGATCATGACCTGAGCCAAAATCAGAGGAGAGCCGAGATCAAGAATCCGACGTGCTTAACCAACTAAAGCCACCTAGCACCCTAAGCTTAGAGTTGTAAACTCAGATGCCCACAGGAGTCAGATGTGAAGGTAAATGATGGAGCAGGCCAAGTGAGGACTGGTCATATGTGACTTACATACCTTGGTTAAGGGCTTTTGGAATGAGCTAATAACTCTGGGGGGTTCAAACAGTTTTTGCAAGATCAGATTTCCAGCTTTGCTTGAAAAATAAAAGAAGTATGCAGTGTTCTCACTTTTAAGTGATAGCATCTGACTTCAAACATTTTGAAATACTATGCAGACCAAGCAAACTACTTCTGAGAGCCAAATGTCTCTTGTGGGAGGCTAGTCAGTAGATGATTCTCAATGGAAGCCTTATTAACCAGGTATGCTCAGCCTGCTGCTTCAGAACTTACTAATGGACGTGCTCAGAAAGAGGCTTTTAGAATGGCCCCACAGAGAAATGAGTGTGTGTGTGTGTGTGTGTGTGTTGAAGATACATGTTCTGTACAATAAGTAGAATGGCAAACAAGTTAATGCATCCATTCTGTTTTAGGATAGCCTTTGTGGTTTCTGAGGGAAAATTGTGGTTTTTCCCATTAGTGCTAAAAGAAGTAATGTGTTCTTGGAGGAAGGAAAATTAATGGGCGTAATCTTCTTAGACTTTCCCAGAAAGCCTCTGCAAACCCTGTCTGTTGAAAATTATTTTTAATAATTTTGTGTTTGTAAGGTGCGGTTGTTACTGTTTAATGAATCCAGGGACAGAGTGTAGGAATAAATTGATGTTTCTGGAAAGAGTTATGAACATAGCATTTCTCGGGTTGGTTCTAGACCGACTCAACATCTGAAGAAAATGACCTGGAGGTTGAAATGTGTAGTGAATCCCAGCTTATAGATAACATGTGCTCCTTTGGTTCTTGAGATGACGCTGGTATGGATGAACTGGAACACAGTTTAAGGCTCCTTGAGTGTGTTAGAAACATGTCAGTGTAAATATTTGGTGAACAAATTAAAGGAAGTGAACACAGAAATAATTTGACTTAAACTCATGAGATTTCTTTCAGGTTATTGATTACAATTTAAGAAAGAGATCTAGCAGTCTTTATGGGCTTTTCCCCAGAGCATGGATACAGTGTGTTGCCCTGTGTTCAGTGCTCACCACTGAGAGGAAACAACCAAAGCCTTCCAGACTCCTACAAAACTGTAGTGGCCTTCTTGAAAATCATTTTCCAGTTTATTTCATTTATTTTTTTTAAAATGTTTTTGTTTTTGAGAGAGAGAAAGAGTGCTAGCTGGGGAGGGGCAAAGAGAGGGAGACACAGAATCCAAAGCAGGCTCCAGGCTCTGAGCTGTCAGCACAGAGCCCAAACAGGGCTCCAACTCACAAACTGCGAGGTCATGACCTGAGCTGAAGTCAGACATTTAACCAGCTGAGCCACCCAGACAGCCCAACATTTTGCAGTTTATCATTACTCATCTTATAAAAAAAAATTTTTTTTTTAAATTTCTGAGAGAGAGAGGGACAGCGTGAGCAGGGGAGAGTCAAAGAGAGAGGGATACACAGAATCTGAAGCAGGCTCCAGGCTCTGAGCTAGCTGTCAGCACAGAGCCCAACATGGGGCTCGAACCCATGAACCATGAGATCATGACCTGAGCTGAAGTCGGATGCTCAACTGACTGAGCCACCCAGGCACCCTCTTTTTTTTCCTTTTTTTTTAATTTTTAAATTTTTTGGGGAGAGGGGGAGAGAGAGATCATGAGCAGGAGGGGTGTAGAAGGGAAGAGAGAGAACCTTAAACAGGCTCTACGCCCAGCGCTGAACCTAATGCAGGGTTCGACCTCAGGACTGACTGTGAGATCATGACCTGAGTCGATGCTCAGCTGACTGAGCCACCCAGGTGCCCCTAGCATTCCTCATCCTTTATTTTTTATTAAAAAAAATTTTTTTAACGGTTTTATCCATTTTTGAGAGACAGAGTGCTAGCAGGGGAGGGGCAGAGAGAGGGAGACACAGAATCTCAAGTAGGCCACAGGCTCAGAGCTGTCAGCACAGATCCCGATGTGGGGCTTGAACGCACAAACCGTGAGATCATGACTTGAGCTGAAGTCGGTTGCTCAGCTGACTAGCCACCCAGGTGCCCATCCATCCCTCAGTGAATTTTTGATGAAAGGTCAGTGCAAAAGCAACACATATTCAGTAGAAACCGTTGAAATTGAAAACTTCAAATTGTGAATTTTGAACCTCTCCCTGGACCAGTGATAGGCAGTATAGTACTATGTCATGATGCGGGGCAGTGGCAGCGAGCCCCGGCTCCCAGTCAGTCACGTTACCACAAAGGTAAACAACCAGCACAGTTAGAACCATTCTGTTCCCATGTAACTTTTCTGGTTTCACTCTCAGTATAGTATTTAGCAAATTCCACGAGAGAGTCAACACTTTATTATAAAAGAGGCAAGAGGCTTTGCAATACATGATTTTGCCCAACTGTAGGCTAATCTAAGTGTTCTGAGCACTTTGAGGGAGGCTGGGCTAAGCCATGATGATGTTGAGTACGTTAGGTGTAGTGAATGCAGTTTTGACTTCTGACATTTTGAACTTAACCATGGTTTTATTGGGACATAATCCCACCTTAAGTCGAAGAAGGTCTGTATATATGAATTTTGCCTGAGACTCACTTAATCTCTCTGAGAAGCATTTTCTCTTTCTGCAGAGGTGCTAAGTCAGTCAGGCCGTGCTACAGGTTTGCCAGAATCAAGTGAGGTGTTTTGTTTTGTTTTTTTAGTTAAAAAAAAGTGTTTTTTAATGTTTGTTTATTTTTGAGAGAGAGAGAGCGCACAAGCAGGGTAGAGGCAGAGAGGGAGGCACAGAATATGAAGGCTGCTCCACGCTCTGAGCTGTCAGTACAGAGCCCAACACAAGGCTTGAATTCACAAACCTTGAGATCATGATCTGAGCCAAAGTCGGATGCTTAACTGACTGAGCCACCCAGGTACCCTCAAGTGAATTTTAATGGATGGTAAATTGATTTGAAAACTCAAGTATTATGTAAATTTAGCGTAACACCATTTGTAGTCCATTTAACACATAAGAATAGTGAAGCCTCGTAGACCCATGATAGATCCCCTAAGGGAAAAAAATATCCTAATCTTTCAAGTTTTTGGATGCTTTTTGAATTTTTTATGTTTATTTATTTAGAGAGAGGGAGACCTTGCAAATTGGAAGAGGCAGGAGAGAGAGAAAATCCCGAGTAGGTCCCCATACTGAGCATGGAGCCTGATGCGGGCTCAGTCCCATAACCCTGGGATCGTGACCTGAGCTGAAATCAAGTCAGACACGGAACCAACTTAGGCGCCCAGACGTCCCTAATTTTTTGATGCTTTTAATCGGATCTACATAACTCACCTATATATAAAATGGAAAGATTTGATTAAATAACAAATCTTCTAACATGAAAATTCTTTTACAGCTGAGAAGTTTCTTGAATCTGTGGAAGGAAATCAGAATTACCCACTGTTGCTTTTAACTTTGTTGGAAAAGTCCCAGGATAATGTTATCAAAGTGTGTGCCTCAGTAACATTCAAGAACTATATTAAAAGGAACTGGAGAATTGTAAGTATTTTGTGAACACATAGTCTTATAACCTGTATGTTTATAAGATTTATATATGCAGTGCTCCTGAAAGATTAAGGTACAGATTAAAAATAAAATTAAATAGAACTCTCCTCAACAAAATATTAGCAGATCAAATCCAAAAAAGGTGTAAAAAGAATTACACACCAAAACCAGGTGGGATTTATTCTAGGTATGTAAGGCTGGTTCAACATTTAAAAATCAGTTAATGCATCATATCAGTAGATGAAGAAAAAGCATTTAACAAGATCCTACCCCCATCCATGGTAAAACTGTCAGTAAACTAGGAATGGAAGAGAACTTTCTTGACTTTATAAAAACTAGCTACCAAAAAACCTAGAGCTAATACCCTGCTTAATGGTGAGAAACTTGAAACCTTTTCACTAAGATCAGGTACAAAGCAAGAATGTCCCCCCTCATCACTCCTTCTCAACATTGTTTTGGAAGTCCTTGCTAATGAAATAAGGAGAGGAAGTAAAAGGTTTAGTGATTGGGAAGGAAAACAGAAAACTGTCTTTGTTCACAGATGATATGATTGTCTATATGGAAATTCTGACAGACTTAACAAAAACTGGACAGAATGCTTCTCCAAAGTTCCTATTGTTTCATTTGCGCTCCTATAGATGACTTGAGCTTGCTAACCCAGGTTGCTAGAGAGTGTGAGGCTTGGTTTTTGCCTCCACTATGGTTGAAATTTTTTTTAAGCTTATTTATTTTGGGGCGGGGGGAGGTGCATAGAACGGGGGGAGAGAATCCCAAGCAGGCTTCATGCCGCCAGTGCAGGGCCTGGTGTGGGGCTCCATCCCACAGAATGTGAGATAAGGACCTGAGCCAAGATTAAGAGTTGGACAGTTAACTGACTGAGCCTCCCAGACGCCCGTCCATTATGATTGAATTTGAATGTTAGCCCATTGTCAACTGAAGAGAGATTCTGTGGGTAGACACAGTCTTACTGAATAATTGAAGCAGGGTCTCTTATGGACTGGAAAAAATTAAACACAGTTGAAAAACCGTGTTCTGTATATTAAAAATTTGTAGAATGTAAAATAATTTAGGTTTGGAGTTTTTGATAAGGGATATGTGGAAATAAATTCTAATTTTAAGGTGAATCCTTTTGTACTGCAAGTTTAATGAGTGGTATAAATTAGAAATTAAGAAATTAAGGTATTTTCCCTACCTTAGGACAGTGGTTCTCCATGGGGGGTAATTTTGCCCACAAAGATGTTTGGAGACATTTTGGTTGTCACAGCCGGGGGCAAAGTGTGTTAATACGGCCTAGCAGGTGGGAACCAGGGATGCTGGTAACTGCCCTACAGTGTACATAAAAGATTCCCATACCAGAGACTTATCTGACTCAGAATGCCAGTAATGCTGAGACTGAGGAAACCCTTAGGATAAAGAAAAAAAAAAGAAAGAATTGCTTTGAAGTGTTAGCAGTAATGATATTTAGAAAATATTAAGGTTGACAAAAATGGTAAGTTTTTCTAAAAAGTCAACTTTAAATATGCCTAAATATTTATTTAGAATTCTTTTTTTGTCTTCATTTCATGAAAGAGTTTATGAGGTAGTAAATAGTGTTCTTAAGCTTGTACAGGTAGGTGTTGAAAAAATAACTGGTGAATTGTCAGGTGTTTAAAAATCCATCCCTCTGTTCTCAGACATGCTAGCCGCCTTCTGTCTTGATTTGTAAAAGTAGTGAGACTTCAGAACCTCTTTGAGTGATGCAGTCCTGGATGTTTTCAAACTGGTAATGATCAAGTTTTCATTGGAAAGAACTCTGACTTAAGGCTAGGGTCAGATCGAAGGTTCTGGAGATGGATGTGGGCTCTGCAGTACACGTGCATAAAGCCTTTAAGCATACGTTCTGAGAACGGTGACGTATAGAACTCACCAGTGAAGGGAGCCAGTGAAGCTCATTGATTTGTATGTAAAATATTTGCATTTGGGATGGAATATACATTTTTCTTTAGAAAGGGTTTATGCTTTCATCAGATTATTAAAGGAATCTGTGACCCATTCATGTTGAGGGACTTCCTTCTATGTTTTTCTTAGAAGGCCAGGCAATAAATGGTTCTGTTTTGTCTATAAACCCATATAGTCATGGATATGGACTTCATGTTACTTACTGTTGATGTTTTTTTGCTTTTAAGGTTGAAGATGAACCAAACAAAATTTGCGAAGCTGACCGAGTAGCCATTAAAGCCAACATAGTGCACTTGATGCTTAGTAGCCCAGAACAAATTCAGAAGCAGGTAATGTCAGGCCCTGCGATTTAAGGATGCTTGTTTGCAGAGCTTTGATCTAATTAATGTTTTCTCTCCCTGCTCTAGTTAAGTGATGCTATTAGCATTATTGGCAGAGAAGATTTCCCTCAGAAATGGCCTGACTTGTTGACAGAAATGGTGAATCGTTTTCAGAGTGGAGATTTCCATGTTATTAACGGAGTCCTCCGTACAGCACATTCTTTATTTAAAAGGTATTGATAAAAATTTTTTTTTTTTAAAGAATTTATTTTTAAATACTCCCTACCCACAACTTGGGGTTCAAACTCACAACCCCGAGATCAAGAGTCTCATGCTTTTCCAACTGAGCCAGTTAGGTCCCCCAATAAATTCATGTATTTAAAAAAATAGGTATTTATTTTATTTATTCAGAGAGAGAGAGGGGCACAGAGAGAACAAGACAGAATCCCAAGCAGGCTTCCCTCTGTCAACACAGAGGGCTTGCTCACCAACTGTGAGATCATGACCTGAGCCAAGATTAAGCTTAACCAACTGAGTCACCGAGGAGCCCCAATTCATATTTTAACAATACTTTTTTTCAAATGCTTTTGTTTGTGTAAACAGTTGTATTTTTGTGACTATTGTCATTCCTTTGAATTTGGTAATCTTAGAATAAGAGAGAAGCTTCTCAATTCATTATTGTGTTTGTTTCTTAAGTAGTGCAATCTATCCTTTAAGGCCTAAACTCAGTAAACCTAAAGCTTGTAAATTTACCTACTTTACCTTAATTTTTTAGATATCGCCATGAATTTAAGTCAAATGAGTTATGGACTGAAATTAAACTTGTTCTGGATGCCTTTGCTTTGCCTTTGACTAATCTATTTAAGGTAATGGAATAACATCTCGGTGATACTGTAAAATTACTTAATATTTTAAATTGCTTAATTATTTGTGTAAATTTTATTTAAGAGAATGCTTAATGTCTATTTGGTAGTTAATAATTAAAGCAGCATCTCCTTTGAAAAATTCCAAACCTATACAGAAATAGAGAAGATGATCTCATGAACTCCCATGTATCTATTACACAGGTTTAACAGTATTACTCCCCCCCTTCCTCTCATTTATAGCAATATTTAAAAGCAAATCCCAGACATCATATTTCACTCAAGTATTTGAATGTGTGTTTCTAAAGGAATCAGTCCCCATTTTGATTTGATTATATATGTAGTTCAACTAATTAATTTATATATTTGTATATCTTCTTGTAGTGCATAGGCTGCTTTCCTAAACATGTTTTTTATCTTTGTGAGAATCCTATAAGATTGAAAGATTAAAAAAAAATTTAATTTTCAAAAATTATTTTTAAGCAATCTCCACACAGTGTGGGGATTGAACTTAAAACCCCAGTGGAATCAAGAGTCACATGCTCCACTGACAGCCAGGTGCTCCTTTTTTTTTTAAAGTTTTGTAAGTAATCTTTACACCCAGCATGGGCTTGGACTCATGACGCCAAGATTAAGAGTCACATGCTCTTCTGACTGAGCTTGCCAGGTGCCCTGAAGGAGGTATATTTTTAATCTTTTTCCAGATAAGGAAAGAGGACTCAGTATCCCCCAGCTAATAAAAAAGGGGGCCAAACCTTAAACCTGGTTTTGCTAACTCTGGGAAAGCTGCTTATTTCCTATTTTCAAAAAAGGAAAGTTGTATGATATTCACAGCTTTCTAAGATGTTAAAGTGTGTACAGAAATTTTCATGGGTAGGATGTCTTACTGATTGCCCTTTTATTTTTTTAAATGTTTGTTTATTTTTGAGAGAGAGCATGAGCGGAGGTGTGGGGGTGGGGAGGACAGAGGATCTGAAGTGAGCTCTGCGCTGACAGCAGCAAGAGCAAGGGGCTCCAACTCCAGAACCTTGAGATCGTGACCTGAGCCAAAGTTGGACACTCAACAGACTGAGCCACCCAGGCTCCCCACTGACTATACAGTTTTATCTAAGAAAATAAAATTGGATAAAATGTAATCAATATTTTCCATTTATTGGGTTAGCACAGATTCTTACTTGGTTTTACTAATGTTAAAAGTGTTAGCCAGAGTGCAGTGAAATGAAGTCTAGTGTCTTGTCCATTGAATTATAAATGGTAGTGTGTGGACTTTGATGTTTCATTAAGAAAACCTTAATATTCAAATTTCTTAACTCCATGATATAGGGAGTAAGATTCGTTGAGTGTCTTTTACATTGTACATGAAGTACTAGGATATTTTATGTATATTTTTTTCATTCTCTGAGGTAGGCATTATTTTCAGATTATGGATGAAATTGGGGCTCAGTAAAATAACTTGCTCAAAGTAATGCTCATGATGATCAACAGAGTCTGGATTATATCCATTTCTATCTGGCTTGCAAAACCTGTGCTTATAGCATAGTAATCTGCTTTGGTAATATACTTCTAGAATTTCATACTGCAAAAATTAGAGGTGTGCATAGTTTCAGATAAGCCTGTTTATTGTAGTTAGAATAATAAGTAATTGGAAACATGCCAGGTGGCACAGGAATTAATTAATGGGAGAGCATATAAGTAAATACAATTTTGAAATATATTTATATGCACAAAGGAGAGTAGAAGGATCTAGTCCAAATATTAACATTGGACTTTTTAGTAGGGCTATTATGGACAATGTAAAAATATATACTGTTGTAATATATGACTGTATATTACAGAATCCCTTATATGACTGTATATTATTTAAAAGCTAAATTTTGGAGATCTAAGTAGTCTCAACTTATTTGACTAAAGTTTACACTAACACTAAAACTCTGTTCCTAAATTCCTTTCCAAGGCCACTATTGAACTCTGCAGTACCCATGCAAATGATGCCTCTGCCCTAAGGATCCTTTTTTCTTCCCTGATCCTTATCTCAAAATTGTTCTACAGTTTAAACTTTCAGGTAAGTTTTGTTGTATTTCTTTGTTATTTTTTTTAGGTTTATTTATTTATTTTGAGAGAGAGAAGGAATGAATCCCAAGCAGGCTCCATGCTTTAAGCCTGATGATGATGATGACCTGAGCTGAAACAAGAATTGGATGCTTAACGGACTGAGCTACCCAAGCACCCCAGTTTTGTTGTATTTCTTGCTTTTGATTCTTTGATGTTAAATATGCAGGTTCTCAATGATAAAGACTTCTTGGCCAGTATTGATTTTTTTTTTTTTCTGGAAAAAAAAGAAGTTTTTTTCTGTCTTCCCCCATTCTTTGTCTACAAATAGCATTCTACTTTATAGTTGTTCCTGGAGATATTTCTAGGATATTTCTAGTGGGTATCGTGTGGGGAAAGGTAGCATTCTTTTGTAGTCCAGTAACTTAGAGAAACCCCACTTCCTAAATTGCTGTTTTGGAGAGTCACCCTGTATATGGTATTGTTAAAGACATTGAGAGATCACATTTTCAGGCCTTTCTCTTTTATTCATTTAGATGGATATTAACACTAGGGGAACCATGTTTTGGTTACAGGTCTCTGGCTAGCTTATACAAAAAGGCTTTTATTGGAATTATGGGGGATAGAAGGCAGAAGAACCAGGTTTTGGAAGGTGTAAGAAATTGTGGCATTTCAGAGGAAGCACAGCCATAGACTTCTAGAAAGAAAATGTCTGGTCATCCTCTTGCTCCTGAGATAGTGGCCTCTATTCTTTCTCTTCTTGAATTGTTACTTTAAGATTCAGGACCTCAGGAATGAGAAGAGGGGGCTTAACAGTGCGCATTACTGTGCTGACATACAGGAGGAAGCTATCTGGCTTTCTCATTGTTCATCGCCAGGGCCTGGTACCTGGACTTCATCCTCCTAACATGACTACACTCACAGTGGCAGGAAGAGCATTCTGCAAAAGGAATGGGTAGAATAGGAGATGAACAGCCCAGAATGGCATATCCACATCTGTGTTCCGCTGCACACCAGTTCAAAAATTTTTACTTAAAGGATATCACTGTTTTCACTTACACCTTCTTTTGAATTCTTCTTCCTAGAAATCAGGTAGAATGAGGCTCTTAATAACTTGTTAAGCATAGTTAGGGAAACCAGAAGAGGAGGCATAATCTTTACCTTGGAAAGCTTATCCCTCATTAAAGGGGATACTTAGGCACAGGAAATCAGTAACTGTTTAAGATGGTAAGTCTGAATTGTGGTCATCTTACAATAAATGCAATAGTTCAGAAAGGAAAAGGAAGATACTCGTAAGCACTGAGTTTTTGTAAGGAAAGGTTTCATACAGTCTTAGACCTTGAAAGAGAAAGGACATATAGATTGGGACAGGAAATAGAGGTGGCCTCATTTGTGGTTGAAGGTGTATAAACAGAAGACACAATAGTTTATTCAGCTACCAGACCCAGCTGGAATAGAGAACTCTTGTCTAAATAGTTAATGGTCGGCTCAGGCTGAAAAGTGTGGACTTGAGGCTGTAGGCATGTTGGAAATATTTGGCATGGAGCAGAACTGAACTAAAATAACATTTATTTTAATCAAAAGTCTCAAGTTAGTGTTTATTCTAGGATCTCCCTGAGTTTTTTGAAGATAATATGGAAACTTGGATGAACAATTTTCATACCCTCTTGACATTGGATAACAAGCTTCTACAAACTGATGTAAGTATTGTTTTAAAATGTTTCCCAAGTAGCTGCCTTTTAAATGAAGAATTGTTTGAAATATTAGATTTTGATTATGTCTCAGTTTTTAAATATGTAAAAAAAAAAAAAAAGGTGCCCTCTGAAAACCTTTGGAATATAGTTAGACTTCAAAAAATGAAATGATTATTTGAGAATGCTTGTTTTATTTATTTTTTAAGTAAATTCTTTGCCCAACATGGGGCTCAAACTCAAGACCCAGAGTTAAAGAGCTTTACTTGTTTACTGAAATAAGATGAAATGTTTTACTGAACATTTAAATTCTGGCTGCTAAAATTTTTTTTACTCTTGCGCTATTAATAGGTAGAACCCAAGAATACAAGTAATATTTAATTATAGGGGATGTTCTATGTTTGGTTATTTGCAGCATACAGAATTACTCTTCTTTTGGGCCTGGTGTAGGTAGGTCCACAATTTATAGAGAAGACTATATCATTACACTGTTCAAAGTAAAGCCTTAGAGCATTCACACCATGACCATTTTATGAAATAAAAAACCATGGTTGAAGATACTAAGAAAACATAAACCTTTTTAACAATAGCCTCTTTTTTTAAATTTTATTTTATTTTATTTTTTTTACAAATAGTTTATTGTCAAATTAGTTTCCACATAACACTCAGTGCTCATCCCCACAAGTGTCCTCCTCCATGCCCATCCCCCCTCCCCCCCTCACCCATCAGTCCTCAGTTTTTGTCAGCATTCAAGAGTCTCTCATGGTTTGCCTCTCTCCCTTTCCCCCACCATTTCCCCCCTTCTTCTCCCCCATGGTCCTCAGTTAAGTTCCTCCTAATCCTCCTATACGTGCAAACATATGATATTTGTCCTTCTCTGCCTGACTTATTTCTCTCAGCATAACACCCTCAAGGTCCATCCATGTTGCTACACATGGCTAGATTTCATTGTTTCTCATTGCCATGTAGTATTCCATGGTATAGATAAACCACATCTTCTTTTGATCCATTCATCTGTTGATGGACACTTAGGCTCTTTCCATGTTTTAGAACAATAGCCTCTTTTTAAAAAGCATCCACAGCATGGGAAAGTGGGACCATTATGAAGGTTTGTAATGTGTTGTAGTTTCTGGTCTGGGATTTGTAATAATATGTACTTTCCGACATAGGGCACTTACTTTGTGTTGCTCATTTGCGTGTTTATTAATAGATTTATGATCTGCCTCTTTCCCAAGAAACAAAAAACGTAAAAAGTAAAATACTGAGAATGCTTCAAGTTCAGATAAAATTAGAATAGGTGATTCAAATCAGTTTTGGAGAGTGAGGTGCAGACAGAATCATCTCTATGGGTGTCCATCAAATTTTGTCTGAGATTTACCAATTAAAGCAACAAAAAAACTACGGCTCCCATGACATAATTCTTTCAGTCCAGTAAGATAAAAACGACACCCTTGTCTTCACATTTAAATCTAAGGGAAGTTTTTCACATCAAATTCTTACAGGGGGCTCTCTGCCGTTTACACCAGCTATCACCTTGTGTCCTCACACTGTAATATTCCTTATATTTACGCCTTGAGGAGACAGCTGTTAGGGAGTTCTTTTCATCTTTTCTAAATTTGAGTTCTTTGGCACTTAGTACAGCTTAAAGGGGGCTTATGGATTGTTGTTCTAGGAGACAGTGTTATATAAATGACATCATGGTTAGATTGGGGATGGCAAACTGTTCCTGTAAAGGTTCAGGTAGTAAATATTTTTGACTTTGTGGGTTGTACAGTCTCGGTTCCGACTACTCAGCTCTGCAGTTGTAATGAAAGCAGCCGGTAGGCAATATTGTAAATTATATAAATGTAAAGAAGGAACGAGCAAGGCTGTATTTCAGTAAAACTTTACTTACAAAAATAGGCAGCAGGCCTGCAGACCATAGTTTGACCCCAAAATTAGATTGCTGTTTAATACTTTATAACCGGAATATTGTTGGTGAGAATCTTACAGCATTACCTTAATATATTTGAAGTGACAGCCTTTTGGGAGGAGATAGCAAGACAGTACAACTGACCATGTCACAAAGGAAAGTGTGATATGGTCTTTATCATTTAGATTTCTGTAGGAATGTTATTTTCAATTTAACATGTAAATATTTTATAATTCAACAACCAGAAGAAAAGTCTGTTTAACTTGAAAACTCGAAATTACTCTCACGGATTAAAAAATGAGAAGTATTTCATTTGTTTGGTATTTGAAAAACTAAATGAATAAATTGATAGTGGCATCAATGCCTTTTGTAACACTAGACTTTGGGTTAAATTTTTAAGGATTTTATTTCATGAATTAAAGCTATTCTCTAAATTTATGGTAACATTAAACATGTATGTTTGAGTTTTCTTTTTTCTCTTATGTGAGGATGAAGAGGAAGCTGGCTTGTTGGAGCTTTTAAAATCCCAGATTTGTGACAATGCTGCACTCTATGCACAGAAGTATGATGAGGAATTTCAGCGGTACCTGCCTCGCTTTGTCACAGCCATCTGGAATTTACTGGTCACAACAGGTCAAGAGGTTAAATATGACTTGGTAAGATGATGGTGGAGAGACAAATAATTAAGGCATTCCCTCCTAATCCCCCCAAGAAATAAATAATTCTGTTTTGCTCTTAAAATATGCCTATATTTGTGCTTTTTTTCCCTAGTTAGTAAGTAATGCAATTCAGTTTCTGGCTTCAGTTTGTGAGAGACCTCACTATAAGAATCTGTTTGAGGACCAGAACACGCTGACGAGTATCTGTGAAAAGGTTATCGTGCCTAACATGGAATTTAGAGGTAATTATGGCAAAGTCTGAAGCGTTTTCAGCAGATTAAAAGCTTTTTTTTTTTTTTTTTAATGTTTTATTTATTTCTAGGAGAGAGAGACAGTGTGAGCAGGGGAGGGTCAGAGAGAGAGGGAGTCACAGACTGAAACAGGCTCCAGGCTCTGAGCTGGCAGTCAGCACAGAGCCCGATGCGGGGCTCGAACCCACGAACCGTGAGATCATGACCTAAGCGAAAGTCGGACGCTTAACCGACTAAGCCACCCAGGCGCCCCATAAAAGCTTGTTTTTTTAAAGAGTGTTTTAGTATAAATTTAGTAAGTCTGTTCCCTGTTGCTTTTTATATAATATATTGAGTCTAATTTTTTTTAATGTTTATTTTTGAGAAAGAGAGCTTGCACACATGCAGATGGAGGAGGGGCAGAGAGGGGGGCAGAAGATCTGAAGCTGGCTTAGCACTGACACCAGAGAGCCCAATGTTGGGGCTCGAACTCAAAATCATGACCTAGGTCAAAGTCAGATGCTTAGCCAGCTGAGCCACCCAGGCACCCTGGATTTTTTTTTTTTTTTTAGCTTATTTATTTATTTTGAGAGAGAGCTCACACGCCACACTAGCAGGGGAAAGGCAGAGAGAAGGAGAGAGAATCCTGAGCTGAAAACAAAAGTTGGACGCTGAACCAATTGAGCTACCTAGGAGCCCAGTCTAATTTTTTTTATTGCTAATTAAAACTTCTGTAGGTCACTTAATTGCCTATTTCTGAAAAAATGTTTATTATTTTGAGAGAGAGATTCCCAAGCAGGCTTCACACTGTCTGCAAGGAGCCCAGTGCCAGGCTTGATCTCGTGAGATCATGACATGAGCTGAAATCAAGAGTCAGATGCTCAACCAACTGAGCCACTGAGGTTCCTGGACTTAGTGCCTATTTTCTAAACTAAGACAAAGTATGGATTAAAAGACATTTGTGAGGGGCCACCTGGGTGGCTCAATTGTTTAAGCATCCAACTTAGGCTCAGGTCATGATCTTGCAGTTCATGGGATTGAGCCCTGTGTGGGGCTCTGTGCTGACAGCTCGGAGCCTGGAGCCTCTTTGGGATTCTGTGTCTCCCTCTCTCTCTGTTCCTCTCCAATTCACACTCTGTGTGTGTCTCTCTCTCAAAAAATGAATAAAACATTAAAAAATAAATTTAAAAATTTTAAAAATAAAAGACATTTGTTAATGTCGCTGTAATGATGTTTGTTTTATACTGTGGAGGGTTTTTCACAGAAATATTGAATAAGACTAAAAAAATTCCTATTGCATTGATAAGAAAGTAAATCATCTAGGATCTCACCTTAGGAAAGAATTTGGTATTGTTTGATTTAGTGTTTCACCACAACAGATAGCAGTTTTCAAACAGTGTAATTGAGAGTGGAAGTGATTGATAACCTGTAAATACAGAGCTGAAGTCTGCATAGTTTGTCATTAAGAGTGGTTTTTTTTTTTTTTTCAATGTTTTATTTATTTCTGAGAGAGAGAGAGAGAGACAGAGACAGCGTGAGCAGGGGAGGGTCAGAGAGAGAGGGAGAAACAGAATCCAAAACAGGCTCCTGGCTCTGCGCTGGCTGTGAGCGCAGGGGCCGACTTGGGTCTCGAACCCATGAGCTGTGAGATCATGACCTGAGTTGAAGTCAGATGCTTAACTGACTGAGCCACCCAGGCGCCTCATGGTTAAGAGAGTCTTAAGACTGTTTGTATACAAATTGCCTCTCCTTACGGCTGGGAAGGGCAGGTAGTAAATATGAAAGGGATTGTGTTTTATGTCAGAGTATTCATTCATTAGATTAGTGGTTCTCAAATTACCAGGAGCTAAAAGAGGAATGAAGGACAATATCATGTAAGGTTTTATTTCCTTTTGTGTTTTTTTCATAAAACTATAAAGGACAGATCTTTATTCTGGTATTGTCCATCCTACTTTTTTTGGTGTGAAAATGACTTTTATGAAATAATGGTGGTTATATTTGTCAGGCTGTTTGTTTTTTTTAATGTCCTTATTTAGCAGAATAAAAAGTTGGCGTCCCTAGGTTGGGCCCTAACAGTCACTTTTTGATGTTGGTGGTTAAGGTCCAGTCACATTTAGAACAGGTGAGCTGTGTGCATTACCTGTACTTACCCTTTCAGGGTGGCATTTGTGCTCTAAGTAACGTTTAAGAATAAATGTATAAAATTAAAAATAAGTATATTTTTGAGTATAAAAATACTTATATATAAGTATATATAAACCTGGGTGGCTCATTCAGTTTAGCTTCCAACTCTTGATTTCAGTTCAGGTTATGATCTCATGGTCATCAGATCAAGTCCCGTGTGAGGCTCTGTACTAACAGCGTGGATCCTGCTTGGGATACTCTCTGTCCCTCCCCAGCTCATATGCCCATGCTCTCTCTCATTCTCACTCTCCCTCTAAATAAATAAGCGTTTTCTAAAAAAGAATATATGAAGTGTCATTTGTTGGGAAGGAACACATTGCTGTAAAACATGGCAATGCTACATACTCTTCTGTGCATTCATACTTACCTGGCAGGGGAGATACCATGATCATGAAGGTTTTCCCAGGGTGAGGGTTATCCATTGCATTCTTCTGTGTATTCAGCTGTGAAAATACAAATGACTTGTCCTGTCTTTTGAGGGGTTATTTGAAATGCCATCTCTCTTTGTAGCTGCTGATGAAGAAGCCTTTGAAGACAATTCTGAGGAGTACATCAGGAGAGATTTGGAAGGATCTGGTATGTATTTTGGTTTTTAATTGTTAGTTTGATAGCAAGGCACTTTTAAAGTTGTTCTTTCTGGTCACTGTAGGGAGGAGTGGGAGTCAAGGCAAGTGTGTCGTCTCACCTGCCTTTCTTCCTTTAATCTGTTTACCTTTAAGAGCAGCTCTTGTCTTGAGTTCTATCCATGTGTCCAGCATTGAATGTCCACTCTTTTTTATATGCTAATTAGTGTGTAACTACTATTATAGTCTTTTTAGTTTCATTCCCATTTTTGTGTTTCTTGTGAATAAAATAATGTTCTTTTTCATTGTTTATGTTGTGGATAGCTATCAAATGGCTATTTATTGCCTTATAATCTTGATCATTTGGTGGTTTCTTTATCCTACGATATATTTCCCTTTGATTTTATAGATATTGATACTAGACGCAGGGCTGCTTGTGATCTAGTACGAGGATTGTGCAAGTTTTTTGAGGGACCGGTGACAGGAATCTTCTCTGGTTATGTTAATTCCATGCTGCAGGAATATGCAAAAAATCCATCTGTCAACTGGAAACACAAAGATGCAGCCATTTACCTTGTGACATCGTTGGCATCAAAAGCCCAGACACAGAAGGTGAATTTTCAGGGTAGTTTTGCTTCTAAAATAGACTTGGTGGTAACCACAGAAATCAGAAAGAAGCAACAGATATCTAATGATGCAGCCTACTCTGCAAGATAACCTGTTTGTTCTGAATAGAATTCGTATAGTCTCCAAAGGTGACTTGACATTGATGTATTAAACACTTAATTTTCTTATGGACAAAAAACTGATGAGTTCCCTTCACTGAGAATCAGTGCATGAAATGTGCTAAATTTAAGTGTAGCTATTCTTTAATTTAAGGAAGTTTTCTTTACTGTCTATTAAAAAGTCTTATTTTTTTATATGTAAGGAGTTGTGATTTGAAGTATTCATCTTCATTTGCAACCTGTTTTTTAAAGGTTTCCTAAATTTCTTATGTGATAGATATATACAAGTATTTCATGTTATTTTACTGTATTAAAATTTTGTTTTCCAGCATGGAATTACACAAGCAAATGAACTTGTAAACCTGACTGAGTTCTTTGTGAATCACATTCTCCCTGATCTAAAATCAAATAACGGTGAGTCTGTAGGGAGAAAAAAATGTTTTTGTAAATATATTTCGAGAGAGAGGGAGAGAATCCCAAGCCGGCTCTACACTATTATTGCAGAGCCCAATGTAGGGCTCAATCCCATGAAACCCAAGGAGGCCTGACCTGAGCTAAAATCAAGATTTGGGAAGCTTAACTGACTAAGCCACCCAGGCTCCCCTGTTAAAACTTTTTTATGCAGCTTACAACACTTTTTACTTGTGCTATTGTTTATTTGTTTTTTAAGTAATCTGCACTCAACGTGGGGTTTGAACTCACGATCTCCTGAGATCAGGATTCACATGCTCTACCAACTGAGCCAAGCCAGGCACCTCTGCCTTGTTATTTTATACTATAAAATAACTCACATTATCGCAAAAGTCGCAATAGTTATTCTGTATCACCATGATACTCAAAAAAATGGCTCCTATCCTTGTTGCAGTTATTTTCTTTTACTGAATAAAATCTCAAATGGTTTTCCCAGATCTTGCCCAGTTGAAATGAACTGTCTAAAGAAGATGTTGCTTGTTTAGAAGGAAAATAGGAGCAGCTAAAACTCAATTTGTAGCTCAGCTACAAATTCCTGTAGGAATTATACTTTTATTTTCCTTATTTAAAAACTGAAATCTTAACAAAGTAAATTTAAGTACATGAAATTGATAAATATTAAGGATAATTTTCTCTGTTTATGAAAGCATATTGATTAAGATACCTTATGTATCTTAATCAAGATACATAAGGTATTCCCTTCAAAAAAAAGAACTTTGGGGGTACCTGGGTGGCTCATTTGATTAAGTGTCCGACTCTTGATTTCAGCTCAAGTCTTGATCTCACTGTTAGTGGAACCATGGCCGGCATTGAGCTCTGTTGACAGCATGGAGCCTTCTTGGAATTCATATTCTCTCTCTCTCTCCCCCTGCCCCCAAAAATAAATATTAAAAAAAAACTTTTGTATGGAAATTTCAAATATACTAAAAGGGAGAATATTTTAATGCACCAAGAATTTTTAATAATTGGCCAGTATTCTTTTTCACTAATTTATTTTCCCATAATTGAGTAGTTTAAAGCAAATCTTGACCAGTGTTCACTTTGGTAGCATAAATAGTAAAGCAAATCCTATCCAGAGACACATGCTTCTGATTCAGAATAACTTCATTTCTAGGCAAAAGTTGATACATGGTCCTTAGTTTGTGATCCTTCAGTTATGTAAGTAGTACATGTTCATTTGTAATGAAACTTAAAGGAGAAAAAAATTACTTATAATCTTACTAATAGCTGCATAGTAGATCTTTATGTAATTAACTAAGTTCTAATTACTTGACATTTTGGTTAACAAACTCTTTCAAAGAGTAATGGTCTTTAGCAATCAAATAACTATGGCTTTATTTTTTTAATAGTGAATGAATTTCCTGTCCTTAAAGCCGATGGTATCAAATACATAATGATTTTTAGGAATCAAGTAAGTAGCTTTTGATTTATATGTTCTGTACCACTTAATCTCTTACGAGTTTTATTGTATACCAGCTTCTCTCCCTACTGTGCAGTCATACTTGACATCCACATCTAACAGAATTAACAGTGACTTGTTAAGAACTTGGGATTCCAGACTATGCTTAGTTTTTTCCTTTGTCTCAAAAATATTATAGTGATTTTAATAAAAATTGGGATCCAAGCAAGGTACACACATTGCTGATAGCTGATTGTCTCTTGTCACTTACTTTACAACAGAGAGGTCCTCCTTCCCCTTTCTTATTCCTGTTATTTCTTGGAGAAACTGATCATTTGTCTTGTAGAGTTTCTCACATTGTACTTTTGGCCAGCTGCATTCTCATGTGTGTTTATGGTTTTACTACATACTTGTTTCCACAAAAATTCTGTAGTACTTTATAGGCTTAAAATTTTATTTATATAAATGTTATCATGCTATAGGTTTGGTCTGTACATCCTGTGTTTTTTGTGCTTAACACTTTCTGAGAGTTACTCATTTTAGTAGATGTAGTTCATTTTTTTAATAGTTATGTAGTAGCCCATCGTAAGAATATGTCACAGGGGTGGCTAGGTGGCTCAGTCTGTTAAGCATCCGACTTTGGCTCAGGTCATGAACTTGCAGTGCGTGACTTTGATCCCCACATCGGGCTCTGTGCTGACCGCTCGGAGCCTGGAGCCTGTTTGGGATTCTGTGTCTCCCTCTCTCTGTTCCTCTCCTGCTTACATTCTGTCTGTCTCTCTTCTCAAAAATAAATATTAAAAATATTAAAACAAAAAAGAGAATATGCCACAGTTTATTTCCTGTGGATAATTCTTTAATCTCTTGATTTATAATTTTTATGTCTTTGGCAGACATTTACAAGGGTTACATGCAACCTTGTGAAGCTGTTCTATTTTAAAGAGTATGGGTATTCTCAATTTTTACAGGTTTCTACTCAAGATTAGTATTCTTGTCTTTGCCTCACTTCTTTTTTCTAGAAGAGAAAATGAGGCACAAAGGGCTTGAATAACTTTTCCAAGAATTACCTAAGTAAAAAGTATAATTCTTAATAATAATGTTTTAGTGTGCTTATCCATATTATTATTTTGTGGTGTTCGTTTTAATTTCTCAACCATATCTTCTCCCAGTTGTAACAGCTGAAAAAACATTTTCTAGAATCTGCAAGCCCTTCTATTCCAATTGTCTTTTACTCTAAGGTAGTATCATTGAGTTAAAGCGTGCATGTTACTGTGTTTTCCAGGTACCGAAAGAGCATCTTTTGGTCTCTATTCCTCTCTTAATCGGTCACCTTCAGGCCGAAAGCATCGTTGTCCATACTTATGCAGCACATGCTCTTGAGAGGCTGTTTACTATGAGAGGACCTAACAACGCCACTCTGTAAGTATTTGCTTCTAAGCAGTTTTTATTTTTTTTAGCTTGGGGTGGGGACTGTTCTGTGCTGTCAGATATCTCTTTGACTATATTCATAATTTCAGTGGTAGTTTGAAAAATAAATGTGTACTTTTTCCTCATTTATTTATAGTGTGTCTCAGTCTAAACGGATGAATTAGTATGCTAAAAAGATACATAATGACCAAAAGTTAAACAGGAAATCGGAGCAAAGGGAAGTAATGGGGTGAGATTACTGAAAATAAATAGGTGTCAGAGGATCCTGAACAGGAGTTAAGGAAATTTCCTGAAATTTATGTGCTGTCTTCTGGCGACCAAGGCAAAGAGAGGAACTTGGTCAGTTAAAATTTTCAGTGTCCTTGAGATTAAAGTTAGAACAGTTCCTCAGAAGGCATCTCAGAAATGGGCCTTCATTAAGGGAGTGGTCTTAGCACCATCATGTAACAGAGTTGTTTCTACATGGCTGTTTTTGTATTATTACTCATTGCGGAGATATACACAGCTGAGTGAAAGTAATTCTCTAGGGTCTAGGATAGTAGCTCTTCTGGCCTGATCCAAGGATAAAATGTAGAGGAATGGACAATCTGCAGATCTTTCAGGCCATTTTCCACCAGTGTTATTTCTTGAAACTGAGCTTTGGTTAAGAGATGGAAAACAGTTCTAGGTTCTTTTTTCTTCATCAAGAATTTGAAGTACATATATTCTCAGTGACTAATTAAGGGTTGAAAGGACATCCTTTGAGGTGAGTCAAAGCAGTACCTGTCTTCAGGCCCGGAATTCATGCAGAAGTTAGGAATCTGCTCTGCCTCCAGGAAAAACAGATACCTGAGACCTGAGGGTCTGAGTATTGTTCTCGCTAGTGCTAGATAGGAACCAGGGATGACCTGAATTGCTTTAGATGATGTCGGGTTTGCCTGGCTTTTGGTTTGTGTTTGATCCCAGATGTGCCTTTTTTTAGGAACTTAACATGAACACATGTAAACAGTTACTTTCCTAAGCTGTCAGTTGATTGTCAGTGGTGGGAAATGGCTCGCTTTTATGCCAAGAAGTGTGATTTAGTGGTTGCCAAGGGTATTCCAGAGTGACAAGCTCAAGAGTTGGCAGTGACTGAAAGCTGTTTTTTCATCTATAGCTTTACAGCCGCAGAAATCGCACCGTTTGTTGAGATTCTGCTAACAAACCTTTTCAAAGCTCTCACACTTCCTGGCTCTTCAGAAAATGAATATATTATGAAAGGTAGGCCGTTCCCCTGGTACAGACTATAAGAATCCCATCTCCAATTACAGGGGTGAATACTCTGAGTTGTACTTCAGGTTACATAGTCCATGAACCAGATACTGTTGGCCATGAAGTAGGTAGGTTTAGATATTTTTACTTGGAAAAGATTTGGTATATTATTATATTAAAGCAGTGTTTTCAGAAAAAAATCTACCCTAGTTTGATATGGATACCCCTCTTGTTAAAGAAAAAGTAGCAAACTCCCTTTTTCTATACCTAGATTGAATTTCTTGAGGATAGAGTTCAGATCAGACATTTCTTAGTGGCACACTAGGCTGCGTCTTTGCTGTGCAACCTGGGTGCCCTTGAGAGACTCCGCACAGATCCTGCCTTCGTAGAGCTGCTACCAGGAACACAGGCAGCTGTAAACCATCTGCCCGGTGCTGTGTTAGGAGGGTATTGTGCTGACACTCTGACTTTAGGGGCAGTTTCAGTCTTACTCACTGTCACATTCCAGGAGCCTGGCTGTGTCTGACTCATAGGAGATGTTTTTCACACAAACTCCCTCATGGCCAGTCAGGCCCCCTGGCGTTGTGTTGTGTATGTGTGTGTACATGTGTGTATGTATGTGGATAAGTGTATCTAGGTGTGTATCTATGTGTGTTTTTCAGCATTGTACTCTTCCCCCCCACCCCCCGCCAGTAGTGATGTGTGATTACTGTTGTTTAATGTCCATTTCTGTGAGCTTAACTGGCGTGTGGTCTCATTACTGTGTTTCTGAGCTATCCAAGAACACCCGTATATAATACCTTCTCAATAAGTGCTGTTGTATGAGTGAGTGAATGGATTCTGCCAGCCCAGAGGAGGGCCACTGATCCATCCTCTAAGCCCCTAACCAAGCTCAGGGAAGCTTTCTCTAGGGGGTAAGGGATAAGCAGTGATTTGCTAGTTGGAGGTGAGTCTGCTTCAGGTAGGAGAAACATCTGCAAAGTTTTGGAGGCAAGAGATGATGATTTTCTATGCTCTGTCACTTGGCTTGTAGTAGTGGCTGTACTTAGTAAACCTCTTTTTTACTTACGCAGAAACATTTATATTTTAAGCTTAGTAATATTTTTATCTCCAGTGCTAAATGTTTTTAGGCATCTCTATTGAGCTGTATTCCTGCGGTACGCAATCTCCATAGCTTTACATATATTTTTAGAATTTCCTTAGGCTCCTAATCACTCTTTTTGAGGGGAGATGGGCAGATGGCCTTCTCTCAGTTTTTGGTGGGCTGTGATGTGTCCGTTAGGCTAGGGCTAAACATTTCCTGCCACTGATTTCTAAGCAAAAGAGACTGGAAACTGCACTCTTTTCTAGCTACTGTCATTCCCTCCCAACCCCCCATCATTCTGCCCTTCTTCCTGGTCTGTGTCTGCCTCTTCAGTCACTACTTTTTCTTGTCCCTTTTTTAATTCTTTTAAGCCTTAGGCCTTCTGAAAGTAATATTTCCTAGCTAGCCAGACTTTGTTGTCAGTCCCTGGCCTAATTTTAAAGTGAAAGGAAATTTAGGTTATTCTTAAATAGAGAGAGCTGTCTGGGGTTTGCCTAAGGGTCTTAAAATTTTGGTGATGAATCAGTGGGCTTTTTTCCTTAATCACTATTTTGTTCTGAAGGTAAACTATTTATTTTTGCTGTTTTTATATTTTACAGCTATCATGAGAAGTTTTTCCCTCCTACAAGAAGCCATAATCCCCTACATCCCTACCCTCATCACTCAGCTTACACAGAAGCTATTAGCTGTTAGTAAGGTAACAAGAACAGTTTTAAAAGTGCAGTTGCTTTTTAACTTATGCTCCAAACTGTTTGATCCTCAGAATTCCCTGGCAGTAGACTGGGCTCAGGAAAAGTTCCCTGAATTCTTCCTGACCATCAGTTAATACACTTTTGAGAAGTGTGGGGAGTCACTAGATTGGAGACCTAGTGGTACTTGCCTTTAAGTGCAGGCCTGGAAACTTGAAAATATTTCATTTAAGTTATTCTCACTTTAAAAGTAACATGTTTCATTGAGTAAAATTGAAAAAGTACAGATGATTGATTGAAATGATCTTAGATGGAGGAAAGCAGGCTTTGTACCAAGTGGACACAAAGACTAGACTTCTGTAAAATGGTGTGGTCCTTTGTGTCTGGTCTTCTTTACTCTTTTTATTAATGTTTGTTTATTTTTAATTGCTTTTGTTTTTGTTTTTTTTAATTATTTCTGAGAGAGAGAGGCAGCATGAACAGGGGACGGTCAGAGAGAGAGAGAGAGGGGGGGGGAGAGGGAGACACAGAATCCGAAACAGCCTCCAGGCTCTGAGCTAGCTGTCAGCACAGAGCCCGATGCGGGGCTCGAATCCACAAACCGTGAGACCGTGACCTGAGCCGAAGTCGGACGCTTAACTGACTGAGCCACCCACGCGCCCCTAATGTTTGTGTATTTTTGAGAGAGAGAGCATGAGTGGGGGAGGGACACAGAGAGACAGAATTCAAAGCAGGCTTCAGGCTCTGAGCTGTCAGCACAGAGCCCCACGTGGGACTTGAACTTATGAACTGCGAGATCATGACTTGAGCCGAAGTCCAGCACTTAACTGACTAAGCCATCCAGGCGCCCCTAGTCTTCTTTTACTCTTATTTCCCCCAAGTAAATTTCATTCCTTTGATAGGAAATTTTATAGATAATTTGATTCATATTTATTGACACTAAGTTTTAGAAAATAAAGGTCATTTTAAGGTTGCCAAAACTCTTTTGAGATGCCTGTTCCTAATTACTCTATGGAAAGGAGATAAATTCATAGAAGTGTTAACAAGGATTCTGGAGAACAGTGATTATTTTCTCACTGAGTTTTGGGTAAGGATGTTGGACTGCCCTGGGCCTTGGGAGATTAAGATAGAAGAGACATTGGGCCTCCCCTGCCTCCGCCAACCATCTCCTGAGTTCATCTATTTTCTGTGGTAGCCTTTTAAGAAGGATTTTGTTTGAAGGAAAATAGGGTTATGTTGCTGTAAAAAGATTGAAAACCACTGGTAGGATTGTCACACAGGGGTGCTTAGTTGCTCAGTCAGTTAAGTGTCTGACTTCAGCTCACATCATGATCTCCAGGTGTGTGAGTTCAAGCCCCGCATTGGGCTCTTGGCTATGAGCGCAGAGCCTGCTTTGGATCCTCGGTCTCCCTCTCTGCTTCTCCCCCGTGTGTGCACACGTGCTCGGTCACTCTCTCAAAAGTAAACATTGAAAGTAAATAAAATATCAGATACACAAAAAAAGTATTGTCCCTGTAGATACAGACATTGAGGCCCATAGAATTTAAGGTTTGCCTAAGGTGTCCCACAGAAGACTAGTGGCATAGCCAGGACTTAACATGTCCCTGCTCGTTTCTTCCACCACTGTTTACAGTGACGGCTCTAGAGCACATGGGTTTTGGACAAGTTCCTTACAGCTCTGGGAGCTGAAGCTTGTGTCTCTGACTTTGAGGTATTTTTTGTTTTTTAATTTTTTTTTTTACATTTATTTATTTTTGAGAGACAGACAATGTGAGCGGGGGAGGGGCAGAGAGAGAAGGAGACACAGAATCTAAAACAGGCTGCAGGCTCTGAGCAAGCATTCAGCACAGAGCATGACCTATGAACTGTGAGATTATGACCTGAGCCAAAGTCAGATGCTCAACTGACTGAGCCACTCAGGCTCCCTGAGGTACTTTTTGTGGTGCACTTTTGCCCGTTTAAAAAAGTCCTAAGTGGGGCACCTGAGTGGCTCAGTTGGCTGAGCACACAGCTTCGGTCAGCTCATGGAATCTCATAGTTTGTAAGTTCGAGCCCTGCATCAGGCTCTGTGTTGGCAGCTCAGAGCCTGGAGCCTTCTTTGGATTCTGTATCTCCCTCTCTCTCTGTCTCTCTCTGCTCGTGCCCTGTCTCTCAAAAATAAATAAAACACATTAAAACAATTTTTTTTAATTCTGAAGAAAATGGCATTAGTATTATTTTCTGAATTTTAAAGTCCATATAAAACTTCAACATATATGTAGGCAAGTGTAATTGATGGCTTTAATACTGGTTTTCTTAAAAAATGGCCTTTTAGGGGCGCCTGGGTGGCTTAGTCGGATAAGCATCGACTTTCGCTTAGGTCATGATCTCGCAGTTCATGGGTTTGGGCCCCGCGTCGGGCTCTGTGCTGACTGCCAGCTCAGAGCCTGGAGCCTGTTTCGGTCTGTGACTCCCTCTCTCTCTGACCCTCCCCTGCTCACACTGTCACTCTCTCTCTCTCCTAGAAATAAATTTAAAAAAAAAAACATTAAAAAAAAATGGCCTTTTAATATGTTTTAGAAAGAGTAGGTGTGTTTTACTTTATATATTTAGTATAGTCACTTAGGAATAAGCTTTCTTTTTTTAATTTCAGAACCCGAGCAAACCTCACTTCAATCACTACATGTTTGAAGCAATATGTTTATCCATAAGAATAACTTGCAAAGCTAACCCTGCTGCTGTTGTAAATTTTGAGGAGGCTTTATTTCTTGTGTTTACTGAAATTTTACAAAATGATGTACAAGGTAAGCTAAAGGATGTTATTTTCTTTATTACTGAATACAACTTTTTAAAGAAATTTAATGTTTTTGAGAGAGAGAGACATGCAAGTGGGGGACGGGAATACAGAGAGGGAGACACAGAATTCAAAGCAGGCTCCAGGCTCTGAGCAGTCAGCACAGAACCTGATGTGGGGCTTGAACTCATGAGCTGTGAGATTATGACCTGAGCCAAAATCAGACGTGTAACTGAACCACCCAGGCGTCCCTGAATAAAGCTATTAAAGGGGTTAATAAAACGCAGCCTCTGCCTAAGAGGTGTGCACCTTTTGTATGAGAGCCATTACCTTTTGAATCTGACAACTCTGTGTTTACTTTCATCAACAGAATTTATTCCATATGTCTTTCAAGTGATGTCTTTGCTTCTGGAAACACATAAAAATGACATCCCATCTTCCTATATGGCCTTATTTCCTCATCTCCTTCAGCCGGTGCTTTGGGAAAGAACAGGAAACATTCCTGCTCTAGTGAGGCTTCTCCAAGCATTCTTGGAACGTGGTTCAAACACCATAGCAAGTGCTGCCGCTGACAAAATTGTGAGTGCAATTTATTTTGATGCAAGTTTCTGAGGTAGCTGAAACTGAGGATGGTAGATTTTTTTTTAAATTCTTGATTTAAAATATAATAATGAGGGAAGTAGTAGTAGAAAATACTACTGTAGATTTTATTATAGTTAGGTATCCTTTAATTATCTCTATGGTGGAAAATAAAGAGAGTCAAGTAGGTTAATTTCAAGATCTTAACCTTAAAGGCTTATTGCGATGGGATACTATCTCTGCATTTCAGAAGTAAAAATGGAAGCAAAAACATTATTATAGCATTACCCTTTTCCAAGACATCACATGTTTAATGTGTAACTTCTCAAAAAATATTCCTTATCTCATTAACTGATTATTTGATCTAATTTGTTGTAGCCTGGGTTATTAGGTGTGTTCCAGAAGCTAATTGCATCCAAAGCCAATGACCACCAAGGTTTTTATCTTCTAAACAGTATAATAGAGCACATGCCTCCGTGAGTATGAGTATAAAGCCTCACCAGGATTATTCAAGCACTGTTAGGTACTAAGATGATGTTGAATTGATACATTGTTGCTTTTATTCAATTCTTCAGTGATTCTGTTGATCAGTATAGGAAGCAGATCTTCATTCTGCTATTCCAGAGACTTCAAAATTCCAAAACAACAAAGTTTATCAAGAGTAAGTAAAATCATTTGGCTATTCCTACAGAAATAATTAAGGAAGATAGCTAAAACTCTTAGATTTTCTGGGTACATATAAATGTTTTATCAAGTTATAAGCTTTGCATATAAAATATTTTAAGATGTTTGTATTCTCCAAACATGAAGTCACTTTCAAATATATTGTGTTCCAGAGGTTTCTAAGGTTAGATATCAGACCACTTTTTGTCTATACTAGATGTCTAAACTGTATAAGAAAGGCACATATTGATGCCACAGTTGGCCATTGGTTTTAATGATTGTGAATATTTCACTTGGCGGATTTCAGTGCTGAATTGCTTGTTCCGCGCAGTGGGGCCTCTGTACTGATATTCTGCATCTCCTTTCAACAGGCTTCTTAGTCTTTATTAATTTGTATTGCATAAAGTATGGGGCGTTGGCGCTGCAAGAAATATTTGATGATATACAACCAAAGTAAGTTTGTTTTTATTATTTATTACAAATAAGAAAAAAACTTGTTTATTTTGGGGGAGAGAGCGTGTGCATGAGCAGGAGAGGGGCAGAGAGAATCCCAAGCAGACTCTGTGCTGTCCATAAGGAGCTCAGTCCCACAAACCGTGGATCATGACCTGAGTCAAAACCAAGAGTCAGACACTTAACAGACCGAGCCACCCAGGTAGGTGCTCCTATGATTTATTTTTTAAAGCAAAAAAATGGACCTCTTTTAGCACAAACCAGTATTTCTATTTTATACATGGTTTCATAGTTCTTGGTTTTCAAAATATTCTTAGGACTGTTAAATTGCAAAGAAGAAAATCCCTGCAAAACATTTTTCTCCCCCACCTCTGCCAGCCAGTCTTCTCTGTTACCGATGCTTAGGGTTGTCTCCAGGAGCCTGCTTCACCCTCAGTGTAGATACAGAGTGTAGTTTGGTGGCATTTCCCATTTAATAAGAAAAGGAAGGATAGAAAGAAATAGAACAATTTGGAGGCAAAATTCAAGTTAGATCCCTGTATTGCTATTGTATCCCCCAAAGTCCAGATTGCCTGAAATGTAAAAAATAATTAACCTGAAATGTCACACCAGAGAATATGCTTCCCAGTAGGAGAGGCTGATGAGGAAATCCATTTCATGAACTGTTTGTGGGTACCTAAACGGGCATGCTCTTGCTATATATAGAGTAAGAAATATGCACACTTTTATTTTATCTAGAGCTGAAATTTCCAGTATCTTCGATAACCCACTATTTCTACTTCAGGTATCTGTAGTAAAGTATACACTGAGGATTTTCCCTTAATTTATTATCATGAAAAACTTTATTTCTGGATGTTTACAACAACATATTAGAATTGTTGGCCAAATCTTTTAATTTTTTAATATAGCCTAACATTTACATGGGTACAGGTCTGTAAACATAGAGTTGGAAGTTTCTAATTCAGAAATGTTGAAACTAGTTACTGCTGGATAGTGGGGTTATGGGTAATTCATTTTCTTCTTTCCCTTGCTGATCTTTTTGTTTGTTTAAATTTTTAATGTTTATTTATTTTGAGAGAGAGCCCGAGCCCAAGTTGGGGAGGGACAGAGAGACACAGAATCCAAAGTAGGCTACAGGCTCCCAGCTGGCAGCACAGAGCCTGATGCAGGGCTTGAAACCATGAGCTGTGACATCAGGACCTGAGCCGAAGCTGAATGCTTACTGGACTGAGCCACCCAGGAGCCCTGCTTATCTGTTTTCTAATATCTAATTTTTCAAAATTTCATTGAGTAATTTTTTAGAAAAACCTACAAAACAAAAAAAAAAAGTGGCCATGAAGATTCTCTTTGAGCACAGTCATTAAGAGTATTTTACAGAAGTTGTTGGCAGCGCTTGGCTGGAGTTGAGGTCTGAGGTTTTGTTGTTGTTTTGGCATCTCGAGGACTCAGCCGATTCAGTTGACCAGCTTGTTATTTTGATTTTTTATATTCCTAAGGAGTCAGCGTAAATAACATCTAAGAATTTCATAGTGTAATTATAGTGTTAGTCTAACGTAAAGTTTTCTTTTAATAGAATGTTTGGGATGGTTTTGGAAAAAATCATTATTCCTGAAATTCAGAAAGTATCTGGAAATGTTGAGAAAAAGATTTGTGCAGTTGGCATAACCAAATTACTAACGGAATGTCCTCCGATGATGGACACAGAGTACACCAAGCTATGGTAAGTAAAGTTGTTAGAAATTACAGCTTCCTTCACTTGTGACTACAAAATCACACAGGCTTATTCTCTTGACAGCTGAGACTTGGGTTTGGTCTCAGGTTCTCCACTAGCAACCATCAGATCCAAGACAGGACATTTGGGTCCTTCTGGGCCTAGAAAGAACTTTAAAATTTTTAAAAAATGTTTGACAGAGTGAGAGAGGGCAAGCAAGTGGGGGAAGGTTGCAGACAGAACCTGCCTAGCTCCGTGCTGCCAGTGCAGAGCTTGACGCGGGGCTCAGTCACACAAACCGTGAGATCATGACCTGAGGTGAGAGACCAAGAGCCCAGATTCTCAGTTGACTCATCTACCCAGGCATCCTTAGGCCTAGAAACTTCTTGTTCTTGCTTCCTAAACTTTATTGGAGGGGGCTCATGAGAATCTGGTGAAAGTCCCTTGTCTGCATTATCCCTAGGACTGTTCGTGACAGACACCCAACTGAACTGGCCTAAATTGTTAAAAGGAATATTTGGAGCACCTGGGTGGCTCCGTCAGTTAAGCCTCCAACTTCCACTCTGGTCATGATCTTGCAGCTTCTGGGTTCAAGCCCTACATCAGGCTTTGTGCCTCCCTCTTTTTCTGCCCCTCCCTTGCTTGCACTCTGTCTCTCTCCCTCTCAAAAATAAACTTAAAAAAATTTTTTTTAAAGGAGAAATCGAATAGGCTAAGAGAATTTATTACATGCATGTGCTTGGTGTCTATTATTACTGGCTTTTCTCAACCTCTTGCATCTCCTTTCCTCATTTTGAGTTCACTTAGGCCACTTCTTCCAGAAAGGGATCTGATGATTTGGGGCTTTTTTCCCTTCTATTTTAGAGGTCCCTTACTACTCTTTAGACTGGGGGTCTCTAATTTTGCATCTCTGAAGAATTGCTTATTGTTGAAGTGAATATTTCTGAAGATCTAATTTTTCACCTGTTGCTTTCTTCAAATCCAGGACTCCTCTATTACAGTCCCTCATTGGCCTTTTTGAGTTACCTGAAGATGATACCATTCCTGATGAAGAACATTTTATTGACATAGAAGATACACCAGGATATCAGACTGCCTTCTCACAGCTGGCATTTGCCGGGAAAAAAGAGCATGATCCTGTAGGTCAGATGGTAAATAACCCCAAAATTCACCTGGCACAGTCACTTCACAAGTTGTCTACTGCCTGTCCAGGAAGGGTAAGTGACTGTTGTCACAGAACTCTGAGTAGTGGAGACTTTCATAGTTATTCTGGTGCATGTCTTCATTGGTCAGCATGTCATACATCCCAGTGAATTATAGTTAGGCCTTCATTTTCTGTAGTTAAAATGATGTGCTAGAAATAGATTTTAAGCAGATGATTTTCAGAGTAAAGACAAAGCAGGGTAATAACCACTGCCCCCCCTTTTTCTTAAAGTATTATTTAAGTAATCTCTACACCTGACATGAGTTTGAACTCAAGACCCTGAGGTCAAGGGCCACATGTTCTTGTGACTGAGCTATCCAGGCCACCTAAAACCCTTTGATTAGAAAGGTGTTTATTTCCCAGATTGAAATAATCCTTTATTGAAATGTAGGCATTTTTTATTTTTTTTAACCACAACATACTCAGAAATTAAAGAATGGATCATGGAGTAAAACCTAGTAATGGCTGTGGAGTTATATTAGCTATCATCTTTAACAGAGCCTTCTAGATTACCTGATAATTTTTATTGTTTTATTATGAAAAACCTCAAGCACACAGAACCATCGTGTGCTGACCTTCAAAAATGACCAGCGTTCTGCCAACCATGTATCATTTGTTTCTCAGGCAGCAGGTTATTTAATCCATATGTCTTTAAAAAAAAAGTCCTTATTGGTCAGCAATGCATACATATTTTTTAGTCTTCCCCCCCCCCAGTACCTCTACCACACTGAAGAGCAGCAGTTCCTTATGGAACTGCTTCTGAGACCTGTCTCGTTTTTTTTTTAATGTTTATTTTTTGAGAGAGTGCGTGTGCACGAGTAGGGGAAGGGCAGAGAGAGAGACACAGAATTTGAAGAGGGCTTCAGGCTCCGAGCTGTCAGCACAGAGCCCGACACCAGCCTTAAACCCACGCAACATGAAATCATGACCTGAGCCAAAGTCAGACACTTAACTGACAGAACCACCCAGGTGCCCGGAGACCTGTCCAGTTTTAAAGGCATGAAGCACTTGGTATCTTTAGGAATCCCTGTAAGAGTCCCTGGTGACAGACTGCCCTTCCTAACCTGTGGCACTTCTTCCATAGAGGGGGTAGAAGATGGGGCTTGTGTTGGTTCGTTAAGATCTCCAACAATCAGTATGTGTCTTATAGGTTCCATCGATGGTGAGCACCAGCCTCAATGCAGAAGCGCTCCAGTATCTCCAGGGATATCTTCAGGCGGCCAGTGTGACACTGCTTTGAACTGCATTTTCCAAACTGGCTCAGCCCAGGAGTGTTTCTGAGGAAATCACATAGACATCCGAGCAGAGCTACATTAAAGCAAGTTTTCCTTTTGAACTTGTCACAAATTCCATCTTGTAATGAATATTAAATCTTGCTTTATGCTGAACCCTGAGCAAATTAGGTGGTTTGTATGATCATAAATATAAGTGGGTGACTTTTCCAGGTTGCAGCTTCAAGGGACAAGTATCAGTAGTTCAGTACATGATCATGAGTTGAGCGTTTGCACTGTTTCGAGAATGTTAACATTGTGACGGACACTGAGCGGTGGAGACTTTTTTCTGTTACTAAATCCTTTTGTTTTGAGGCATTGCCATTTGTGTTTCTTTCATCTTTTGTATTTTTGTCTATTTCCTTAAGCTTTTATTGGAAATGTGAGTGAAGAATCACTGGTGTAACTTGCCAAGAAATGCACATTTCATGGTTTCAAATCTGTAATCAGCAATAAAAAAAAAAAAGCCCCCTGAAATATGTATCCAAAAACATCTTAAGGACAGGTTTTTGGTGCTGATAATTTAATAATGAAGAACTTAATTCAAAATCAGATTAGTCTTTCCTTACCAGGGAAAAGGGAACATTAATACAGGTTTGGGGCTTATCTATTAGAACTTCCCTGGACCCGTTCCCAGGCGGCGGCATGAACTCCGGGCAGATGGTTCCCCTCTGTGGATGGGAGAGAAGCGAAGCGCCCTGCCTGGTGTCACGAGGCTGGTAGGTACTTTAGACGGTGTATTCAGTGTCTGCCTTCTCCGCAGATTGGAGGTTACTTGGAACTTCTCAAACAGCAGTACTGTAGAAGCTGATGTCTACGTGAGTCACAGGAGTGGGTCTGTGCTAGCAAACAAGGCTGCCTAGGCAGGGTCTGTGACCATTCATTTTTAGGGAGTGAGCAGACTATCTCATTTGAGAGGCACAGTTTACTTATGCTGGAATTGTCCATTTAGTGCAGATTGAACTAGAATCTCACTCTGCACAGGTCACTGATTTCTTTTAAAATTCAGGTACCAAACTTGAATGCTTTTTCTTCACACGTTGTTATAGTGTTGCTTGAGAAATTATCCAGTTTAACTGGAGTGTTGTTGTCCCAATCTAATCACTTTTGTCTTGACATAGTGATGGAAGCAGTAAATGCTATTACTATTTAAATGGTCATTGGCAGAAGGGTACTGAAGGTAGTATTGGGATCCACTTTTAAACTCTAAAACCTGGAATAGAAAACAATCGGTGATGATGGTTATGTTTGCTGCTTTTGTAAGCTCTGAGAGCGCCTTTTGGGCTCTGTTGTTGCGGAGGCTGTTGTAGAACAGGTAAGCGCACAGCACGTCTGCTACAGACCGTGCTTGTTGCAGCATCTTAAACTTGGAGGACTAACTGATGAGGCTGTGGACTTTTTCCTTTTAAAATCGTTTCTGAGCAGGAAGACTGGTAGTTTCTTAAAAATGCTTTAAATTGAGATTTCTTATTCCATCATCTTAGTTTGTTTAACCTTTAAAGATTTTTGAAATAATAGGGGCGCCTGGGTGGCTTAGTCGGTTAAGCGTCCGACTTTCACTTAGGTCATGATCTCGCGGTTCGTGGGTTCGTGCCCCTCGTCGGGCTCTGTGCTGACTGCCGGCTCAGAGCCTGGAGCCTGTTTCAGTCTGTGACTCCCTCTCTCTCTGACCCTCCCCTGCTCACGCTGTCTCTCTCCTAGAAATAAAAAAAAAAAAAAAAAAAAATTAAAAAAAAAAAGATTTTTGAAATAATATGTAGTGAGTTTGTGACAGGTCTTAGTGACTTTCTCGGTGGTGAGGCCAATTCTTGGTGGGTTTAAAGAGTTGGTTGATACTTTGAAGTAGGTCCAATCTCTTGAATTACTCTGCCATGTACTTGTGTCACCTTGAGCAAATTACTCAGTCTCTCCACTTTGATTTCTTCTGGGGGGAAAAAAAATCACCTTCAGGATGGTGGAAAGACAAAATGACGTACTTAAAGCAGAGAACATATATAGAGTAAGTACTGATAAATAGAGGCTGCTACTTACCTGTTCAGGGTGGGGCTGGGGACAAGCAGGGGGCTTGGCTGGGAGGAAGTGTTAGTTACTTACCAGTACTCCAGCAGCTCTGGGGAGAGAGAAACCTTTCCAGAAGGGTCCTGCCCTAGGTAAGGTGCTCACCCTAACAAGGGCAATTTTCCCCCATGTCTAAATGTGTCTATAAACTGCAGAGTTCCTCGTGAGAGCCTCCTGCTGGGCCCATGGGTTCTTTCTGCACATCTCCCCTTTTAACAACCTGATTTTTAAAAATAACTTTTCTAATTATAAATGTATTTACTTTGTTGGAAACTTGGAAAATACTTAAAAACCATTCATATTCCTACCATTAAATATCCTGGTTTTCTTCTCACCACCCCCCCCCCCAGCAAAGTTGAGATCATTATAATTTTATATGCTTTTTGAAAAACATAAATCTTTTACTTGGTAAATAAACATTACCCAAATAATTATAACCACTGTTGGAAATGATAAGATTCTTGAACTGAACGTACCTTATACATCAGTCTTTCTATCTCTGTTTCCTAATAGCGGGAATGACGGGCCAGTTATCCTGTGGAAAGGTCTCTGCCAATTTCTGAGCACACCCTACTCCTACTGGGCGTTTTCCCTTTGTTGCTATCTTGATGGGTGAAAATGGGATCTCATCTTTCCACTCGTGCAGCATAACCAATGTGGTGTTAATGAAGCTGACGTGTGTGTGGGGTTCACTGAGGACAGGTGTCCACCTTTACTCCTGGAGACAGCGGCTTCCGGCACAGGCTGCCTGTAGTTCCTCCTCTTCCTGACACGCCAGCCTCCAGCCATCCGTCCCCTCCCTGCTGTGGAAAGTAAGACTGCAGATGACGCCTCTTCTACCTTCCTAGGGTGTTTTTAGTGATGATGTTTTTTGATTCTTTTTGTCTCCAACTTTGGCTAGTGTCTCCTGACACCTCAGCATCGACGATAAGGTCCTCTCTAGCGTGGCTGCTGTCCCTTCACTTTTACACAATCACAGGAGAGGGGGCTTCGTTCAGTGCAGTATCTGTAGGTCTCTTGAAAGGGGGAAGTGATGAACAGTACTTGTTACTGATGGCAAAGGGAGAGCTGAGTGTCGGGCCTGGCAAGGGGGCGGTTCAAGGCTGATTTCCTCTTCCTTGGGTCCAGGGTCTTGACTTTTGCATTCTTTAAGAGAATGTTCTTAGAGTCAAGGTCAAATGGAGGGGGTGTTTTTTTTGGTCATACTCCCCATCAGTTGCTAAAAGCCAAGTTCCATGTTGGCTTGCATTATATTTGGATCCTGGCTTTTAGTCTTTGTTTTTTCCCTGAAGTTGCTGGCTTTTTTCTTATTCTGTGTCGCACGGCATCTCTAACTCTTCGTTGAGGTGCACTTTTTACAGATCGCTGATGTGCCATGGGGGCTCTCCACATGGCTAAGGCTCCCGGTCAAGCCTCCTACTATCAGTGTCCATGAAAACTTTGAGAACCGGACGTGAGTCTTTGGTTGAGAATCTGATAGGTCCGTGATCCTTATTCCTGAGAGGTGGAGAAAGTTACCAGGTCACACAGCTGGATGAGAACAGGCCTGAGATTCCTACCCAGGCAGCACAGCCTCCAGAGCGTAGGGCTTGGCACACATCAGAAATAGGTAATCTGTTAATAAGGGAAAGATCATGAGGTGCTCTGCTGATAACTTCTTAAAAGTATACATTTTTAAAATATCTTTTTGAGAGCATGTTTGGGGGAGGGGCAGAGAGAGAGGGAGACACAGAATCCGAAGCAGGCTCCAGGCTCTGAGCTGTCAGTGTAGAGCCTAACGTGGGGCCTGAACTCCTAAGCCATGAAATCGTGACCTGAAGTCAGACACTTAACCGACTGAGCCACCCAGGCGCCCCCTAATAAAAGTATAAATACTAGATGTGCTCTTTTGTTCCTGTTAGGAAAAACTTGGTGGCCCAGATGTGTGACTGTAAGGCAGGACTTACCCTTGGGTCCACCCTGGGGTCTTCTTAGGACTGGTCTTCTGTAGGGCAAAGGAGCTTCGTGGATCGGTTGAAAATAACTCCAAGTAATTCCTAATGGAGTCTCTAAAAGAGCTAAGACGGTCTGGTTACAGATACACAGGACCACACTGCCCCTGGTTAGACAGCTTTTATCCACCCACCCTTCCGTGGGGTTGCTGCGTGACATGTGGTAAAGGCTGTTTTTAAAATGCCCAAGTGTGGGGGCGCCTGGGTGGCTTAGTCGGTTAAGCGTCCGACTTTCGCTTAGGTCATGATCTCGTGATTTGTGGGTTCGAGCCCCATGTCGGGCTCTGTGCTGACTGCCAGCTCAGAGCCTGGAGCCTGTTTCAGAGTCTGTATCTCTCTCTCTCTCTGACCCTCCCCTGCTCACGCTGTCTCTCTCTCTCTCTCTCTCTCCTAGAAATAAATAAAAAAAAAATAAAAAAATAAAATAAAATAAATAATAAAATGCCCAAGTGTGGCTGGAGAAGGCCATCGAATTATATGAAGTCATTTACCTATTTCTGGGCTTCCTTCCTTCTCTATTAGAGGATATGAGCGGGAAGCGCTGTCCAGGTGAAGAGTGAGCCACAAAAGGCCGGTCCAGGAGAAGTTTCTCGGATATTTTTGCAAAGCCAGGTGGGAAACGCTCAGAGAAAAGAAACTTCTTGCACTGGAGAAGGGAATTAGAGTTGCCCTCTTGAGTCTAAAGGAGAAAATGATCGCTGCTCCCAGGTGCCTGGGTTTCTGCAGCAAACACCAGCTGAGCAGACGGTCTGGGACAGCGGAAGCAGCAGAGCCTGGCCCCGGCTGGGTCTTCCCACTCACAGCAGCCCCTTGTGCTGGGTAGAAAGAGGGAGGGAGTCGCAGCCATGGGCCTCCTGAGCACCCTGGTCAGGGAGGCTAAAAACCCTCCCCTAAGGACAAGCAGGGTGGGGACAACAGACTTGAGGCAACTGCCACAGGTTGCGCATTCCAACCCCCCAGCCGTGTGACCACTTCACCGTCGGCTCTGACTTTCCCGCCACAAGCCACTGGTCTAGTCTTTCCCAGTGTCCTGAATGGGCTGCTTAGGAAACTCCCTTCAGTCCCAAGAACAGATGGGCTCTGACCTTGAACAGCAGTCTCCAGAGCCAAGGGACACATGTCTGAAGTAGCATGGCCAAAAGTGGCCTCCCTTAACATGACTTGAAGGGGCTGTGGTGCTATCAAAAGGAACATCTGTGACTTACGGTTATGTTTTGTATTAGGATGAAATCACTAGCAATGTTACTGCTTAGGACGGCGGTTCTCAAAGCATCCCCTAGGACCTTATTAGAGAAATATCAACGCGGAGTCCCAGACCGTCTGTACCACCAACTCGGGACTGGGAACCAGCGGCCATTTAACAGCCCTCCACGTGGGGTGACGCCACAATACTCCGTTGTTAGGCTGCTCAACAGTGATTCGGGATAGAGCAAAGTGAATCCACCAAAAAGACACAGACCTGGTAAGAGGCAGACAGGGTAGGTGGTCCCATCGGTGGCCCTCTGCCAAAAGGCACCCATTCCCTACTATTCCAGATGAGACAGGCTCAAATTCTTGCTCTCAGAGCATCTGTCGCTACAACACTTCTTGAGAGACATGCAGTGGACTCGGGCCTGCATTCTAATAGGAAGACCGTGAGAGCCAGATAGGACAGAACGAGCAAGAGTAAGACTCCGCATTTCCAGTGAGGAATCGGGCAAATTCATCTCCATCCAGTAGCCTGAGTGGTTGGACCATAAAGACAAACCAGGAGCAACCGGCTTCTGTCTTTGGGCTAAAAGAATAGAAGGTATTTACAAAGCACGTCCAGCACTAGGCTGAGAAGCTACTTACATGTACTGTCTTAACTGCATGAGAGAAGTGGTTTTCTACTTTACAGATGGGGAAACTGAGGCACAGAGAGGTGAGATAAATAAATTGAGGTCTCAGCAAAGAGGTGACCAGCAGCTGTGCTTGTGAGCAGCGCACACTGCTCTCTGGGTCAGCACACTGCCTCACCCTCTGAGAAGGCCTCCACCAAACGTTAATCATTCGTCCACATACATTATAGCACCTTGGTCCTTCAGAAGGTGATCTCTGCCCAGAAGTCACGTCCACGTGGAAGTCCACCCTCTACTATGCTGCTCCCTCGTGCGTGCCCTTCGGAAAATATTATGTGGCCCAAGAGAGCAATGACAAAGGCTGGTCTGGGTCTGGGGCCACTCAGACCTTGGGGCTTTCAGAGGACAGACTGTTGCCAACAAATCCTCTAAGCCCAGACTCCCCAAACTGAGCCATTCAACATGGCCAAAAATGCCAGTCCTGGAGGTACAGTGGGGGGCATAGCTGCCTTCCAACATGGCCAGAAGCCAACTTGTCTCCCTCCCCTGAGCTAGGGGAGGTCTGCACATTGCTGGTTTCCTTGCGTGGAGGAGTCTGACTCCCCTTCCACATTTATATTCCCTTGCCCGTGAAAGAGCCCATCAGACAGGAGCGTAACACCAGGGCCCAGAGAACCTCCGGGCTTGCCCTCCCACCCCATCCGCACAGGTCTCCCCATCTAACCATCTGTCCGCTGAGCACGGGCGCGCAATATACAGGATACACACCAGCCACAGACCCCCAGCAGGTATCTGCACAGAACAAAAGCCCAAGGGATTTCCAAACCCTACAGAAGCTCCGGCCATTTCTTGGGGACGGCCTTTTTGGCAGCCCGAGAAAATACATGATTTAAAAGGCACATACAGTTTTGAATAATGATAGAATTTGGATCATTCCAGAGTGGGACCAACTGCTCACCCATCTATTCGCACTCAGTAATGTCCGAGGTCAGAGAGACGCACTGCACTTCTACAGCACCCGAAGGAAGTGGGGTGACCGTGATAAGCTAAAGTGGATGCAGAGCCTGCAGGTTTCTGGGGTAGGCGGATGGCATTTCGGATCCTGCCTGCTCCTGGCCCTGCTTTACAACACCATTTTGTGTGCACTGCACATCTGGTCACGAAAAGAACCACATGTGAACAGGGATTGGAAAAAATGATAAGATGGAAGATCCGGGCATTAACTTCCAAATTTTTTAGTTGTCCTTGCGAGCCTAGTGGGTAATGTCCATCAAAGTAGGTTTTGATGAGTATTTGTGGACCAAGATACAAAGGAATAGAGAAGAGAAACACAATGTAAAGAAGGCCCCAGGCGCTGAGCTGTCAGCAGAGCACCCCACGTGGGGCTCAAACTCAGATTGCAAAATCCTGACCTGATCCAAAATCGAACACTTAACTGAGTCACTCACGTGCCCCAGAAATATTTTATTTATTTCTGAGAGCGAGCAAGCGTGAGCAGAGTAGGGTCAGAGGGAGACACAGAATCAAACAGGCTCCAGGCTCTGAGCTGGCTGTCAGCACAGAGCCTGATGCAGGGCTCAAAACCACAAACCGTGAGGTCATGACCTGAGCTGAAGTTGGACACTTAACCGACTGAGCCACCCAGACGCCCCCAGAAATATTTTTAAAAATCAAACTTGAGAGGCACCTGGGTGGCTCAGTTGTAAGATCATGGGACTCTTGATGATGGGGTTGGGAGCTTGAGCCCCACCCACACTGGGTATAGAGATTACTTAAAACTTGGAAGTTCTAAGAAAACTGCCATTGCTTCTTCTAAGAACTTGCATTTCTTTAAAGACATATTGAGGAAAACTGGCTAACTCCTCCCTGACAACCCAGCAGTGCTTGAGTGTTGGACAAATCCATTATTCATGGATTTGAAAATTTCAAATATTGGTCTGTTTTTAACGGCACACAGTGATGTTAAGCACTTAAAGCAGAGATGGTAGTGGTGTACGTTTCTGACATTAAATTACATGCAAACAAAAAGCTGTACAGCTCCGTCCTCAGGTTTAGTTCCTGGTACTGTTTTGAGCTCAGCTCCCGCACAGCAAGCAGCGTGCTGCTTCCAGGGAACGCGCCCTCCCTCCCGCTGGCCGCACAGTCACGGCCCGTCTCTAACACACCTTGGGATCTGGGCCAAGGAAGCCGTCACTGGGCTTTCACCCTGCAAAGCTTCGCCCATGCGCTTGGTGAGCAGGGGAAGGAAACCTAGAAGTGACAGTGTAGTGACCCGCACTAAGAGCTGTGGGTCCCATTCCTGTGGCTCACGAAGGCCTTTTAAAACCAGCAACAAACCAACCAGCTCTGGGGAAATCGTTTTTACTCATTAAAATCTCCCTGTGGGAAGAGGAACTTTACAAAGTCCTGACGTGACATCTATGTACCCACTGTGGGGGACCAAGGCCCAAGCAGGTAGGCCCCAAGGACCACAGGAACCTCTCCCCTCTGAGGACCGATGCTCCACAGACCCTAAGGACCCCCCTCCCCCGTCTTCTCGTGACTGACCGACCCACAGCACCTTTGATGACTGCAGACCTCAGGAACGTTCTGTCCCCCTTCTTGCCCGCAGTCTGGAAATGAGGCGTGCCGGCATCGCCCCAAGGGCAGAAGCACCTTGTTTTAGTTCTAGCCTTGGAACCCTTAGAGATCATACTGGCATAAAACAGCACGTACTCCATTCCCACGTGGCGATCTCAGAGCCTGCTGACCCGGGTGGAGGTGCTACGGGGTGGGAGTGGGGGGTGTCCCTCTGCAGTAGAGGACAGCTCCAGGGCCTTCCCAGAGAGTTTACAATTGAAGAACATTTGAGGACCTCCTAGAACAGAGATGTATCACCTTCGAAAAACCTCCTCTCAAACCTGGAAATCCTTACGTCATCCCTGATACAAAGGGGAAACTTCCTCTTTCTGGAGGTTTGGCGCGAAGGGCCACTCAGCTGGATTTCTTCGAAGGCTGTACCATCCTGCTCCTCCCATCTTTGTTTTGCAGCTGGAGGTCACCAGTGGGCGTACAGCACGGAGGAGCGGGGAGCTGGGCAGAGCCCCCCGCCCCCCACAGCCACATACGAACACTGGGCAGAAGAGGCTGGCAAGGCCGGGGGATTGGCTACAATCTCCATACTGGAGAGGGTACTAAAGACAGAAGGAAGCTGTGAAGAAGGTGCTACTATCCGTATAAATTCAGGGCTTCTAAATATACCTACAGATAAAAAGATGAGTGTTTTGGGGCGCCTGGGTGGCTCAGTCAGTTGGGTGACTGACTTTGGCTCAGGTCATGATTTCATAGTTCTTGAGTTCTAGCCCTACACCAGGCTCTGTCAGCCAGAGCCTGAAGCCTGCTTCAGATTTTGGGTCTCCCTCTCTCTCTGCCCCTCCCCTGCTTGTTCTCTCAAAAATCAACATTAAAAAAATTTTTTTCAGGGGCGCCTGGGTGGCTCAGTCAGTTAAGCGTCCGACTTCAGCTCAGGTCACGATCTCACAGTTCATGGGTTCGAGCCCCGCGTCGGGCTCTGTGCTGACAGCTCAGAGCCTGGAGCCTGTTTCGGATTCTGTGTCTCCCTCTCTCTCTGCCCCTCCCCTGCTCGTGCTCTGTCTCGGTCTCAAAAATAAATGTTAAAAAAAAAATTTTTTTTTTTAAAGATGTTTGTGTGTACATCTAGATACGCACACGCACATACACACATGTGCGCACACAGGTCTGCTTCCTAGTGGTCTGCTCAGAAGGCCTAGGAAACATCCCAGTAGCAGTGAGTGCTCCAAGCACACCCGGACCATGGTGGTTTCTTTTCATGTATGTTTTTCAATCTACGCCCCACAGGGTGGGGGCTCAAATTCACAGCCCTGAGATGAAGAGTCGTGTGCTCTACTGACTGAGCCAGGCAGGCGCCCCACCCCCGCCCAGACCCTGTTTGTTCAGACGTGGTCACTAAAGGGGACCAGGGCTCCTTGGAGAACCGGCTGACTCCAGGACTAGGGAAAGGGAAATATTTTCCCTCTCGCTGCTTTTATCCCTGCGACGTCAAATCCCCTTCTGTCCCTGAGCTCGCTCGCGCTCTCCCCTCCATAACCTTCTGACCACTCTGTCCTCCTGGCGGTCCAACCCACGGCTGGTTTTTATACTGAACCACCTCTATGAGCATCTTCCAAAATGAAACAGAAAGCTGCCAGCCTACTCCTCAGCCAGGGTTGAACGCAGTGCCTCACCTTCCTCCTCCGAGTGTGAGCGCACCTGCAGGAAGTGAGGAGACTTGCAGTGTCGAGAAATTTCCTCCTCTGGCTCATTTCTTCAGGTGACAGTGTCAGGTTCAAGAGGAGAGGCCTCTCCCCTCACCTGGCTGCCCACCCGCCACGCTTCTACACCCTCACATCTTTCCTCACTTCTTTAGATACTGCTCGAAGGGACCAAAAATTCATTAGTAGCTGTTTATTGATCAATGGTTTGATATAAAGTTATTTCAGATCTTCAGAATTTTGTCCAAATAGAATCACAAGAATTACAAAGTTTTGTTTTTTTAAAAAAAAAAAAAAAAGGTAGGAGGCAGGTTGGGAGGGGACCAACCTCACAGTAGTGGCATTTAAGAATAAATTAACAAAAAAAATTTAGTATTACCATTTATTGGTGACAAACACTATGTATGTTTTACTTACATTCCATGGGGAGAAAAAATTCCAGCGTAAACATCGGAATCGAAAGCAGTACTTAACTCGCAAGACTACGGTGCTTTTCATCTGGACCATATGCAGGACCTTACCACACACGCTTCCGTGCGCAGTAACACAACATCAAAAGCAACAGTTTCGGAGCTCAACACAGGCCATTCTTTTCTGCCCTACATGGAGATGTAACAGCAGTACAAAGCACTCCAGGAAAACCCATCTGTGGGTCTAGATGTAATACACGGAGACCATATCCTGTAGTGTGAAAGCTATGTGTCCTCAAGAGCCGTAGGTATAGACATACAATTTTTTTTAATAATCTTTAAAACAAAGATCAAAATTCATTTGTTTAAGTCCTGTTGCATTAACAAAAATAAGGAACCAAATGATCATTAAAGTTTAAAACTCCTAAACTGTCCAATTTATACAACCAGGGGAGACTTCATCTAGGACGCCGAGAAGCCCAGGATCGTTCCAGCGGAACCAGACGGCACCCCGTCCGTGTCACTGGGACGGTCCTGGCTTAGTCTGACAAAGTAGAAACGTAGAACCACATACACACGGATATGATCTCTGCTGATTAGGTTTCCGACAGGGTCAGTCTCGGACACGTTTCTAAACTGTGCTATGTATGGAACTAGATACAACTGAGAAACTCTCAAAGGAGAACGTATATAGTGTCGTTTCAATCAAAAGAAAAGAAAACTAAGAATACGCATCTGTTGGAAGAGAAAGCAGTGGTGACGGTGTGGGCACCGCGAGGTGGGGTGCAGCGCGCTAGAACGGTTAGTTGGCGCTGAGTAGGAAGCATGTGATTTTCTCTGGTGCTCTCAGCTCTGGGGCTGGTCTAAGGCCCCTATGTCCCCGGCGTGGGCGGCCAGGCTTCGTCCCGAGTGTCGGTATGAGCCAGTCTGAGAAAGGGTCACGCGCTCTTCCTCCTGTGTCCTTAACGGCCCAAGTGGCGGCGGCGGCCGAGCACCGAGCCTGCTGCTTTCCCGGTCAAGCCAGGGCCACTTGACAGGCCCCGCTGTGCCCCGCAGCAAGCAGCTGCCTGCGTGTGGGGACAAAACACCGTGCACGTGTAGCCACTCCGCCTCCCTGCGTCCCCGTCTTCGTCACCACTGCCGCCTCTGCTTTACCCAGCACGTCTCTCAGCCCACTGGAGGTATCAGAGATTCCAAATTCTTGAAGCAGTTTCAGTATTTTCAGTATATATGTTGGGGTTTTACAACGGTTCGTGGCCAGAAAAGGTTCAGCACCTCCCACACCTTCAAGGAAGAAGAAAAGTGAAAAAATGATGCCAGTTTTGAAATTTAAGGGAATTAAACCCACGTTACAAATGAAAAGAAATGAGCTGACACTGAAGTCCAAAAGCACAGGCCCCGGTTTATGCTAACTGGGTTCAAGTTTTGTCGGGATGTTACTGCCAACTGAAAAAAATCACTGCGGAGAATCGTGTAGTATGGCGGCTCTGGGAGGGAAGAAATAATGAAGCACAGGATTATATTTGCATCAAGAAACACATAGAAAAGATAAACTAATAAAAATGTGATCTCTGACTCTTAATGACAGAGAACAGATGGGGGTTGCTAGAGGGGATGTGGGGGGGGGATGGGCTAGATGGGGGGGTGGCAGTAAGGAGGGCGCGGTTTGGACACGCACTGGGTGTTGTGCGTAAGTGACGCATCGCTGAATTCTCCTCCTGAAATCAGTACCGCGCTGTAGGTTATAAAGACAATCCTGGGAGGAAAAAAAAGCTCCAGGATGAGCTGGGTGGGGGCTGCACGGAGGGCAAGACTGATCACTGTGCACCTTTGAAAATAATTTTGTTTTTGGAAGCACGTGACTGTATTACCTATTCAAAAATTTTAAAAAACGCTCTGCCCCCAACTTAGAAACCTCCTGGGAGAAAGGGACAGAAAAGGGACTGAGGTGAGTTTCACTACTGAGTTGAGCTGACAGTTTGAATTTAATGCAAATGAGGAAAAGAGCTGCCTTTCCGTGTAAACGGGCACACTCACACAGACATTGGTCCATTTCCTGTTCTTGGCATCTCTGTGCTTTGTTGGTCCAACTCAGACAGCAACTTTAAAATATTCAGTGCAGCCTGGCAGGGACGAAAGGGAGAGTCAACGTGCAGCCGCTGCCCGCGAGGGACCAAACGGGGAGCCCCCCAAATCACACTTTGCCTTAACATGTCAATTTTTAATTTAAAATACAAACTAAAAAATGACCCATGTTTACCTCACTGAATCACAACCTCTGTTAATTAAGTTTTCTTCCAGTATTTTTAACCTTGTGGTAACCAGAATACAAATTCTGTATCCTACTCAAAAACAAAAGCCTCTCGTGTTTCCTTGCTACTTTGCTAGAATACATGATCTTTAACATTAACCTGACGGATGCCTTACATCCCAGCAGGTGGATATACCACGGCTTACTCAGATTTATCAATTCTGTTTCTCAGTTTTAGTATTTCTCGTAACAGTAGTTTCACCTGAACACCACACACCACAGTAAGGGACTTTCTGCAGCTCCCCCAAACTCGGGCCTGGGGTTCCGTGTATCTGTTCACGTGGAGGAGTTCCAGGTCCACCCCCCAGGTCAGCACAGGCAAGGGGAGGGAACGGGTATCTAAACCTGATGAAGTCCGATAAACAGGATGAGAACTCAACCCCATAAACTAAGGAAGGGGTCTTCAAAAGACGAAATCTAGGAAACAACCAAAGCCTATGCGAGAGCCCATTTCCGGTCTTCCCCAGGCCAACAACAGGCAGGAGCCAGGCCCGCTGGTAACATACCATGTCATGGCAGGACTCCACATCCTTTCCAATCCCGTGGCTGATCAGAGGTGGCTGAGAGGAGCAATTGATTAGAGACACAAATTCGTTCTTGTTGTTTTTGGGGAAGTCTTTGTATTCAACCTGAGGGGAGAAGAAAGCTGAGGCCGGGCAGGGAAGGGGCAAATACAAACGGAGCCCAGCGAACAGCAAGACGACCTCTCTCTCCCTGTTCTCAACCTGATGAGGCTCCACCAACTCCCGCTCGGTCGGCAAGAGGCCGTCAGGGGCCTGCAGCTGGGGCCGCCAAAGGCTGCAGGCAGCGGCCCGGGGCCCTAGCTTCCGAAACCTTCCCAGAACCTAGATGCGCACGCGGAAACCCCGGTCTGAAAGCAGCCAGGCCCCTGGCCAGCAGGCAGGCAGGGCAGCACAGGGGGTCCGTGTTCGCTGGAGCTGCCACGAGGACCCGCAGCTTGGTCGTTACGGTCGGCTTGGATTTTTCAGAATTTTGTTACCAGAGGACAAGGTTACTTTACACCGTACAGGCTTGTGGGACCTTCCCTACCTCCCCGAACCACCCAGTTACCACGGGCCCTCCACCACCCCTTCCCCTATACAAAGGCCCTGATTTAATAAGGTGCAAAGCTCATTTCCTTAGAGAAACCCCCAAAAGATGACTGCACTGAGGTCTGGACCACACGGCTCAGGCCTAACAGTTACCTGTAATCCCTGGACTCTGGAAAGAAAATCCAACTGCTCAGAGGGTCTTGTAAGAGGTCCATGGGGTACGTGGCCTGAAGAGATGTTACTCTTTAAAATGGTCTCGGCCGTGGGCGAGGTGCCCCCATATAACAATTCACGGGCTATCATGGCAGTTACCGTGGCCTTGGCAGGATTCAGAGCTGCCCTGGTGAAATCTTTGGTGTGGTGTCCTTGACTGACTCCTACGGCCTGGGCCACCTCGGGCACCATGGGCAGAATCCCAGCGGGCAGCTGCTGATGGCTAAGGTAGGGCATCCTAAACTCATCGTCTTTATTGCCTAGGGAGGGACATGCACACACATCAACACAAGGCCACACGCGCCGCTGGGAGAAACACTTTCCAACCCACTGGCCCTCCCTCGGTGCTCGCAACGGCACGGGGATGACACAGAGCTCAACACTGCTTGCCATTCCGGGAGCTACGCAAATCCCAGAATCAAGTTCAGATCAGGACAATATTAACAACACACTTACTAGTCCCATTTTCATCCCCAGAGCCAGGTTCAAAAAAGGTTACTTTTCTTCCATCCCCTGGTTTTTTTACTGGTGTCTTAAAAAAAAAAACAAAAAAAAAACAAAAAAACAAAAAAAGGCCATGAGCATAAATCAAACTCTTGCAAAATTAGTTCCTACTAAGATTAAACAAGCTCCAACCAGCACTGACCTGTGGTTTGTGACATTTTGCAATACGAAGAGGTGATGGGCACAAAGCCTTACCCCCACGCCGCCGCCCTGGCAGCCTCCTGCCCTCACCCAGTGACACTGTGGCCCCACATAGCCTGTCCTCAAAGAGACCCTAACAGGCACACGGAACCAGGTACTGAACTCGGCTCTGCACTCACGGGAAGACGGGAGCATTTAACCGGAGGGAGCCACGGATGCTAGACTGTTAAGAGTCCAAGTGGGGAAAGAAGCTCTTAGACTCTTTGTGTAACTAATATCCAATTAAAGGAGAAGGGGCTATTTCCAAAGATAAGAAACGTGGGGGCAAATGTTAACAAGATGAAAATTTTCTCAAACACGGGTCTCCTTTTTGGGAAGGTTAAGGATGCTGTGAATCCTCTACCAGATTTTGGAATGAAAAACCCAAGCCCAGGATCTATGCAGATTCTCTGAGGAGTGTCTGCGGCCAGAGCAGACGCCACGTCCCACTGTGGACACGGCAGGCACAGGGAGCGAATCCATCCTGGCACCTCTCCGTGGAAACAAGCTCAGGTAAGAACTTGCTTGAAGGTACTGCTTACCCATCTTGAAGATTTTTATCTAGTGTGAAATTCATAAAGAAAAAAATCCCAAATCTAAACCGTGGATTTAGTTCCATAAACCACACTGTGCCGGCGTCCCAGAAAACCCAAAGCCTGCTTCCCAACTAGTGGAAGCCTAAGGTTGAGAACTCGTTTCTGGAGGCCTCGCTGGGAGAGCACGACGACAGAACGAGACGTGTTAATTTCAAGCCCAGTCGCCCAGCATCCTACAAATGGAAAGAGCAAGCTGCCCTCCAGCAAAGCGTCCCGACCACAAAGATACGGAAACAAGAACGACTTAACCCAGAGCCACGCTTGGAGCCACGGACATGCAACTCCCCTTCTGACCACATTATAATGGTCCAAATGGGTAAGACGCTGCTCAGCAGGGCTGTTTACTGCCAGGAGGATGAGGCCTGGCCCTGAAGCTTGGCCCTGGAGGTGACAGAGTCCCCTAGGATGAGACGAGGAGGTCATCTTGCGATTAGAGAGCAAGGACACAGCCCCGAGCAGTCACCTTCTCCTCTGATTTGAGGGCTGGTTTGGTGGGCTGAGCCTGTGGGACTTTGAAACCGAGGATCTCCAGCATGTTCTCGGCTGCATTGCGTTTGGCCACCTTCTTATTGGTGCCGGTTCCTTCCGCAGTATGGTTTCCCACCTTCACCTGCATGAGGACGAAGTCAGGACTCAGACCAAAGCTTACACCTTCAGAGTAAAGACTGGTCGGGCATCGGTGTGCCAGCAAAAGAACCCAGCAACGGTCAGAACCAGACGGCTTAAGAGTGGTGGCCCGGAGCGGGCCTGTAGCAGCCGCTCCGACACTAGACCACAGCAGCTTCTAATGTCTGTACCGGCACGTAGAGAACACTGGAAAGTTATCACTTCCTAATGGGACTACGTCTTAACAGTCCTCTGTGCCTCTGGGGTCCTCTGCATCGTGGCATCTGTTTGGGGGAAATATCACAGGGTGGAATGCTCCCACACTCGCCTTCCCAAGCCCGGGATCCAGGCGCCACGGGGATAACCCCGGCACAGCTGGTGGGACTAGTTACACCAAAGATGTGCACACAGTATGCAGCAAGCTCTTGGTTGTTTTGCTGTCTACTCTAAACTTAGGAGATGGAGAAAAGGGTAATAATGCAAATTAAGCTTAAAAGCGTGCCAAGGCTACAGCCGTGGCACTCTCACTAGCATAATGGGAACATTTGCCCAATCTTTGAAAATTATCTGATCCAATAAAGTCACTCATTGTTTACAAATGAGTGAACTTCCAACATGTCTTTGTTGTTTTACTTTCAGCTTCTCTATGTAGACAAAACTACCAAGAATCACCCAGGCTAGGACTAGTCATTTGTCAACAGCATGAGCAACTCCTCTGCTTAAACTGGATAGTAATAAAGCATTTATGTGCAGTCAGATTTTATACTACTCAAGATGGTAGTTACGCTAAAGTTACAGATATATAAAATTAACAGTAAAGAGTATTATGTATTTTATATATTATTTGTAAACTGTACGTTACACATCCCTTGTCAGTGAAATTTATAATATCCACGTACACAGTTTCTTTATGTGTACACATCCATAGACATACATGCGCCCCCCTTCCCACTGTGCCACCCTCCCCTAAGAGAGCTGATTGTTAAACACATTCCTGCACACATCACTGCTTACAATCCCCTTCCAAGCTGGTCCTGAGCACAGACCAGAACCAAAAGCCCTACGTCACAGAACTGAGAGTCAAGGAAATCTTCCCTGGCCAGTGACAAGTGTCTGAGGGCAGGGAGCAGGGCCCACCGGGCCAGTGCACCTCACCCAGCCTCCTTGGGGGAAGCATCCAGCTCCTGGACCCGGTCCGGCCGAGATGGGACGTGGTCAGAGGAGGTCTGCCCGTAGCCCACGCCCACCTACCTGCATCACGAACTCTCTGCGGCGTGGGAGGCCTCGCTCCGTCAGGAGCATGTACTCCGGCTCCTTCTCCTTTTTCGCCTGCTGGATCTGGGCCAGCCTGCTAATCGGGTTCACCCCCTGGCCATACTCTGTGCTGCTCTGTAGCTGAGAAACAATTAATGTAGAAACCATGTGCCACGTTAGGCGCAGAAAGGACTCTGCCATTCAGAGAGCAGGATGTGACAAGAGATTACTTTTATGTTGATCTAAGGGCTCAAATTCATCAGACCTTTTTAAAACTTTTTTAAAATTTAATGATTTCCTAGGATTGCACTGAGGTGACTTTTTTAAAGGTCTTCCTGGCAAACCAACATCACTATTTCACTATGAGTAGACAACTATCATTGTAATGTCTGCTTTTTGACAATAAATTACAATTTCACAATGAAGAGAGAGAAGATACACAGAACGCTATTCCCAAACCCCCCCCCAAAGTCTATTATAAAGACGGGCTCCCAGCTTTCCTAACAATGACTCAAAATCCAGAAACTATTTGAAAAAAACAAAAAAAACAAAAAAACCCTCCCAAGCTGACACCATATGGAAAGAACCTAAGAACCCCACCGTTCCTTCCCAGTGGCCGCCTTCAGCATCACGGAACCCTCACCCACAGACTCACGTGGATACGAAGAGAAAAAAGGAAACCGCAGCAGCGTACAGAGTGTGCTCACTTCTGTGTCCTGGGCCTTGACAGAGCTCCCAGCTAGAGCTGACCCTTGAACAGCAAGGGTTTGACCTTGCAGGTCTACTTACAAGCCGGTTTTTCTTTTCTTTTCTTTTAATAAATACAGTAGAGTAAATGTGTTTTCTCTTCCTCATGACTTAATAATGTTCTCTTTTCTCCAACTTACTCTACCGTGCAAATACAGTATGTAACACACACATGTAGTAACAATATAGAACATATAAAATGCGTTACTCAACCATGTGTGTTTTTGGTGAGGCTTCTGGTCAACAGCAGGCTATCAGTGGTTAAGCTCCTGGGGAGTCAACCCTAACCCCGTGCTGTTCAGGGGTCAGCTCATGTTGACAGTATTCCTAACTATGCCGGAATGGACGCCTGCCCCTTCTCTGGGTGGGGAGCAGGTATAATTTCTGACAGGTCCACTGACACAGCTTTAAAAAACCCCAGAGAGGGACGCCTGGCTGGCTTAGTCGGTTAAGCGTCCGACTTTCACTTAGGTCATGATCTCGCAGTTCATGGGTTCGAGCCCCGCGTCGGGCTCTGTGCTGACTGCCAGCTCAGAGCCTGGAGCCTGTTTCAGTCTGTGACTCCCTCTCTCTCTGACCCTCCCCTGCTCACGCTGTCTCTCTCTCTCTCCTAGAAATAAACAAAACAAAACAAAAACCCCCAGAGAGTAAGGCGGCATTTGGCAAAACGCCTTACTCATCCGCTTGTCCCCAGATATCTTTCCTCCACACTCGCACCAGTGCTGGGGTCCATGAGGTGGAGGAAGGACAACTTCACCATCCTGTCCACAGAAGGGCGCTCCTGCGGCCACACCCTCATCTGCAGACGTGTGCGCACACCCGCAGGGGCCCCCGCCTACCCGGCTCGGTGTCACGTCTCTGCCTGACCCGGGGCTCCCGGGAGAACGGCACGAGGTGGCCCCGGCGCCACGCCTGGCAGGTGGTGGGACAGCAACCATCCGCTGTCACTAGGATCCGCAACCTAGGGAGCCCTCTAAACACCCAGCCGTCTACAGACAATGAAATACCCTCTTCATTTGTGAAGGTTCTTACCCTGACTATGGATTTTGTTTTCTTTTTGATTCTGGGCTTCACTCGCTCCACTGTGGGCAGAGGTGGCAACTTCTTCAGCTCCTCAAGAACAGCTATGGCAGCATTTTTCTTTGAAATCTTCTTGCTCTTCCCTTCACCTTCCCCCACAAACTCCCCAACCGACACTTTGGTCACGAAGCTCTTCATGTGGGGGGGGCCGCTCTCCCGGGCAACCTGGTTTAGAGGGAAAAATGGGGTGAAGGCATGATAGACACCTCCTGCCAGTGACAGGGCACGCTGTGGGACGTGACCTCCCAGGAAAGCCTGGCAAAGGGGCGGTTCAGTGAGAGCTGTGAAATGAAGGGAGCGTGCACGTCAGCAAAAGGGAAGTGGTCACTCCCAATGCTTTTCTTCCCTTGTTCCTTATTTTTCAGACTTCTTAATATTCTTTGGTCTGATCAGTCCCAAACAGCATCAAAGAAATGGGGAAGCAACTTCTGCTGCCGCCCTCTGAGCACAACAGCTCCCGCCTGTGTCCCCAGGTCACAGACGGCCCTGAGTTTGGGGAGATCCACTGCAAATGGCAGAAAGGAAGCTGTCCCAGCAAAGCCCAGAAATAACTGCGACATAAAGAGTATCTGCTCTGAGCCTCAACCCAAGACTGAGCTTATTAAATACTAGCTGCTACACACGCAAGCCACAAAAAAGAGTGAGAAACTTCTAAGCACTGGCAGTGATTTCCAGTACACAGTCAGTAAAGCAGCCAACTGCAAAAGAGTTTATACAGTACTCTAACTTTTGTGTTAAAAAAAAGATTTATATATACACACAGTTATATATAAACAGACACACACGTGTGTTTACACACTTTCTTTTGCAAAAAGAAACACAGGATGGATAAAGTAGACACCAACAGAATTAGTTCCCTAGAGCAGGCGGGAGGGATTAGAGTAGAGAGCGAACAGCATGACACTTCTGAAGTATTTTTTTGTATAGTTTTGACTTTTGGTTTTATATATTAAAAGATAAAAAAGCAAGACCACAGCGATGGGAGAAAAACACTAAAACTGAATAGGAACAGAAACCTAAGTAAACAGTTATTCCAGGATCTCGTAGAGGGAAAATAAAAACTAAATCCAGCTTACCTGAGCTAAGCTGGGCTTGAGGAGAGCAGCTGAGTTAGCGGACTCACACTACCAGATTCCAACACTTCCCATAAAGTTACAGCAACCGTGCCCGCACGGTGGTGTTTACTGGCAAAGAAAGAGATCAGTAAAACAGAACAGAATGCAGCAACACATATGGTCTCGTGATTTCTGGCAAACACACCACCGCACATCAAGTCTTTTAAATATTAAAAACAAAACAAAAACAAAAACAAAAACACCAACTCTAGATATCCCCACAGGAGAAGCAGTCTCAAACTCCACCACAAACAATAGGTAACTGGAGGCGGAACACAGACCTAAATGTGAAAGCTCAAACATTAGTAATGCTCTCCAAAGAAAACACAGGAGAGCAAGTCATGACCATGAGAGTAGCAAAGAGCTCCTGAAAGCACAAGGGACCGGCCTTAAGGAAAACAAAACTGAAGGTCCTAGAAATTAAAACTGCTCATCGTGGGGCACCTGGGGGGCTCAGTCGGTTGAGCATCCGACTCAGCTCAGGTCATGATCTCATGCTGGTGAGTTCAAGCCCCGCATCAGGCTCTGTGCTGACAGCTCAGAGCCTGGAACCTGCTTAGGATTCTGTGTCTCCCTCTCTCTCTGCCCCTCCCCACACTTGCACTCACTCTCAAAGATAAACATAAAAAAACAACCCTACTCATCAACAGATAACATGTAAAAAATACAGGGAACCCATAGAAAGGGAGAGAATATTTGCAACATGTGTACCTGACAGAGGATTTATTTCCAGAATACTGAAAGAATGCCTCAAGTGAATAATAAAAAGACAAATTCCCCAATTACAGAAAACGTGACCAGGTACATTACAAAACAAGATCTCTAAAAGGGATTATGGTCTGTCATCAAGGAAATGCAAACTGAAACCACAATGCCATACTGTAAGATACACACCCCAGAATGGCTAAAATCAAAACAACTGACAGTATCAAGTGTTGACAAGGTTGTGGAACAGCTGGTGGGAGCATAAACTGTCCGATCGCTTTGGGATACACTTGACAATTTTTAATGAACACCGGCCCTTGGGCTTAGCAATTCTGGGTGCAGATGTACACAACATTTCGCTTTATCATGATAGTTCCCAAACTGGAAGCAAGTCACATGTCCACAACAGGACAATGGATAACACCGTGAAATGCCACAAAGAAATAAACTACTGACACATGCACATGAGGCTCAACACCAAACTACCCAGATCATAACACTCTAGTTACATGACATGCAAGAAAGAAAACGAAGCTATAGTGATATCAGAAAAGAGCCTCTTCTGGGCGTGCGCTAACTTGAAAAGAGCGCCGGGCCAGCTGGAGGTTATGGGAGCACTCTAGATCTGGCCCCGGGCGGTGAATCTCGGGCTTGTACAGACGGTCAAATCCAGAACAGGCTGTGCACAGAAGACACCTGTGCCTTTGTGCAAAGGAAGCGTGCTTCGACAGGCTGACAGCAGGAGATCCAAGTATGAAATTCGGAGAAGAGAGGAAGAGCCTTATGATGCCGAACTCAAGTGAGAGGTAAACAGAGGTATTTTCTAGCACTACCTGTGCCTACAAGGCCTTGAAGCAAGGTCTCTCCTCCTCCTGGCCCCCACACGCCACTGTCCGTGGAAGTGACCCAGGGCTCCTCGCAGGAACAGCTGAGGCTGTTTCTCCTTGAATTCCCGTTTCTACTGGCACCAAAGCTTGAGCAGGGAAAGTTCTAAGCTAAAACATTTTGTTGCACCAGACAGTAATGAGTGCACTCAGGGTCTGAAGGGCGGAGGTGGGGAGCGTGTGTGCAGGGACCCCGAGGCACACAAACAGGAGAGGAAGAAAACACCTCACAGCCTACAGAAAAACCTGAACGCAGAGTGAATCATGCACCTCAATTTAAGAGCTAAGACAAACTTCTAGAAGAAAACGGGATGAGCTTAGGTGAGAAAGGTACCTCAGGGTGCACACAACCACGACGAGACATGAAAGAAAAATGAGGCAAACACGACCTCACTAACGCCTCTCTGCTCTCTGGAAGATATTAAAAAACACAAAGACAAGCGACACACTGGGAGAAAGTATTCAGAAAATACTTGATAAAAGGATTATATTCAGAATATATAGGTAACTCCCAAAACTCGATAATAAAAAACTCGGTAATAAAACCGACAGAGGCTGAGCACAGCCGCCCCCAGAGGAGATGCACAGGCGGCAAAGCGCAGGGACACACCACCAGCGCCGCCACCGGTCACCACCACGCCCCTGTAGGAATGACTATGTCTCTGACAACACCATGTGTTGGAGGCGGTGCCACTGCTCTGGGGAAGGGACAACACACACCCTCTCCCACACACCCTCTCCAGAAACAGTCTGACAACGTCTTATCACGTTAAGGATACCTATTTGTCATGCAACCTAGCAAACTCACTCCCAAGTTTTTACTCGAGAGACACAAAAACACATCTATACGAACATGTGTGCATGTCTATGGTGGCTTCACTCACCGTCACCAACAACCGGAAGCAACCCCAATGTTTCCTGACAGGTAACAGGCAGGCACGTGGCGGTGCGTCCGCACACTGGGAACTCCTCAAGCAATAAAAAGACAGAACCCCTGAGGTGTGCAACAGGGACAGCTCAAGACCCGTGTTAAGTTAAAGCAGCCAAACAAAAGGCGATAAACCCTGCAATTCCATCTGTGTCATGTTCTGACAAGAGCAGAACGGTAGGGACAGAAATCAGACAGTGGCTGTCTGAGACTGAGGACAGAGGAAAGGGACAGGCTGCAAAGGGACTCCGGGCAGCTCTGTGGGGACAGAAGTCTCGGGTGGTGACTGCAGCGGTGCTTACACAACTGTATACAAACACAGTAAAGCATATGCCCGAGGAGCAGGAAGTCTACTGTATGAAAATTACACCTCAAAAAAGCTAACCCTTCACTTCCATAAACCTCCCCAGAGGAGGACATCAAAGGACACAGGAGCCAGCTGAAGGGCGATGTGAGTACCAGCATGAATTGTGGTGTTAACGAGCTATGGTTCTTTTTCTTTTTATTTATTTTACTTAAAAAAAAAAAAAAAAGTTTATTTTTGTGAGAGAGAAAGCACAAGTGAGGGAGGGGCAGAGAGAATCCCGAGCAGGCTTTGCACTGTCAGCACAGAGCCAGAGGCGGGACCTGGTCCCAAGAAACTTGAGATCATGACCTGAGCCAAGATGGAGCCAGACACTCAGCTGACCGAGCTGCCCAGGCGCCCCTTCTTTTTTTTTTTTAAATGTAAGCTCCAAGGGTCATGAGTCACATGCTCTGCCGACTAAGCCAGCCAGACACCCCTAATGACTGATGACAATAAGGAAGTAACACTTGGAATAAAAAAGCAGCAGTGGACCTCTGCTAATGTAAATTAAGGCGTAGAAGGTTCTTCCCTGTGGAATGTCTGCTTGCAAATACAAAAAATGCACCACAGTCATCACTGAGGCCAGGAAGAATTACCAACGACTGGATTCACCAGGAGATCTCCTAGCGAACAGTGTTAGGGCGGCTCCTTAAAGCTTATGAACTACCAAGAGAAAGTAAGTCTCTTTAAGGTGGAGCATCTGGTGTAAACCAACAAAACAAGTGCCACCAACACAGTGAAATGCCTTCCTGTGATGCTCAAAACGACACCACTTCTGGGGGGTTCCTGCGGAAAAAAACGCATAATCTGAAACTAATCATGAGGAAACAATCAGATAAACTGAGGGCCATTCTACAAAGTAACTTTTAAGAAATGTCCAAAAAAGAAAAAAAAAAAAAAAAAAGACTAAGGAACTGTTACAGATGAAAAGAAAACAGAGATGTCTCTACGAGGCACAGGGTGTGACACTGCAACTGGGCACAAGAAAATACCTTCCGAAAAGGACACAACAGGGAGGGACAGGGGGCAAAATGTGAATATAGGAAGTACATTACTTAAGAGCTACAGCAATGCTCAAGTTCCTATATGTGATCATTAGATTGTGATTATTTAAGACAGCGTCCTTGCCCTTAAAAGATACATGCTGCTGGGGCGCCTGGGTGGCTTAGTCGGTTAAGCATCCGACTTTCGCTTGGGTCATGATCTCGCGGTTCGTGGGTTCGAGCCCCGCGTCGGGCTCTGTGCTGACTGCCAGCTCAGAGCCTGGAGCCTATTTCGGAGTCTGTGTCTCCCTCTCTCTCTGACCCTCCCCTGCTCACGCTGTCTCTCTCTCTCTCTCCTGGAAATAAATAAAAAAATAAAAAAAAATAAAAAAAAAAAAAGATACATGCTGAAAGAGGCACCTGGGCAGCTCAGTCAGTTAAGCATCTGACTTCAGTTCAGGTCACAATCTCACCGTTCCTGAGTTCAAGCCCCACATCGGGCTCTGTGCTGACAGCTCAGGGTCTGGAGCCTGATTTGGATTCTGTGTCACCACCTCTCTTTCTGCCCCGCCCCCACTCACGCTCTTTCTCTCTCTCAAAAATAAACAAACATTTAAAAAGCTAAAAAAAAAAAAAAAAAAGATAAAGAGGTACACACTGAAATACTATGAAACATACTATCTGCCACTTGGTATCAAATGATCCAGCAAGAGCCAGAAGAGATAGAAAATAAAATACATACATTCACACAGAGAAAAAGCAAATGTAAAATGTTGATCACTACTAAATCTAAGTGAAGGATAAATTCACTGTCTTTCCAACTTTTCCACAGGTTTGAAATTTTTCAAAATAAAATATTCAAAAAACGGCTAGGAAAACAAAGTAAACCCAAGAAACAGTGGTGCTATGCTCCCAAGTAAGGACAAGGGGTCCCCCAGAGAGTGAGTGGCCTTCACTGCCCAACAGAAGGCGTCTGCTGGGAGGGACCGGCTGACAGCTGCCCCAGCAGATGGACTTGCGAGAGCCCCTCACTCACCACCCCCCGCCCCCTGGATCTCACTTCAGATGCACACTTGAGACGCACAGCCCACCCTGGCCTTTCAGCAACAGTTTCGTCAGCTACTCGTATCACATCATGATGCCACCAATCTACATTTGGAGCTTCACCTACAATGGATTTAGTGTGATGAGGTCACAACTGCCTCTCAGTGGCTTTATCAGTTAGCACTGTCTCATTTTTTAACTAAAACTATGTATTTTATCAAAAGTCAAGCTATATACATTTTTTCTGAAGAACTGAAAGAATGGCTCCTCTCTTCTATTTAACACTTCTAAACAACCTTTCTACGTGACAGGTTTGACTATTAAAAACTTAGTAAAAACTAACTCTTCCAGGGCGACTGGGTGGCTCAGTCAGTTGAGGGGCCCAACTCTTGATTTCAGCTAATTCCAGGGTCATGAGATTGAGCCCCACACTGGGTTCCGTGCTGAGTGTCAAGCCAGCTTAAGGTTCTCATTCTCTCTGTCTCCCCTCCTCCCTTCTACTCCTTTCCCCCTCTGGCATGCACATTCTTGCTCTCTCCAAAAATTTTTTTAAAATTATTTAAAAAAGAAACTAAAAAAATAACTGTTCCATTCACCCAATAAATATCTCCTGAGCATCCATTATGTGCCAGGCAATCTTCCAGGTGCAAGAGACAGAACTGTGGGAAAGAAAAAAAATGAAAGCCCTTGTTCAACCTAACAATGGAAGTAATATGAACCTCTGATACAGGAGTTATTTAAAGTAAGTACTCACATTAACAAACTCCATGCCACCAACACACACCGTTAAGATATTAAATTGTTACCTTGTAAGATATTCACCCAACAGAGGGCGCTCCCAACCTCTGCGACTACTTGAGTGTTCCTCGCTATAGGTTATATAGTCCTGAACACAAGTCTGAAATCTGAACAGAGTGGAAACTGGGGCAGAAGCAATCTGGTCTCAAATTCCCACAGATTTCATTAAGGATCCAGAAAGCTCTGTGACTCTCAGGCAGAACAACAACTAGCATAAAGGGTGGCAAGCTTCACAGGGAACTGGGGCCCTGGCACCAGCAGTCACTTCTGTAACCCTGAGGTGCCCTGGGAAGCTAGGCAACCCCCGCTCCCACAATCTTGGCTCCCCCTATAATCTCTACAAATCCATTCTCATGCTCCACTAATCCCTCACCAGGAGGAGAAAAGAAGTATTTCTCCCCTTTCCTACAACAGGTACCCAGGGAGACCTTGTGGACTTCTGGAGTGGAGCTCCCACCTAGTTCCTACCCAAGGATTAACCCTGTCATTCTGCGTATATCATCGTCTCCCCAGTCCCCACTCCCAACAGAGGAGGAAGGGCTAGAACGGACGAAGAGCCAAGTGAGAAGATACAGCCCTAGATCCGTCTGGGGGTCTGCTCTGGGAGGGGGACAGTACAAACCTGGTCCTGCCTGCCAGGGTGGGGCAGGGAGGGGTATAGGGGGTGCAGGATGGCCCACCACACCTGTGCCCCATGGCAGGCAGGAAAGTACTGCTAGGGAGAAGTCAGAAATCCTCATCATGCAGCTGACGGATTAAGGACTGAACTCAGGAACCAGCTTAGGGTGCTAGCACATTCAAAAGAGAAGGTATATATTTTATAAATGTCAGTATGAAGTTTGGGGATTGCCTGTAACTGCAAAAATGCTACAAAATTAAATTATTTTACAGGATGATAAATTTCAAGGAGGCTTAAAAAACAGGCCAAAAGAAATCTATGAACCACTTAAAATTGTTTTAAGCAAATGCCCCACTTCAAATTACATTAGCTTAAAAGTAACACTGTATAAGTTTAAAGCATTTTGGAAGACTAAATATATAGTCTTCATAACTCTAAAGAACCAAAGAATTGATAAAGAAATTTGCAGTGTATAGTAAAACACAACCTTGCATAACCAAGCATGGAAATCAAAAGGAATTACAAAGAATTCACCATGTGTCAGACCATTAATGAAAACTTAATCTCCCTGACCTGCCTAGTCTACTTGGACTCACTGGGTCTTTGAAGGAAACATGTACTAAATGTATCTTATTTTCCATGTTAACTAACAACTATTGTTTTTAGACCATAAAGTCTCCAACAACAAATGAAGTTACTGGAGAGGTGGATTAGAGGGCAAATGCTGGACAAGGATGAAACTGATACCCTTTTTATTTTCTTTTTTAAATACTTAGAGATCTGAGGATGTGCAAGCTGGGGAGGAGCAAAGAGAGAAAGAGAGAGAATCCGAAGCATCAGCGCAGAGCCCAATGTGGGGTTCGATTTCCCGAGCAATGAGATCCTGATCTGAGCCAAAACAAGAGTTGGCCACTTAACGAACCGAGGCACCCAGGTGCCCCAATATTGATGTCCTTTTTAACAACTACACTGTACAATTTCTAGAGACTCAATATTAACATTTGGGGAGTAACAGTCTTATGAAAACAATGGGCCCTCTCTCCAGAATACACGAGAACATAAACATAATATTCTTCAAAACCATTCCAGGAAGTTGAAAGATCTACTGAAGCCATCCATGGACTGTCTGGAGGGGCATGGCTGCCCCTAAATGAAATATAAATATGAAATGAAATATAAATTGCTAAATATAAAGCCTGAATCTTAAATCTGAAGGTTCACATGTTATAATTATTCCAATGTTTTTTAGGAAAAAAAAAATTCCAATGACGAAAGCCAACGGTGTTTGACAATAGAGTCCTACATGTAAAAACAAGCTTACCTCAAAATTCACAGGCAAGTTCCGTTTAAGTGCAATCTCAAACACTTGACTTATTTCAGATTTATTGAGATTTTCTTCTTCTGATTCTCTTCCATTCACCTAAAGGAAGAATAACTGTTTAGGAGTGAACTCTCATGAAAAACACCCACACCCCAGCTCTGCTACACGTTCACAGCACTGACCCTTAGCTGTGTGGAGCAAGCACTGACCTGGTGAGCAGGCCACTTGTCACGTGCCAGTGAATTTAAAAGTTAAAAAAAAAAAAAAGCTTGGGTCAACGTGTGCCTCGTAAATGCAGCATAAACAACCCACACCTAACAGACTCAGCTTCACTGAGGCACAACCACACACCACAGCTGCTCGGGAAGCAGGACAGACTTCCAGAGCTTTCCTCGAGGACTGGCAAGCTACCTTTTGGAAAAGTCAGAATACAGACAAATCTGTGTGGGGCATAGCAAGTTCAAATTAGAAGTCTCTCCACCTAAGTATGCCGGTCTCTTATTTGAACATAAAGTCCCCAGAAACCCACTCTTTTAAAAAGAAGGATGCGGTGCAACAAATTACAAAACTGCATACAAAATCTCATACTTTCTGCTGCCAGCAAAAATGCAGGTGCCAACTAGTTAAGTCTGCTGAACAAAGGCTGAGACTATCTTTATAGCCAGGCTCCATTACAGTCCCCCAGCCAGGGCTGGCTTAGACAGGACAGGGATCTTCTCCATGCAAGCGGGTAATACGGACTCTAGGTCGCACCACAGTGACAGTGAGAATCTAGATAAGCTCAGTAACAGCAAGGCTCCCTCCTCCCAAACCATGGCTAGAGAGCTGAATTTCTCTTCATATTATTGAGACTCTTTTATCAAAGATTTCGTACAATCCTATTTCTAAGATTAGAGCTTTCTGACACAAACTTGTAGCTAAAACTAGAGGAAAACGCAGGGCGATCCAGGATTGTATCTGCTGTGCATTTCCCTATGCTCATCACATCGATCTTACACTTACATTCGATCAGATTGTCAAACTGCAGTTAAAAGAAATAAAACTCTAAGTTAAAAAAAATTAATACAATCAAGAATACAATCCTGCACATAAATGTATCCCAAACACTCTAATTCTCTCTCTCCTTCCATGATGCTGCTGCTCTTCCCAATCAGGTTTCACTTCACTCTCTGCCTGGTCAAAACTATTTGCATAGCATTTCTGGTGGCTTATCAACCTAAAAATACTTTTATTTTTGCTTAAATCCTAAGCAGAAAGAGGGCCTGACTTTTTATGAGTGAATCCTTAAAGCCAGAAATCTTCAAGCAAGAAGCCTTAAAGGCTGGGGCTCCACAAAAGTTTGGTTTGAAATAAATTCATTCATTCATTCATTCATTCATTCTTGAGAAAGAGGGCGAGCTGGGAGGGAAAGGGAGATAGGGAGAGGGAGAAAGAGAGAAAGAAAGAAAGAAAGAGAGAGAGAGAGAGAGAGGGAGGGAGGGAGGGAGGGAGGGAGGGAGGGAGGGAGGAACCTTAAGCAGGCTCCACACCCAGCACAGAGCCTGAAGCCAACGTGAGACTGGATCTCCTGTGAGTTCATGACCTGAGCAGAGATCAAGAATCGGATGCTTAACCGACTGAGCCACCCAGGTGCCCCTGAAATTTTTAAAAGAAGTTTTAAACATAAAGCCCCACCCCACATCTTTAAAAATATGTTCAGCAAATGGTGCTTAGTGAAACAGATTTCCAAATTAAAAAAAAAAAAACATACACAAATACTAACTCAAAATGGATCAAACACCTAAATGTAAGGCTAAAATCATAAAACTCTTGGAAGAAAATATCAGGAAAAAGCTTCATGACACTGGATGTGGCAGTGACTTCTTGGATATGAGATGGAAAACACAGGCAACAAAAGAAAAAGCAGATAAACTGGACTGCTTTGAAACTGAACACTTCTGTGCATCAAAGGAAGCAATCAAGAGAGTAAAGACAACCCACAGATGGGAGAAAATATGTGCAGATCATATATCTGATAAAAAATTAATATCCAGAATATATAAACAACTCAATTCAAAAATGGGAAAAGGACTTGAATAGACATTTCTCTAAAAAACATAGAAAAATGGCCGATGACTGCATGAAACAGTGCTGAGCACCACTCATCATTAGGGAAATGCAAATCAAACCACAATGAGACACCACTTCACACCCTGAGACGGCCACAGAAAATAACAAGTACTAGTGAGAATGTGGAGCAACTGGAAACCTTGGACCTTCCTGGAGAGAATGTAAAATAGCCCAGCCTATGTGCAAAACAGCTGGGTGGTTCCTCAAAAAGTTAAACAGATTTACAGTATGATCCGGAATTACACTTCTAGATACATACTTGAAAAAACTAAAAGTAGGGACTCAAACAGATAATTTGACACCTATGTTCACAGAAGTGTTATTCACAGTGGCCAAAAGGTGAAAACAACCCAAACATCCACCAACATGTTGATAAATGGACAAAATGTGGAATAGTCATAAAATGGAACCAAAGACAGGCTCCAGGCTCTAAGCTAGCTGTCAGCACAGAGCCCAACGCAGGGCTCGAACCTACGAACCGCTAGATCATGACCTGAGCTAAAGTCAGACGCTTAACCGACTGAGCCACCCAGGCACCCCAACAAGAATTTAAGTAATCTCTACACCCAACATGGGGCTCAAACTTACAACCCCAAGATCAAGAGTCACATGCCCTACTGAGCCAGCCAGGCACCCATTTATCTTTAAAAAGCAACCCCCAAAAATGTTTTGTACCAAATAGTAACATACTAGAGATCAACCTATTAACTTGTACTAAGAGGTTAACTCATTTTTGTGCACAAAAGTTTTTTGACAGCTGTTTAGCTGAATATCTAGGTGGGTTTTTTTTTTTTTTTAAAGTTAGTTTATTTGAGAGAGAGAGTGCACGCGTGAGCAAGCACACAAGCAGGGTAGGGGCAGAGAAAGAATCCCAAGCAGGTTCCATGCTTTCAGCACAGAGCCTGATGCAGGGCTTGAACTCACAAATGGTGAGATCATGACATAAGCCGAAATCAAGAGTTGGATACTTAACCGACTGAGCCACCCAGGCGCCCCTGCAGTTTTTTGAGTAGATGAGCTGTTAAAAACAAAGGGTTCACTCTCATGCTAAGTAATTGTGTTAATGCAACCAGAGCGAAACTTAGGAATAAATTGGGTGCTGATGCTAAAATAAGACTTCAACCACCATGGGTGTACTCCAATTTTCAATTCTGTTGTTCATTTTATCAGCCCAATTACTTTTAATTTTTAATTATAATCTATTTCAAATATTCAGAAAAGTACAGCTAAATAATATAACATAAAAGGCAATTGTGCTGGATTTAACAAAGGTCAACCTTAAAGACTGCTGACATTCAATTTTTATTTTTTAAGGAAAATAATGAAGCCCTTTTCACTCTCCTTCCCATGGCAGCCTTAACCATGATTTTAAAATGGGAATGTATCTTTCCCAGCCATGTTTTTTTAATGGATGAAAACAATATATGATATAATTCTGTGTTTTGAGAATTCACATAAATCATTTTCACTGATTATATTCATAAATATTATAAAATTCAAACTTGTAAGTTTATATGAATCAATTGTTACTTTATATTGAGGTTCCACATAAGTCTGACGGAAAATAACAATCTGTTGCAAAAATCTAAACCATAAGCCAGTGTTTCTTAAACACAGCAGCAGCAGGGTCCCTCGGGAGCTTTGCAAGGACAGATGCTGGCTTCCCACTCCAGACAGATTAACCTCAAGTGTTTTCAGGTAGGGCTTAGATATGCCATTTTATTTACAGTATTTACTTTTTTAAGACTCCAATTGATTTTTTTTTAATTTATTTATTTACTTATTGTTTTATTTATTTCTGAGAGAGAGAAACACACACAGCATGAACAGGGGAGGGTCAGAGAGAGGGAGATACAGAATCTGAAACAGGCTCTGTCCTCTGAGCTAGCTGTCAGCACAGAGCCCGACACAGGGCTCAAACCCACGAACCAGATCGTGACCTGAGCCAAAGTCAGACACTTAACCAACTGAGCCACCCAGGCGCCCCAAGACTCCAGTTGATATTACTAGCAGAGTGGAGATTCACTGCTTCATGCCATTGTTTCTAAAGGGATTTCAATAGAGACAAAGCAGCAGGCAAAATAAAAATGCAAAAAAGGAAACAAAGATACACATTTACTTGGAAGTCAGGTTATGATGCTCTCTTACATAAATAATTTTGAGATTATCTGGATTAGACAAAATGTTGGATTGGGTTGGAAAGCAGCAATGTGAGTCAAAACCAATCCACAAATACCATTCTCAGTGGTATGGGACAGTGTAGTGAGGCCTTAATCTTATCTTCATGAAGTGGGAATTACTGTTAATATCAATTCCAGAATGTATGGTTCACCAATAAAATCCAGGCAACATTAAGGAAAAAAAACCAAAAACACTCTGAACCAAGCCTAACCCTCAGTATGCCAGAAAAAAAAAAAAAAGTCACCTAACCATTTACTATCTGGCTCTAACACACTCTTTATTTTTCTATATTTAAAGTCATTTTACAAATAATATGCAGAATAAAAGGACACTTTTCATCAGAGATTTTAATCAAAATTTAAAATAGCAAGTCCAAGTTTTTATTTCAGATTTGCAGTCTGGAAGGCATTTCTGTACCCAAAACAGACATGGTCCTTTAAATGCCTCTCACCAGCTGGTATGTCTGAACCCAGGGCACAGCCCACTTGTAACGATGCCATTTTTCAAATCTCCAGTGGATTCCAGCTTATCATGACTTCAGATTCTTCTTGGACTGGTATCATCAAAACACGCTACTTGTGAAACAGACTCATAATTTTATTGACGAATGGCCATCTTCTCTGCTCCATAACTACAACACACTTTCATTTTTAGATTTATAAACCCCCAAAGAAGGATCCAATGAGTTTTTTCATTGTTTTATCATCTATGTCCTCCCAATTACTGTGCGCACACACACCTCCTGCATTTGTCCACTTATCTTGTGAAGAGTCGGTGGTAAAAAATAAATTCTAGTGGTCAAACATCATTTAAAAAAAAAAGAATGTTGGTACATATACTTAAAAAAAAAAATCAAAACAGGATGTTCCAGGTTCTTGTCATAAAATGCTGCGTGACGAAGTCCTTCCTGTTGAATGGCCAGAAGAGAGTACACATTTCCTTTTCACACCCCATTGAAACATACTGTTCACTGGCCGATTCCTAAGTTTGGGGAAGCTAACCTACAATCCCACGTGAGGACTGACAGGGTGAGATTCCCAAAACTCAATCCCACAGCCATCGCTGAGTCCCGGGCACTGCAGCCCCTCTGCGCTCAGCTTCTCACCTACCTAAGAAGGGCAGGTCTTCCTCTGCCAACAGTCTTCTTTTTGCCATTAGAGGCAAACAAGGAAAATTCTCAATTCTCACCTGAGTTCAAGGAAAGCTAACAGCAGAGGGAAAAGGCGGTGTCCCGTCTTCTGCATCTTCCTGAAAGGAGGCGGTGTGGCGTGCTGGGCAACACAGGAAGCACAGCAAAGGCTGAGGCAATAGTGAGTTATTTCACGACTCTATCATCCACCTGGGGATTCACCATAATTCCATTTCCTTTTATTTTTGTCTTGCTTAGTGTATTTAGGAATGGATGACACAAACAAGAGCTGACACGATATGTAGGATGACAAATAGCAAAACGTTTCAAGACAAAGGAAAATTTAGATTCTGTAACGTGAAGATTTACAAAAGGGTCCAAAGGACCTAGGTGGTCATTGTCCAACAGAAGGGGTTTTATTCTATCTTAAAAAATAAGTCCGGGGCGCCTGGGTGGCTCAGTCAGTTGGGCATCTTGACTTCAGCTCGGGTCATGATCTCATGGTTCATGAGTTCGAGCCCCACATTGGGCTCTCTGCTGTCAGCACAAAGCCCACTTGGGATTTTCTGTGTCTCTCTATGTCTCTCTGCCCCTACACCATTCTTTCTCTCTCTCAGGAATAAACATTAAAAAAAAATTTTTTTTAAGTCTATTTTCTCTTTGCTCTTTGTAAGATCCCTAGCGAAGAATATAAGTCATGCAATATTAATCCTTACAAGTCGTGAAAAAGAAGCTCAAAAATGAAAACTGGGTCCCATGGATCCTGACAGAATAATGAAAATCAATTTTAGTTTAAGCCCCAGCTAAATATGTCCCTGGCCCAAGTGAAAATAACTCAAGACCAGAAAAGCTGCATGATTTATCTTCACAAAAGTAGTATTAGAAAGGCCTTGGAAGAGTATGTTTTCTTAAAGTTAGTCTTCTACCACTATCACCCAGAGAAAACTTTCAAAGCTTGATACAATCTTCAAGATTGCACAACCAGACATACGCATACACATACATACACATACACAGCTGGTATTTTTATTAAACACAAACAGGATCACACTATCTACAGAATTACAGCTCTGGTTTTTGACTTCTCCTTCTCAATACATTAGGGGCCTCCTTTCACGCCTCTGTGTACAGATCTACCACTTTCTAGGACTCCCTCTGACACATGTATCTGTTTATTTAATCACTACCCTACTAGTGCACATGAGGACAGCTCTGTTTGTCTATTACATATACTGTAGCTATTGGCCATCTTGCTCCTAACAGCTCAGACACTGAATAAGTCATTACCATGAGCCTTGGATTTGGGGAGGGGGGGCAGAATGAAAGGAAAAAGGAAGGGAGGGAGGAAGGAATAAGTTCTTAAACATTTCTTTAACGTTTATTTTTCAGAGAGAGAGAGAGAGAGAGAGAGAGAGAGAAAGAGTGGAGGAGGGGCACAGAGAGAGGTAGACACAGAATCTGAAGCAGGCTCCAGGCTCCAAGCTTTCAGCAAAGCCTGACCCAGGGTGAATTCATGAACCGTGAGATCATGACCTGAGCTGAAGTCGGACACTTAACTGACTGAGCCACCAAGGTGCTCCATAGAAAGACATTTTTTCAACACAGGACCTTTGCACAAGCTGCTCCTGCTGTTCTTTGCTTATCTTTAGTCTCTGCTTCAACAATGCTTCCTCAGAAAGGACTGCTCTGAATGCATCGTTTTTCCTCTAATCTAAATGAGACATTTGATGCTCTCATTAATACTTGCTACTTTCTACGTTAGCACTCACTGCACTCTGATGATTCTAATGTTAACATCTGTCAGCTCTGTTCAGTGAAGCCCCACTATGGAAGGGGCAGGTTTTTCCTCAGAGCCTAGCACGATGCCTGGTGTCAAGGAACCAGACAACGCCTGCCTTGTAGATATAAATTGCTAGCTTTTTATTGGCCATGTTAAGACAAATTGACTTATCACACAATCATATGCTCTATGTATTTTCAAAAACAAAATGAAAAACTTGTTTAAAATTGTAATTTCCAGAGGAGGGCAAGATGGCGGAGAAGTCGGGAGCTCCATACAATCCACTCGTCCCCCATATCCCACACGGAGAAGGCCTGAAGCCATAGGAACCCTTACAGAATCCAGGAGTTTGGGAGGAAAAGGAGACAGAGTCCACTGAGAAACCTTCTAGCATGAGTGCGAGAACTGGGGAAGATAAAATCAGGCCGGGACCAGAGACACGGTTGGGAGGGGAGGGGTGTCTCTCTCTCTGCGGGGAGTCTAGAGAAGAAAGAGAGTGGCCAAAACTGCTCAAGACACTGTCCCTGTCGCTGGAGAAGAGAAAAACCTCCGCTGGGGACACAGAGGGATCCAGTTTCCTGCTCTCCAGCTGACCCTAGGCAGGACGCACTTATCCCAGACAACCCCCGGGGAAACTGCTCCCCGCTCGCCAGCTCAACTTGGAGGGGATGCGTGGCGGCTGCACCTTTGTGCCTCTGGCTAGGCTGGATCCCCAGGGGCAGGCGAAAGGCTTAAAACATCTGAGAAACAGATTTGCCCGCGAGTTTATATTTCGGGCGACAGGACACAGAGGGACCCGGTTTCCCCCTCTCCAGCTGACCCTAGGGGGGACGCACTCATCCCAGGCAACCCCCAGATGAAACTATTCCTCGCTCGACAGCCGGACCTGGAGGAGACAGGAGCAGAGGCTTCTGGCTCGATCCCCAGGGGGAAGGCAAAAGGCTTGGGACTGCCCTGAGGGGCGTGCCTACCAGTTTGTGTTTCTGGCAATTTCAGTGGGGCGCACGGACTGAGATCTGGAAACGAGGCCTGGCCTGGCATATTGAACCTGGCCCACCTTGGCTACACCCCCCGCACAGGGAGTTTACACACCCAAAAAGTGAGTTGCAACGCTTGGTTCAAGGGACTGGGGCACCACCACTCTTCTCCCCACAACGACAAAGGCAGGACTCCTGCGGACGCACTGGACCAAACCACGCCCATCCCTGCTAGAGAGCTGCCCTCCTTTTTTTTTTTTTTTTTTTTTTAAATAACCCGAGCCGGGGCAAGACCAACATGGATGCACTGCCCTGATTAATTCTGGTCACTGGCTTGCTCAAATAGTCACATTTAATCTATTCTCTAGATGTAAATTCTACACCTACCTACCTTTCCATCTCTTTCTCTCTGAAGTAATCAGACTATATAGTTTCTCTGGATAACACCATCGGCATTTCCTTCCCCTCTTCTCCAACCATACTCCACTCTTTCGCTCTTTGAAAAAAGCCTCTTATTCCTTCTGCCTGTTCATTTTATTTCCAGTTTCGCTTCATCCCCGCCTTGTCATTTTTCTCTTTCTCTATGCTCTTCCACCAGCACTGCATACACCCGGCTATTTATTTGTAGCCGGGAAATCTAGTTACATGCTTTGAACTGTTCTTTGTCTATTGGGTTTCTTCTTTTTTCCTTTTCTTTTTTATGTATTTTTATCTCTGATTATTCGCCTTCCCTCCTTCCTCTTTTCTTTTTCGTTTTCCCTTTCGGTTTGCATGTTTGTTGGATTTGTCTGTGCGTTTGTGTGCCTTTGTTCCCTGTGTGTTTCTCTGTCTGTTGTTTCTTTCCAGGGCTACCTCAAGAAACAATTCAAAGTACACATGGTGGAGAGTCCCAAATACCACTACAAGTAGGAAAATAAAATAACCAAGGTCTCAACAAAAGAGACCAAGAGATACCATTCAAAGAACACTTTCTGAATGGACAGGCCCTGGACAGTCAAAGAGCCTTCTTTGGTACAGCAGCCTTCACAGGTGGAGAGTGCATAACAAGCTTTTAAAACTAACAAGAGATAGAAAGCTAACCAAAATGACGAAACGAAAGAGCTCTCCTCCAAAGAAATTCCAGGAAGAATTGACAGCTAAAGAACTGCTCAAAATAGATATAAGCAAAATAACTGAACAAGAATTTAGAACAATAATCGTAAAATTAATCTCTGGGCTTGAAAAAAGCATGGAGGACATCAGAGAAACTATGGCTACAAACACTATGGAGCTTAAAAATAGTTATGATGAATTTAAAAATGCGATAAATGAGATACATAATAAACTGGAGGCGTCCAACGCATGGATTGAAGAGGCAGAAAGGAGAATAAGTGATTTAGAAGACACAATTATAGAAAAAGAAGAAACTGAGAAAAAGAGAGATAAACTGATCCAGGAACATGAAAGAAGAGTTCGAGAGCTCAGCGATACAATCAAATGGAACAATATCTGTATCATAGGAATCCCAGAAGATGAAGAGAGAGGGAAAGGTGCTGAAGGAGTTCTGGAACAAATTATAGCAGAGAACTTCCCCAACCTGGGAAGGGCAGTAGATGTTCAAATACAAGAGGCACAGAGAACTCCCCTCAGATGTAATTTGAATCGATCTTCTGCACGACATATCATAGTAACACTGGTAAAATATAAGCACAAAGAGAGAATTCTGAAAGCAGCTAGGGAGAAGAGGGCCCTCACATACAAAGGGAAACCTATCAGAGTGGTGACAGACCTATCTACTGAAAATTGGCAGGCCAGAAAGGAATGGCAGGAGATCGTCAATGTGATGAACAGAAAAAATATGCAGCCAAGAATCCTCTATTCATCAAGCCTGTCATTCAGAATAGAAGGAGAAATAAAAGTCTTTCCAAATAAATAAAAATTGAAAGAATTTGTCACCACTGAACCAGCCCTACAAGAAATCCTGAGGAGGACTCTCTGAGGGAAACGTTGCAAGAAACGCAAGATGCTAGAGACACCACCACAAGAATGAATCCCACAAATGACACGATGACTCTAAACCCATATATTTCAATAATAACACTGAATGTAAATGGACTGAATGCCCCAATCAAGACACAGGGTAGCAGAATGGATAAAAAAAACAAAATCCATCTATTTGCTGTCTACAAGAAACTCATTTTAGACTGGAGGACACCTTCAGATTGAAAGTAAGGGGATGGAGAAATATCTATCATGCTACTGGGAGTCAAAAGAAAGCTGGAGTAGCTATACCTACATAGCCATACTTATATCAGACAAACTGGACTTTAAAGACAGTAACAAGGGATGAAGAAGGGCATCATATAATAATTAAAGGGTCTATCCATCAGGAAGAGCTAACAATTATAAATGTCTACGCACCAAATATGGGAGCACCTAAATACATAAAACAATTAATCACAAACAGAAACACTCTTATCAGTAAGAACATGCTAATGGCAGGGGATTTTAATATTCCACTTACAGCAATAGACAGATCAACTAGACAGAAAATCAATAAAGACACAATGGACTTGAATGACACATTGGACCAGAAGGATCTGACAAATATATTTAGAACTCTACATCCTGAAGCCAGGGAATTCACTTTCTTCTCAAATGCGCATGCCACATTCTCCAAGACAGATCACATACTGGGACATAAAGCAGCCCTCAATAAATATAAAAGAACTGAGATCATACCATGCACACTTTCAGACCACAATGTTATGAAGCTCGAAATCAATCACAGGAAGAAGTATGGAAAACCCCCAAAACGTTGAGGTTAAAGAACACCCTACTAAAAAATGAATGGGCCAATCAGGCAATTAGAGAAGAAATTTAAAAATATACGGAAACAAATGAAAATGAGAATACAACAATCCAAACTCTATGGGATGCGGCGAAAGCAGTCCTAAGAGGAAAATACATTGCACTCCAGGCCTATTTCAAGAAATCAGAAAAAGTGCAAGTGCAATATCTAACAGTGCACCTAAAGCAACTAGAGGGAGAGCAACAAGAGCACCCCAAACCCAGTAGAAGAGAAATAATAAAAATCAGGGCAGAAATAAACAACATAGAAACCAAAGAAACAGTTGAACAGATCAATGAAACCAAGAGTTGTTTTTTTGAAAAAATAAACAAAATTGACAAACCTCTAGCCAGGCTTCACAAAAAGAAAAGAGAGAGCACTCAAACAAAATCATGAATGAAAATGGACTGATTACAACCAACCCCTCAGAAATACAAGCAATTATCAGGGAATACTACGAAAAACTATATGCCAACAAACTGGACAACTCAGAAGAAATGGACAAATTCCTAAACACACACTCACTACCAAAATCCACACGGGAAGAGATAGAAAACCTGAACAGACCCATAACAAGTGAGGAAATCGAATCAGTTATCAAAAATCTCCCAACAAATAAGAGCCCTGGGCCAGATGGCTTCCCTGGGGAATTCTACCAGACATTTAAAATAGAATTAATACCCATTCTTCTCAAGCTATTCCAAAAAATAGAAATCGAAGGAAAATTTCCAGACTCATTTTATGAAGCCAGCATCAGTTTAATTCCCAAGCCAGACAGAGACCCAGCAAAAAAGGAGAACTACAGGCCAATATCCTTGATGAATACAGATGCAAAAATCTTCAACAAGATACTTGCAAATCGAATTCAATAGCACATAAAAAGAATTCTCCACCAAGATCAAGTGGGATTCATTCCTGGGTTACAGGACTGGTTCAATATTCGTAAATCAATCAATGTGATACATCACATCAACAAAAGAAAAGATAAAAATCATATGATCCTGTCGATAGATGCAGAAAAAGCATTGACAAAATACAGCATCCCTTCTTAATAAAGACCCTCGAGAAAGTCGGGATAGAAGGAACTTACTTAAACATCATAAAAGCCATCTATGAGAAGCCCTCAGCTAACATCATCCTCAACGGGGAAAAACTGAGAGCCTTCCCCCTGAGATCAGAAACACGACAGGGATGTCCACTCTCACCACTGTTGTTTAACATAGTGCTGGAAGTCCTAGCATCAGCCATCAGACAACAAAAGGAAATCAAAGGCATCAGAATTGGCAAAGAAGAAGTCAAACTTTCACTTTTCGCAGACGACATGATACTCTACACAGAAAACCCGACAGACTCCACCAGAAGCCTACTAGAACTGATCCAAGAATTCAGCAAAGTTGCAGGGTACAAAATCAACGTACAGAAATCCGTTGCATTTTTATACACCAACAATGAAACAACAGAAAGAGAAATCAAGAAACTGATCACATTCACAATTGCACAAAAAACCATAAAATAGCTAGGAATAAACCTAACCAAGGATATATGATGAAAACTATAAAAAAACTTATGAAGGAAATTGAAGAAGACACAAAGAAATGGAAAAATATTCCATACTCATGGATTGGAAGAATAAATACAGTTAAAATGTCATTACTACCCAAAGCAATCTACACATTCAATGCAATCCCAATTAAAATTGCACCAGTATACTTCTCAAAACTAGAGCAAACTATCCAAAAATTTATATGGAACCACAAAAGACCCCGAACAGCCAAAGTAATATTGAAGAAGAAAACCAAAATGGGAGGCATCACCATCCAGACTTGAGCCTCTACTACAAGCTGTAATCATCAATACAGTATGGTATTGGCACAAAAAAAGACACACAGACCAAAGGAATAGAATTGAGAACTCAAAAGTGTACCCAAAAGTATACAGCCAACTAATCTTTGACAAAACAGGAAAGAGTATCCAATGGAAAAAGAGACAGCCTCTTTAACAGATGGTGTTGGGAGAACTGGACAGCAACATTCAGAAGAATGAAAC